>NC_034591.1:97103219-97106612 GCF_900095145.1 Mus pahari | reverse complement strand
CACACACACACACACACACACACATTACTTGCACTGAGAAATAAGCTTCTCTCTTTGATCTTTGTTCTTTCCCTTTTTAAAACTATAGCTGCTTTATTGTTGTGTAATTATGAAAGTTATAATGAGGAATTATTTACTTCCCCTCTTTCCCGTACTCCACTGTACATCAATTATCTTTCCAACAAATTCTTAATCATGCATATAAATCCAGTGAATTAAAATTATAAATGGGCTGTTTAATCAATCTATACAACCATTTTTTTTCAGATAGTTTTATTTTACCTGATTCTTTCAAGTATGGTTGCTTTGTTCAGCATTCTATAGAATTCATAAATCTTTTGTAGAGATCTGCATTATATTGCAAAGAATATGTAATGTATAGACTGGAGGCTTATGCCTGACAGAGCTTTAAAATGACTTAGCCTCCATGTCTCTCTACCAGAAACATGACACTTGACATCAGCATCCATCTTCCATCCTAAAGGACATATGTGTGCTGATGAAAACAGACAGAAATCTACAGACTAAGAGACAGCACCTACTTGATTTTATTATTCAATTATTTGCCCACAGTTCTGCCAGACAGGGTGCTCTGGCTTGGTTTTCCTCAACTAAAATAAAAAAGAAGAAAGAAAAGAAATGTAGTGTCATTATCTGTGTGTGTGTCTGTCACTTGAAGGTGAGCTATAAAAAGCTGGTCAGGAGTTACTTAGGGCCAGCTGGCGAGTATCCTGTGTTGAGTTAGTGTTTCATTTCATTATGAGTATTTAAGGAACACACACACACATTCGCACTCACACACCTGGGCCCCACTTAGCAGATTCTATTATGCCAATTTCAACCTTGGCAAAAATTTCCAAGTAGAACTGCCATCAAAAGGTCACTTCCACTCATTTTTTTAGAGCCATTAAAGAATAAGTACCCATTACTTATCTTGCCTTGACGATTAGAAAGGTCAAAAGTTGTAAAAAGCCTTCTTTTTAACTTAAATATGTGACTAAGGATCCTGAAAAATTATATTTCTATGTTCCTCTAAATTTTTCTCATCAAAGAAAATAAACTACCAAATCAGTCTTACTTTTAATAATATTATGCTTATAGCTAATACATAAGCTAATAATAGCTACACGTGGTATTGAATAATAGTGTTAAGAAAAAATATAATTGATTACTTTCTATAAAATGGTGTTAAAATTTGTAACATTTATTGTAAAGTTTTAAAAATATAAATGAATTTTATATTTTTAAATCTTAATATTTAAAATATCTATTTTAAACTGTCATTATTTGTTCAAAACCAAGTAAAGTAGGAACATTAATGGTTCACTTATGTATAAAGGATGGGTTAGGGTTAGAGATCAAGTTAAACTGTGTGAGAGAGTTGTATAATACAGGGAGTTTGTTCCCTAAACTGCAAGATATCCAAGAATTTCTAATATTTCCTCCTTCTCTTTCCCCCCTCTTTCTTTCTTATAAGTATGTTTAGCACATGTGTAGATCACAGGACAACTTCTGAGAGTCAGTTCTCTCTTTCCTCTATGTGACTTGGAGACCAAACTCAGTTCTTTAGACTCCTTGGCAAGTACCTTTACCTGCTGTGCCATCTCACTTGCCCTGAGAAATCTTAACCAAAAGCAAAGAAATACCTGTACTATGTCATATGAGGTTTGCCTCTTTTCTTGAGACAATATCAACAAATAGGTCACAATTTTGTGATGCAGTCTGGCAGAAGTGTTACCAGGTATTTTGAAAACACTTACCAAAGGAATTGTCTTTTTATAACTAACATTTTGATCCTTAAATAACAAAGATGATTGAAGATGTCCCTGATGATAGAGCCATTTAGCAACAAAGATCCTAGACCCAGCCTTTAACAACCCTCTTTTAACTTTGCAGGTGTTGCTGAAATAAAAATTTTAAAAGCAAAAGCTTTATTTCATCTGGGTTCTTTAACAACAATGCTCGTCAAATGAGAAACATAAATGCAGGAAGCACAGATGTGCACCTTGTCTCTTTCTTTATTAATGTTCTCACTAATGTCAAGGTCAATCAGAAATTAATTTCAGGCTTTGGAAGATAATAGGAGAAAAATAAAAATATCCCTTTCCCCTTCTGTGAATGACATTTGCTGAGGACAAGCACCTCCTAGGAGGATACAGTGTAAATCATCCCACTGGGAAAATACGTTTGCTAATAAAAGAATGAGTAAACAAGAGTATTCCATAGAGCGACTAGACATTGCCAACATCCTGTTGTGTCTAAAATAAGAGACAAACAACCATCGTTTTCAGCAAAGAAAGCTTGAAGTCTCACAGATGCAAAGCCAGTATGCATGCAACCCTCATAAACATTTCTCTGCTTTTTTAAAAAAGAATCAGATACTTATTTGCATTTGTGTATTTCTGTGGTATTTCTGAGTACTTATTTCCATTTGTGTATTTGTGTGGTATTTCTGAGTATATGCATGTACGCCAGATTTATGCAGTTTCCATGCAGGTTAGAGTTGGAAAACAGATCAGTTGTTAGCCACCGTCTAAGCACTCGGCCTTGAGAACTGATCTGGAGCCCTCTGCAAGGACATGCAGTGCTCATAACTACTGAGTCTGCTCTCGAGTCCCTCTTATTTATATTTTAAATAAAACATGAAAGTTTTTTAATTTACAACCTAAACATTCAGTTATTTAAAATACTTCATTTACCAGGTAATTTGACTCTTCCTAAAAGGAATTTTGTTAACTTAATAAGCCAAGAGAAAACAAACAATTGTCCTCGAGTTATGCAAGAGCACAATTTATGAGAAAGAAAGTGGAAAAAACAGAAGTCAAAAACATACCTTATACGATGCAAAACATGTCAAATGCTCTTAAAAATAGAAATGCAAAATACCTCATGGTATTTTTGTTGGAATTTAAGTTAACTATTTTAAATAATGTGCTCAATATTAAGAAAGAAAGAAAGAAAGAAAGAAAGAAAGAAAGAAAGAAAGAAAGAAATAGAAAGAAGGGAGGGAGGGAGGAAAGGAAGGAAGGAAGGAAGGAAGGAAGGAAGGAAGGAAGGAAGGAAGGAAGGAAGGAAGGAAAGGAAAGAAAGGACTCAAATATGAAAACTGAAAATAAATGGACAGAAAATATTCATAAAGTATTTTAGCTTGTGATTTTAAAAATTTCAATGAAAACTAGTGCATGGAAAACAGAATATGGAGCAAATGCTATTATAAGATACCTCTAACATATTCAGAATAATGTCTAGAAATCTATTTGTTTTCTATTTAAATTTTTTCTGGGTAGGAATCTTTTTTATTTGTTATTTGATTTACATTTCTCTCTCTTTCTCTCTCTCTCTCTCTCTCTCTCTCTCTCTCTCTCTCTCTCTCTCTCTCTCTCTCTCTCTCTC
>NC_034591.1:97095538-97103079 GCF_900095145.1 Mus pahari | reverse complement strand
GTAGCCCTGGCTGTCCTGGAACTCACTCTGTAGACCAGGCTGGCCTCAAACTCAGAAATTCGCCTGCCTCTGCCTACCAACTGCTGGGATTAAAGGTGTGCACCACCATGCCCAGCTTGATTTGTTGTTGTTGTTGTTGTTTTTAATTAGTTATTTCCTTTACATTTCAAATGTTATCCCCCTTCCTGGTTTCTCTTCTATAAACCCAGTATCTAATCCTCCCTGCTTCTATGAACGTTCTCCCCTACCCACCCACCCAATCCCACCTCACTGGCCTAGCATTCTCCTACACTGGGGCATCAAGTCACCACAGACCAAGGGCATTAGACATATATTTATTAAATGTTTTGGTAGCAATATAGACAATGTGTCAGCCTTTTCTACACACAGACGAAGTAGTGCCATCAATAGCATCACCATCTTCACCTAATAAATCAAACCACTCCCAGAAAATGGCAAGATATGCGGCCTCTTGGTCCACCCTTAGCCAAGAGGTATAAGGAAAGTAATACTGAAGGAGGTAGACTCAGGAAGATCATGAGTTTGAGGTCCCCCTGGCCTTTGCATTTGATATTTAAAAAATAATTTGACTTTATTAGCACATAGAAATTGTGAACACAATTGGTATCACTTTGACAATTTCAACGCACAAGCAATTTTATTCACACTGGATGTATGTAGCCTGTGTTTATAAGTGTTCTTCATATTTACAGTTAACAATTTTTAAATTCATTCTCCACCTTGCATTTTCTGTAGGTCAAAAAGGATTACAGACACAGGCTCATGGGTTCTAAAGATCTGGACTCAGATCTTCGGAGGCACAGAAAGTACTTTACCAATGAGCCACCTCATCAAGCCTGATGTTCTATATTCATGGAGACTGAAGACTACAACACTGCAGGATATATTCTCCTTAATTTCACTGTGTTCATAACGGCCTTGTTTATGATAGCCAGAAGCGGAAACAACCCTGATGTCTCACAACAGAAGAATGGATACAGAAAAAGTGGTTCATTTACACAGTGGAATACTACTCTGCTATTAAGAATGAGGACATTATGAGTTTTGCAAGCAAATGGGTGGAACTAGAAAATATCTTCCTGAGATAACCCAGATCCAGTCCATAGAACCCAAGACACAGTCCATAGAACTCAAAAAAGTCAACAAACTGAAGCGCCTAATTGAGGATGCCTCAGTCCCATTTGGGAAGGAGAAGAGAGCAATCACAGGAGGAGGGAGGGAGGGACCTGGGTCAAAAGGGGACAGGGAAGGAAAGTGAAGAACATGATCAAGTATTGGGTAGGGGAAAAGAACTAAAGCCCTGAGGGCAAGCAGAAAAAATGAAAACAGGCATACACGGGAGGTAGGAGTTGGGGGTACCCTCCAGAATGTACCAGAGACCTGTGAGGTGAGAGATCTCACAGGACTCAAAGTGAGGAACCTTAGATAAAATGCCCTACAGCAGGGAGAGGGAAATTGAAGAGCCCCCTCTAGCAGAAAGACAGGGCACCTAGTGGAGGGATAGGGCTGCCATCCCACAGTCAAACACTCTGGCCCATAATTGTTCCTGTCTGAAAGTACTGCAGGGACAAATACAGAGAAGAGCCTGAGCAAAAGGAGGTCCAGTGACAGGCCCAAAGTGGGATGCAGCTCAAGGGGAGTCCCAAGGCCTGACTCTATCACTGTTGCTATGGTGTGCTTACAAACAGGGCCTATCACGATGGCTGCCCTCTGAAAGGCCCAATAAGCAGCCGAGAGAGTCAGATGCAGATATGACACCCAAGCAATGGACAGAAGCTAGGGACTCCTGTAGTTGAATTAGAGAAAAGCTGGAAGAAGCTGAGGAGGAGGGCAACCCTAATAGAAAAACCAGCAGTCTCAACTAACCTGGACCTCTTGGATCTCTCAGATGCTGAGCCACCAATGAGGGAGCATACACTAGGAGATATGAGTTCCCCAATACATATACAGCAGAGAACTGCTAAGATGCACCTAACCCTCAAGAGGTTGGAGGCCCCAGGGAGTGGAGAGGTCTGGTGAGGTGGGATATCCTTGAGGAGATGGGAACGAGAGGGAAGAGGCATGGAATGTGCAACAGTCAGAGGGTAGACCGGACAGGGGGGTGGGTAAAATCTGGAATGAAAAAAAAAAAAAAAGATTAAATAAAATTTTAAATGTTTTCAAAGTTCTCATAGTCTTCTAAATTTTACAATTTTTATTTCTCAGTAGACCTTTACCTTACAAAATGAAGTAGATTGCATGAGCTAATTACATGTTGTTCTCCTTTTAGCTAAATTTACTCTGGTGTTCATACTCCTTCTGTACTCATTAACAGAAAAATTAAGGAAGCCAAACATTATTTTTTCTTTTCTGACTTGAGATTAGTTCACTCAAAGGGCAAAGCTATCCTAGAGCCTAGATCCACTCCTCAGATACTATTATTTTAATAATAGTAGTGAGTTTCTCTCTCTAATAGGTCATTACAGTTTGAGTTTCACTTGTCTATTGTATAAAATCATGATAATCCATATTTCAACTGAGAATTGGAATCATTTTAAATTGACCAAGGGAAATTTAAACTAATTTTCAATTTCAACAATAACATATTGAAAACTTTCTCTATTTTCTTATCATTCAACAAAGGAGGAATGTAGCTGAAAATGCAGTTAATATTTGGTGATCTGGTTAATGACTGAAGTATCTTTCTCCTGTCCAGAGCAAAATTAATAAGAAATATTCCACCTTGAAAATACACCACTGCTTTTTCTGATGTGTTCTGAACTCAGACAAGGGGCAAAGGGTCATCAACCTGAGTTTTATACGTGGAATTGAGTACATTAGTGAAGCTTTTATACATTTAATTTTATAATTAACTTCCTATATTCTTATTTAGGTACCTATATTAAGGAAACAAGTGATTTCCCTTTTTTAACTTTGACTTCTAACTTTCATTAGAAACCACCAAGGATAGCCAAGGAGTTCTATAGATTTAGAGATTTAAAGGGCCCCAAAGTTCCATTGAAAGCCTAGGTGACCTTGAATATTGTTAATTGTTTTTACCTCTTCCTGGCTATGTGGAATAGCTGGACAAAGTGTTCTGAAACTCTAATGTGTTCTAAGAGTCAGTCTGTCACAGGAACCCCACAGGAAATTATGGGGGTGGGCTGGCAATAACAGCTCTACAAGCAACTTCACTGAATGTTTATAGTGTTCCAGACATGGCCCTGAGCACCTTATGTGAACTCATTTATCTAATTTGCACATAACCTTAAGGGATACATCATAGCACCAATGAATTCTTTATAGAGAAGATAGAGAATCAACGAGTTGTTTATTTAACAAAAGCAAGACACTTGGGCTCTAAGTGATCGTTGCACTAAGATGATTTTCATAAAATGAAGGTATGGAATGAAGAGACTATAGATTTCTAACTATTACCTTTTAAAATAATTTCTTACATTGTTTTATTTTATTATATACATGAATTTGATATTTACTGTCTTTATAAAATGATCTCATATTCCACATAACTAATTAAACAGCATAAAACAAATGGATGTGTCTCTTATAGTCCAAATGAAGGATGTAGCTTCATGTTGGGAAGCGGGTGTGGCCGTGGCTGTGGCCTTGTGAGCCAAACAGTGCCCTGGTTCACTGCCAAGCCCCGTGATTCCCTGCTTGTTTACCAAAAACCTGATTATGCGCACCTGAGTGATTATGCGCTGTCTGCCTGACATATAGTGTCATACAGCATGATATTGAGTCACTGGCCTATCAACACCCACCCTGTCTGCGTGCATGACTCGCATATAGAGCGTGCTGAATGCTGATTGGATGATGAGTGATGGGAGACTAGTGCAGAGGGTGGAAGGGGATAAATTGGGCGATCCCAGAATAAAGAGGGAAAAGCTGAGAAGCAGAGAGGAGAGAAGCTGAACTGATGTAGAGAGCTGGGGTGAGCTGTAGAGAGAATAAAGGAAGCTGCAGCAGGAAGCTGTGGAAGCTGCTCAAACCCTGCTTTGCCCCACCTCTGCGGGATAGAGGTAGAGGGGATGGCAGCTTCATTCTATTGTTTGGATTCTATGATGTGCAAGTTTTATCAAACTTTTTATTTGAGAGCTGAGGGTATTTATCAGTTGATAAGACACCCACATAGCATGTGTGAGGCCCCAACTCAATTTCCAACACTGGAAAGGAATAAATATAAAAAATTTAAAAATAGGATGATATTAGTAATCTCTACACAAAGACACTCCACAGAAGTTAAAATGCTCACATAATAATTGCTAAGCTTGTGATATTAAATGTTGTCTCTGTGTTTGAGACCAATTGATTTAAGGAACGCTTCTTTTGTTGATTCCTGTTGAGAAGTGATGGAGCTATGCAGAAGTCAGGCTGAGGACAGAAGTTCCGAAAGTCCTCTCTAAGCCAGAGTAAAAGAGAGTAGGAACAGTTGTTTTTCTTTTGCTTTGCTTTTGTCTTAGTCAGGGTTTCTATTCCTGCACAAACATCATGACCAAGAAGCAAGTTGGGGAGGAAAGGGTTTATTCNGCTTACATTCTCATACTGCTGTTAATCACCAAAGGATGCAGGACTGGAACTCAAGCAGGTCAGAAAGCAGGAGCTGATGCAGAGGCCATNGAGGGATGTTCTTTACTGGCTTGCTTCCACTGGCTTGTTCAGTCCACTCTCTTATAGAACCCAAGACTACCAGCCCAGAGATGGCACCACCCACAAGGGGNNCTCCCCCCTTNATCACTAATTGAGAAAGTGCCTTACAGCTGGATCTCATGGAGGCATTTCCCCAACTGAAGCTCCTTTCTCTGTGATAACTCCAGCTGTGTCAAGTTGACACAAAGCTATCCAGTACAGCTTTTCTTCCTCCCTTTCCCTCTCCCTCCCTCTCTCCCTTACTCTCTCTGTCTCTTGCTCTCTCTCTCTCTCTGTCTCTCTCTCTCTCTCTCTGTCTCTTTCTCTGTCTCTCTCTCTGTCTTTCTGTCTCTCTGTCTCTGTCTCTGTCTCTGTCTCTGTCTCTCTCTCTCTCTCTCTCTCTCTTTCTCTTTTTCTCTCTGTCTTTCTCTGTTTATCTCTCATTTTTAATTATTATACTTTATTTCACTTTCTGCAGCTGTTCGGCAGCCATGGACAACTGGGTTACTTGAAAGGGGGACTGGAAATGAAAGAGAGCAGGGTGTGATAGAAGAATGAAGCCAAGACAAAAGTTTCTGATCAAGGCTCTAAGTTTAATATTCAGCATTGTGTTTATATAGGGAGCCCACAGACCCATCCTTTGCTTCAGGTGATTGAGTTGCAAAGCAAGCTCAGCAGGCAGTCTACACCTGTAAGAAATTGACTCTACCTGGGTTCAACCAGGGTAAGCACTTGAAGTCTATTTAGCCAGCTCAAGGCTAGGGGAAGGGTTATTGTTATTCTTTTTTTTTTTTTTTTTTTTTTTTCTATATATATTCCAGCCTGGCCGGAAAGATATTATGTAGCTTAAGCTTCAAATTTGTGGTACTTCTTCCACAGCCTTCCAAGTACTGGGATTACAGAAACTAGCCTCCAGTTCTGGCTCCTTACTTTATCTCTTCTCCTTCAGTGGAATCCATGGCTGTATCACCACACAGAACCAGACAGGTCAGATGACTGCACAGCTCATGCCTCAAAATTCAGCTGCTATATAGATATGTCAATCTGATGGAGAACATGGTCTAATCATAAATAACATTAGGGACACACATGTGTTTCACTGGTAAAATCAACCTAGTGTTTCCTTATTTAAATAATGTTTCGAATACAACATCAATCATTAAGAAAATCAAACCAAACCAAAACAAACAAAATAACAAAACAAAACAAAACAAAAACACTGGACGTGGTGGCACTTGCCTTTAATCACAGCACTGGAGGGGGGGGGGGGGCAGAGGCAGGAAGATTTCTGAGTTCAAGGCCAGCCTGAGCATGTATACAGTTTCTGTAATCAATCATGCATGTTAATACTGTTGTCATTGTAACTAGTAACACTGCTTAAAAGCTAATGTCCCTGTCTTCGATTTGATGATGTCGACTTCATACTAATTGAGGATCATTTCCCATTTTAAAAAACCTAGTTGGGATATATGACATTAACTAATACTAAATAATGTAAAGTGTTAGGAAATGCAGCATATTTTTTTAACTTTTCTGACACCCTAAAACTAGCTGGGAATATACAGACAATAAAATCGTTCCTGTTATCTGAAACGTTGGTCCAAAAGTTAAGAAGACCAGAGTTGAGTTTCCAGGAGGTCAGGTAGCTCACAACTGCCTGTAACTTCAGCTACACACCAGCAGATGCCCTCTACAGGTAACCACACTCTCATTCATACCAATCCCTGCACATACTTGCACATAATTTAAAATTACATATGTCTTCAAAAGTAATAAAAATCAATAAAACTGTTACTATTTTGGAAGTTCCGTGGCCAGGAAACAATCAGTACCTCTTAAAATAGTTGTTTACTCACATGATGACAGAAAAGATAGATTTACATTCTGAAAAATAGCAAATGGTGTTTCCTAATAGTGTTTGCTTTTTGGATATTATCACAATTGCTCTTTGGATATGTCACTCTTTGGATATATCACTATTGCTCTTTGGATATGTCACTCGTTGGATATACCACTATTGCTCTGGTTTGCTTTGGTTGGTTATAAAACAGGCACTTGCCTTGTCAGGAAGGTTGACTGGCACCTCTCTTTGTAACCCAGGCTGGTCTTGAACCCTCTGTTACTCTGCTTCAGCCTCCCAACTGCTGAGATTACAGAACTGCATTTCCAGATCAGGGCTACTTATACATTCTGACAGACACATTGCATCACTAACTTCTCTTATAAACAAAACTGATTCAGGCCCATTTGTTCTTCATTCTCTTCACTTCTCTTTGACTCCAGCAACTACTTTTAGAGCAGCCATGTGCCCTACATTGCAACTCAAGAAATATTGCAGTGGGCTTTGTAAGGCACTTGACCATGTCCACTTACCTCTCTGTGGAATTCTTTTCAATTTTATGGACAGCAGAATTTTAAATGATACTGTAGTAAGAAGAAAAAGTTAAAGTAAATGAACCAAACAACCAACCAGCCAACCAATCAACAGCAACAAATGTGATGTTCACCCCTTTAAATAAGGCATACCCCTTTAAGAATGGGACAAGCTGCCAGGTGTGGTGGCACACACCTTTAATCCCAGCACTTGATAGGCAGAGGCAGGAGAATTTCTGAGTTCGAGGCCAGCCTGGTCTACAGAGTGAGATCCAGGACAGCCAGGGCTATACAGAGAAACCCTGTCTCAAAAAAACCAAACAAAAGAAAAAAAAAACCCAAACAAACAAACATTAAAGAATGGGATAAGGGTGAGGAGGGACCCATGTCTGGTCCCGGTCATCCGGCGCCTTTCCCGCCCAAGGAGGGGTGTTCGCCTGGCAGCAGNCCCCAGGCTGATCCGGCACCCGGCACCTTTCCCCGCCCGAGGAGGGGTGTTCGCCTGGGAGTAGTCCCCC
>NC_034591.1:97092946-97095527 GCF_900095145.1 Mus pahari | reverse complement strand
AATTAAAAGCCAAAAAAAAAAAAAAGAATGGGACAAGCCTGATTAGTCTACTTAATATCAATCTTTGCTGTATTCCTTTTTAAAGAGATATTGTAACAGATTTGATTTTACTTTTATTTATGTGTATCTACACCTATATGTGTACTTGCATATGCATGCAAGTGTTCCTGGAGGTCAGAAGAGAGTGTCAGATCACCTACCTGGAACTAGAGTTCCTGGTGCTTGTTAGTTGCCAAACATTGCTACTGGCAACAAAACTCATTCGTTGGCTCCTTTCAGGACCAGCAAATGTTCTTAATTGCTAAGCCATTTCTCCAATACCATGTTTAGCATCCTATCTCTGACCATAGGAGATTCGTGAATATAATGGCGTTTATGAAATTTTAGAACTGTTATCATTTTCCATTATTTCAGGAGAGTCCGCCATTCTATTCCTATGCCTTCTTCTTTTATGACTATGAGCACTCAATATAATATAAAGGGAAATGGGAGCATATCCATTCTCTATTAATGGGGTTATTATATCGGAAACACTCAGATCCTTGTCTAATCCATGTTCCAGAACTCTCAACATCCCCAATGATGACTTTGACAGTGACTAACTTACTGCAGTCTTGGAGACTTTTGAAGTCTTCTTTCCCTATAGTAGCTTTTCAGAATCTATTCATTAACTTACAAATATTTGTGAAAAAAAAAAGGTCCCTTTCATTTAGAGATCTATCTACAAACACCCACTTAATACATTAATTCCAGTCCAATGATATTGAATTTCATAACCAGAGACATCAGCTCTTCTAGTTCTTCTGAATGTTAACTTTTCAAATCTAGTTAACATTTCAAAAGCACATGCACTTCCCAGTGTGTTCTATTTAGAAATTTAGCCAATCAAAGATACTGTCAATGTTTATAAATCATCTCAATAAATATGAGTTATAAATGTGTAAAAATGTTAATGTTTCATATCTAGGCAAATTTTATGTGATTTGCATATTTTATATTTAATTTACATTCTAAAATTCTCAGTGTATAGTAATCTATTTTATTAAGTATCTTTGCAATGTACTTATAGTGTTAAAACTCTGTAGTCGGGAGTATATTAATCCCTGTGTAATAACGTCAAGGAAAGCCTGATATTTAGTAAAACAAATATAACATTAAATACATCCTGATGAATACTCCACCTCAGAGTAATTTCTCAATGCATAGATAACTTTTAAAACTGTATTTAATATGGGTCACATTTTGGAATCAGAAAATAACTTTTTACTTAAAGTATGTTCATATTACAGCAAATATTATTTAAAAGGAAAGATTGTATCAACAGAATTTTATTCAGTATTTCTCGGGAAACACATTGAAATAGTAAAGTAAAAATATAACTAAAATAAGGCAAGTCTTATTTTTCATCATGCATTTCTAGTCTCAGCTGATCTCTCATTTCAGCTTTTTACTGGAAAAATAACTCAATATTCAAAATGTCTTGATCAGGATGAATATAGCTCCATGGTAGAATGTACCTTTAGCATATATGAAGCCCTAGAACTCCAGAATGAACAAGAAAGACAAGAAAACATTGTCTATCTTCTGTGTGTATATACCCCATGAGAAGTGTGCAATGTTAACTCCTAGAATTCCACGAGCTTCCTGCAGTTCATCAAAGTTTTGAAGCTGCCAAAACTTTTAAGATTTTGGAAGGTGTGCTGTGTAGAAACAACCTGATTAATTCATGCTCCACTTTAAATGCCTCTCTACCAAGCAGTTTTGCATGATAATAGTGTATTTATTTCTTCACATTTCAAATTCCCAGCTTTTTTGTCCTCTTCACACCAAAAGTCATAATTATTTCCATAGCAACCATTCTTATTGTCAGAGGTAGAAAATTTTGACTTCTGCTGGGTATTTTTTAAGGAGCATGGGAACATTTAAAAAACAAAAGGTGCTATTTTATAGAAACTGACAAAAATGGGAGAAAAAAACAAATGGATTTTCTGGTGGTTTGGAAAAGTGTCTCTAGTAGACATTGGTATCAAGGGATGAGTCTCCATCTGGCTGCTTTTGAGTGATGCTGGAACCTTTAATCAGTGTGGTTCAGGGAGTGGTCATGATGTCCTGCGAGGTATCATCATGAAGAGGGTCCTGGGATCCTAAGTCTTTCCTCTTTGAACAATTTTACTCCGCAATGCCTACCCTGCTATGCTATTCTAGGCTCAAAGCAATGGGAATAGCTCATATTTCTCAAACTAGTCTTTTCTCAGTTTAAATAAATTATCCCAGGTAATAATTATAGTAAGACAAAGCTGAAGTTTCTTCCAAAAAACTTATCCAGAAAACTTACTGCTATATTAACATAAGAATTAATTTTAATCATCCTAATACTGTATGTTATCTCTTGTCTGCCATTTTTAATTCATTCTCTTTCATTTTTAAACTTTATTTTTTAAAACTTAAATATTAATTTTTTTATTTTGAAAAATTCATAAATGTATAAAAGTATTTTGATCATTTGCACCCATATTCTTCCCCTCCATTCTTTCCAGATTTCTCTCTCTCTCTCTCTCTCTCTCTCTCTCTCTCTCTCTCT
>NC_034591.1:97078860-97092925 GCF_900095145.1 Mus pahari | reverse complement strand
CACACACACACACACACACACACACACACACACACACACACACCACATGCATGTCCTTTCTAACTTCATGTCTTCTGGTTTTTACTCACTGAGGCCAATTGGTGCTTCATTGCTAGAGCATGAGAAATATAAAATGTTCACATTCCTGAACAAAACCAAATCTCTTTTCTGTAGCATTCACCACCTGTCAATAGTTCCTGGGCTTGTGAGCCCTTCCTTCCTTCATGCTGGAATTATTATTATTTCTTTTCTAGGCTGATCCCATGGAGATCTTGTTCAGGCAACCACAAATGCTGTGAGTTTGTGTGTGCCATATTCCAGTCATGTGTAGAAGTTACTAAATCAGAATAGTCTTCTCAGTGCTTAGCTCATAACAACCTTTCCTTCTCCTCTTCTGCCATTTTCTCTGATGATATGTATATCTTATTTACGACTAGAGGACTGCATATTTCCCACACTTGTGTAAACTTGAAACTGTACTTGAGAATGATCTTGAATTCTACATTCTCCTGTTTCCACCCAAGTGCTGAAATTCCAAATGTGAACCACAGTGCCCAATTTCCACCCTACTAACTTCTTACAGCAATAAGGCATTTTAAGTACATAAATTTTGTAACTAATATATTTATATTTAATTAAGAAATTTTCTCTTCACATAATATTTTGAAATCCCTATATTTTGAAATAAAGAACAGTTGAATTAAAAAAAGATTAATTCAATTTAAAATTAACAAAAAACTTTACAAATAAACACCTTTTTCTCCTGACACTTTCCAAATTTCTATTAACATCTCAAATAAATAATGTAATATTGTATAAAATCACATATATATATATATATATATATATATATATATATATATATATATGCTTGATGGCTGTGGAGATGATGGTTAGGAATGCGTGCAGCTTTTCCAGAAGAATGAAGTTCAGTTTGTAGAACTCACAACCAGCTCTCACTACAACTCCAAAGGACCAAACATTATCTCTTGCCTCTGGTATACTGCACTTCTCTATACATAATTAAAATCTAGGCTATATATCACTTCATGAAAATGTTCTCATATAAGAAAGACAAATATTGAATAACTTAAATCTGTGTCTACCCAGAGTCATGATAAATGACACTTTAGCTCCAGAATAAACTATCTCTTATCTATATTGAGGTGAGCTTTGTGTTTTGCACATCAAGAATTTTGAAGATTTTACAAGAGAGTTTAGCATGCTTTGTGGCATCTTAAGTTCTACACCACGAATTTCATAAATTTTTCCATATTTTTGCTGGAAACTAAACTCTGCTCCAAGGATTTGATGAACTGCCTCAAATCAATATGCTAAACACAGGACAGCACCAAGTTCAAAATCACAGACAGTTGAGTTTCTCTTTTCTCAATCCTGGGAATTTGTTCATAGGACAACACACTGTGGTGATAGATATAAGCTATCCCTTTGTATGTAGAGTGACACAGAAACACAGCATTCAAGTTCATAGGAGATCATGAAATCTAAGACACTAAAGAGGAGTAATTATGGATGGAACATTGTCCAACAGGTAATGAGATTCACACTAAAGTCCACAGCATTGTAATTACAGATGACTATCACACTCTTATCCTAAAATTAAGAGACATTTTAACGACCCACATCACATGTAAACACATGAAAAATATAGTCACAATTGTGGTAGGATGGCAGAGTTGTAACAACTTTGATTACTAAGAACATAGTAATATTTTTGATAAGAAAAATCATGAAAATGCAAACTATAATGAACCATCTCTTGAGATGACTAATGTTTTATTTTTACTACTTGACTAATGCAGACTGCTTTGTGCTGGGCATCAAGCTAAGTTAGGACTGATGACTAAGAAGTGAGAAAGTAGAAGCATAATAGTATCACAATAAGACAGTGTTATTGCTGATATTTGGAGAGAACCCAAATTAAATACAGAAAAAAAATTAGTTATTTTAAGGTTCTTTTTATTTTAATTATTTTCACTATTTTAATGATTTTATTGTTCATTCTAAATTCCTATTAACAAAAAGATCTACCTTTTATACATAATGTGATTATTCCTATTATTTTTCTCAAGTATTTCATGATTGAAAGTATAACTTAAATTTTGATTTTTAAATTTAAATTAAACTTAACTTTAATAAATATACTGAAGTGTGTATTCATTTATGATTAAGTGAATCCAGATTCTTTGTAACATCATTTCTTCATGTCAACCACATTACAAATACTTTCTTCCAGCCTTTGGAAACAAACTACCTTATTGTTATCACTACTAACCACTGTGTAGCCCCATAAATCTTCCAAGTAAAGTTATATCTAGTGGTGAAGTGCTCTCCATTTCTCCCTCCCTATCTTGTCCCAGACATGTGGTAGCTAGCATTCTTTTCCTACCCAAAGTAATGGAAAATTGTTTCTACATTACACATATGCATGAGAAAACACTTGTGCCTGGCTTATTTAATATCATCATCAGTTCCATCTTGCAAGGGTTGGGGCTTCAGCATTTCATGTATCTGAATAACACTCCATTGAGTATTTGTGCCATCCTGTATTCTGGTATTCATGGAGAGGTTGATGGACCTTTTTCGTGTTTTTATATTCTGGCTACTGCAAACAGCACAGCAATGAACATGGATGGCGAGATACTTAGTCTGCATACTAATATCATTTCTTTTTGATATATATTTAGTTGGGAAGGGACTAGATCATATGGTTAATTTTAAAATTGTTGAGTAACCACGAGTAACCACACTCATCACTGAATCTAGCATTTTCTATATGTATTACTCTCCTCTCCAAGTGCTGTGATAAAACACTATAATAAAGAAACTTAGAAAATAACATTTAATTTTAGTTATTGTTTCTGAGCATTAAGAGGCCATCATGGCGATTCAGCATTGGCAAAAGCAGCAGGCATGTAAGCTGAAGGAATTCAGAGCTTCCAGCTTGATCCAGAAGTCGGAGTAACAAAGAGCTAATTGGAAATCTTAGTGTTATGCAATTTCAAAGCTTGTTCTGGGTGACACATCTCTGACCAGGCCACATGGAATCCTTCCCAAATACTTCCACAAACTGTGACCATGAATCAAATAAATGGGAACCTTCTCATTTAAGCATCACAGACCATATTTAAAAAACATTAATTGAAGTATCTCTCTTTCATTCTTTGACTATATTTTACTCATATTTATCTTAGTTTATCTATCCATATTGGACTTGCAATTTCATTTCTCTTTTCAGAGAAGCAGATCTTGTGTGGTTTTTCTTTTTTCTTTTCTGGAATATTTTGTTTTGTTTAATGTTTCTTTCTCATTTAAATATTGTTCTTTCCCTCTATAACTTTGAGTTTGTTTCATTTTATTTTTTCTAGTGAGTTGAGATGTAGTAAAAGTTTGTATATATGAGATCTTCCTGTGTTTTTAATATACCTTATTTGACCAAGAATAACTTTTACCCATCTTTGGTTTTCTATAGTTTGCAAAGGGCTGGGAGAACAGAATACTGGAAAGAGCACAAGCTTTTGTCCCAGGAGACCCAGCTTTGGTTCCAAGCTCCCTTATGGGATGACTCACAGTGTCTTCTTACTCCAGCTCAATTGACTAAAGCTCCTTCTAACCTCCATTGGCATTTCCATTTCCCACACACAACTCCAAAACTGCTTTCACAATTAATTTCTAGTTTTATGACATCAAGCCAATAAAGCACACATGTTATGAAATTTAAATGGTTATGTTTAATTTCTAATGATCTGAACACTATTAAAGTGGGATGTTAAACCTGCCCATAGTTATTACATGGGAAGCTGTATTGCCTTTTAAGTCTGTTAATATTTACTTCATCCTGGAATGTGCTGAAAATAGATGCATATATGTATTTGCTATCTCCACATTGTTGAACTGATTCCTTCTCACTGCACAATGTCCTTCCTTGTCTTTTCTATTTCTATATTTATTTTAGTTTTATTCATTTCATTTTATGCATGTTGGTCTGCATGTATGCATGTGTACCATGTCCACACAGAACCCAAGACTAGAAGAATGTGTCATATTCTAGAGTAGAAGAAGATGGTTGGGATCCACCATGTTGCTGCTGAGAACTGAGCCCAGGTCCTCTGCAAGAGCAGTATGTTTTCATGCTTGCTGAGCCATCTATTCCACCCCTTTTTTTCTGTTGTTTATATTTAAATCTTAAAACTTTTCATCAATAAACTTTTATCATATCCTTTTCTCTTTCACAGCTCCTCCCAGGCTCAACTCCATGTTTTTCCCTGCCCCCTCTATCTCTTTATCTCTCTCAAAAAACAAAAGTACAAAAATAAATTTTTAAAAAAAATCATACAGAGAGAGAGAGAGAGAGAGAGAGAGAGAGAGAGAGAGAGAGAGAGAGAACCTCATACCTACTGTCAGTAGTCACTTTAAAGTGACCCAGTGTCATTTTACCAGAGAAAACTTCTTTTCCTTCTCCCTCAGGTATCACTTGCAAAGAGTTTCTTGGTTAGGAGGCAGGCATGTGTCTACTCTTTCTTCTCCTTGCTGGGATTTTGTTTGGCTTGAACTCAAGCAGGTCTTTGCATTCTATGTGAGTTCCTATGTCTGTCACCCTTACTGTGTCTTGAAAAGTCTCTGTCCCTGGAGTCATCCACTACCTCTGGCTCTTAGAATCCTTCCACCTCTTCTTTTGTAAAGATCCCTGAGACTTGAGACAAAGATGTGATGCAGATATCCCATTTAGGGCTGAGTGCTCCAAAGTCTCTAACACTATGCCTTCTTTTCAGTTGTGAATCTTTGTGTTAATTACCATCTACTTTACGAAGAAACTCAGGTAAGAAATTACAGGTTTCTTGTTAAATCACTTTCTTCTAGGCAAAGCTCTTTTGCCCTGAGATGTATTTTAAATACCATTAGGTTTTTTTGTTATTTGTTATATAAAGACCATTGAATTTTCAGTTTGCTTATGTATTTTTTTCTTACTGGAGGGTGTTATTTTTTGAGTTGATCTGGTTACTAGTGTTCTGAGGTATCCTAAATCATTTTATCACACCTTCTAAAACTAGATGTAGATTAACTTAACTGTATTTTAAAAAAGGATGCTGAATTCCGCTACAAGATCTCTCAACATTAGTAGATAGCTGGTCTCCATATCGGTCTTAATGATGTGCTGTTATGAATTTCCTGACATTAAAATAAACATGCCTTTCTGATATATATTCTGCTTCTTTGTCATGTGTCTGTCTCTTTATAGTGTGATATTGCACTATGTTTTTAATCGGTATAATAAAAGTCCTGCAGTGGTGATTAATAAAGTTGCTGTGAAGGTTTATTTTTTTCCGGGGAGAGGGGAGCTTTTTTTGTTCTTTATTTCTCTGCTCCCTGTTGGACTGAAATAAAGACCAGAGCACCAAGGGGCTGGAAAGATAAGCAGTGCTTAAGCGTTCTTGCTCTTACTGAGGACTTACATGAGGTGGCTCACTGAGATGTAACTCACAGCCTCAGGAGATCTGATGCTTTTTTGGAAACTATCGGCTTCTACATGCTGGTGGTAGACATAAACTCATCCATAAACATCAATACAAAACAAATCTTAAAAAGAAAAACAACAGAGCACAGAGTTGATTCTAGAATTGGCAGAATGAAAACATATGAGAACATAAGTCTGTTACTATTTTTGATAATACAGGGTTTTGTTTCTTTTTGGAAAAAATCCATTCTTATATGTATTTCCACACAATTTCTGAGTGCCTGATAGGTGTAGTACAAGGCCCCTGCCTCAGTTTTCAAACCCTCCTTTGACTTTTCTCCTGGTTATTTCTTATTCGGATTTTTAAACTTCATTTACATTTTTAGAAAAGTTAGTCCTTTCCTCTTACATATTCTGAACTACTTTTACTTGTATGTGGGTCTGGCGGTAAGTACACGTGAAGTCAGCTCCTGAAGAGGTCTGAAAATGGCATGGGACCTCCTGGAGCAGGGATTACAGGAGCTTTGAGCCATCTGATGTGAGTGCCTGGAGTCAAGCTTGCATCTTCTGCAAGAACAGTGTATGTTCTTAACAATAGAGGCATCTCTCAAGCCTCTGCTGCCTTGAATACTTTTAAACTAGATTATGTCTATTCTTCCAATCATTTATCTTTTACTTCCTTGATTGTTTTATATTTTGCATGCATTGTTAAGCTTCCGATTATGCCTGTGTTTTCTGATTGAATCTTTTGCTCTCCTTTTAAATAAGCTTTACATTTTTATATCCATTGTTTCTCTAACAGACCTCTAACTTCCTACATAATAGCAGGAGTCTTCTTTTTTTCTGTTTCTGCTTATTTTCTCATATCAACACTTGTATTCTATCTTCTAAGTAATAACACATAATATTTTTTAAAAACTTTCATTATTATTCTTAATTCTGTTTTGCCTAATTATGTATATTGAAATACTCAAAATGTGCCAGCTATTATTTTAGAAACCTTAGTCATTTTGATGAAATATTAAGTCATTACAATTTGAATAAAATTTATACTCTTGGGAAAAATTAGGCATTCTGTGACTCAGCGCACATCTGGTCCTGTGACTCTCTTGAAATAACATTTACTTTTAAATAGCCACACCACTTATTTATATATTATCTATGCAGTTTTATACTCTATTCTGAATGAGACCTAGAAACTGAAACTGTTATCTGTCCATAGTCAAAATTATTTGTGGGATATAACTCTAGAACAATCATCAAGACTTTCTGGTAAACACAGAATTTTTCAGAACCTGTATTGAAAACTAGTCATGATAACTCTTGGATAGCATATCTGAAATAGCAATTGAGCCAAGAAAGCTAGTCCAGTAAACAAAGTGCTTGTGGCAAAGTATGAGGCCTGGGTATCCATGTTATTTCAAAAGTCAGGCATGATGGTGCATGTTTGAATACCTGTACAGGGGAGATATAGACAAGTTTGCTTTTGGGATTTAAAAACCAGCCACCCAAGACTTATCAGCAAATCTCAGGACCCAGGGAAAGATTCCACCAGAATATTCAAGGCAAATAGTGGTAAGGAAAGATGCTTAAGTTTGACTGACATTAGGCTTCCATATGCAAGCATACGCATCTAACATGCAGCAAAACACACATAGTCTGTGTGCACACACAAATAAATATGAGAGAGAGAGAGAGAGAGAGAGAGAGAGAGAGAGAGAGAGAGAGAGAGAGAGAGAAGGAAAGAAAGGGTCACATTTTGATATTGCTATTTTTGAAGATTNCACACATAGTCTGTGTGCACACACAAATAAATATAAGAGAAAAGGAGAGAGAGAGAGAGAGAGAGAGAGAGAGAGAGAGAGAGAGAGAGAAGTTAGTTTTGGGTCACATTTTGATATTGCTATTTTTGAAGATTTTGACTCCAGTTTTTCCTTTCTTGGATGTTGTGATTGACATGAAAACTGTTTCCATTGGGCTCAAATGTTTGAACATAGGGACACATGATCCCTGGGTCCTGGGGATATTTGATTAGGAGATAAAACCTGTAGGATGTGGAACCTCCTTTGAGTAAGTAGGTCATTGGGGTTAGTTTTATATACATTTTATTTTAAAATTTTTATTATTTGATCTATTTTTTACAGTCCAGACTTTATCCCTTTCTTGGTCAACCCTGTGACTCTTCCACATCCCACACCTCCTCTCTCTATCTCCAAGAGGATGTCCCCACCCCTCTCCACTCCACCAGACTGCCCCACTCCCTGGGACTCCAAGTCTCTCTCTCAAGATTTAGTGTATCTGCTCTCCCTGAATCCAGACCCAGCAGTCCTCTGCTGTATATGTATCGGGGACCTCATATCTCCTAGTGTATGCTTTCTCATTGGTGGCTCAGCATCTGAGAGATCCAAGGGGTCCAGGTTAGTTGAGACTGCTGGTATTTCTATTAGGGCTGCCCTCCTTCTCAGCTTCTTCCAGCTTTTCTCTAATTCAACTACAGGGGTCCCTAGCTTCTGTCCATTGCTTGGGTGTCATATCTGCATCTGACTCTTTCACCTGCTTATTGGGCCTTTCAGAGGGCAATCATGATAGGCCCTGTTTGTAAGCACACAGTAACATTAGTAATAGTGTCAGTCCTTGGAGCTCCCCCTGAGTTGGATCTCACTTTGGGCCTGTCACTGGACTTCCTTTCCCTCAGGCTCTCCTCCATTTTTTGTCCCTGAAGTACTTTCAGACAGGAACAATTATGGGTCAGATTTTTGACTGTGGATGGCAAACCTATCCCTCTACTTGATGCACTGTCTTCCTGCTGGAGGTGGGCTCTACAAATTCCCTCTCCCCACTGTAGGGCATATCATCTAAGGTCCCTCGCTTTGCTTCTTGAGAATCTCTGACCTCCCAGGACTCTGGCAAATTCTAGAGGATCCTCCAACCTCCTACCTTCAGAGGCTGACTGTTTCCATTCTTTCTTCTGGCCCTCAGTCCTGCCTCCCCATCCCCAGTACCCAATTATGTTCTTCACCTCTCTGTCCCATTTCCTACCCAGGTCCCTCCCTCCCCCTCCTGTGATTGCTTTCTTCTCCCTCCCAAGTGCGATTTATACTGCAGCTTTCTACTGTGGTATGTGGATTCACTGCAGCAGCCGGTCTGCTTCTCATCCTACAGTTCTCTTTCCTAGTTGATACCAGGCTTCCCCACTATGGTGGACTGGGTCCCTCTAGTACTGCAAGCCAAGGTGAACCCTTTCCTCATTAAGTTGCTCTTGTCATCACATATTTGTCATATAGAATCCTCAGTAAGGATTGGCACGTTTTCCTTTGTCTATTCTACTTCCTGGTTTTGTTTTATATTTTGTATTTTGTTTCCATTTTCTTTTCTTTCTTTTTTTGTGAGACAAGGGTAGCTGAGATGTCACTTCACAGCCTGGACTATTCTCAAATCAGTATCTCCCTGATACAACATCTGAGCGCTGGGATTCCAGCTCTGTGCTTCCACACCCTGCCTTTCTTGGAAGGTTTGAAAAGTATTAAGCTATTTTCTTCCATCAGCAGTTATTTTCTTATCTCAAACACTAGAGAACATACTTTACTTTTAGAGGTCTGTAGTAGTGCATCTTGGAGTTGATTGTTCCTGATACTATTTCAAGCCCTCAAGGGCCCATCAGTCCCCCATATGAGTTTGTTTTTTTCATTTAATTTCCATTATATGTTCTATTATACAGAATACAGTTTTAGGTATTAGATTTCAGCCATTCTCTCTCATTGCAGATCCCTATATTATACACATCCTTCTTTGTTTATTTCTCTCAAAATATTCTACATTAACCCTTTTCTTTTTGCTTTTCATTACTTTTTGTAGTTGCTTATTTCCTTCTTTTTATATCATTTTTACTTGCTTGGTTGTTCAATTGTCCTTCATATCACTATTTTTGGTCTATTGTTCCGTCAATATTTTTAGCTTATTTTCTCTTATTCTAAAATGATCTTGCTTATTTCCATCCTTGAGTTAAAACTTTTACATTCTCTTTTATTTTGTCTCTTCTGGTTTTCTTTGGATTACCATTTCATAGTAAGGTTTATATTTTCTACAATAACTTTTAGTATATTTTATGGATGATAATATATAGTTTGTTTCTATTTTATGCTCACGTCTCTTATTTTAATTTTCTTTCTGTGTTTCTTCACAGTATTTTCATATATATTTTAGGTAATTTTTTATCATAGTGAGATGTTTTAGATAATCCCTTATTTTCGACAATACTTTTATGTTGGCTACATGGGTTACAGCAGTATTTGACTACCAAGTTAACCCACTCAGTAAACGTGCTCATCACACAAGCCTATGGACCTGCGTTTGGTACCTGGAGCCTATGGAGCCTATGTAAAGGTAGAAAGAGATAACTGACTCCACAGGATGGCTTCTGACCTCCATATATGTTCTATGGCATATGACCTCTTATACAACACACACACATACACACACACACACACACACACACACACACACAATGTTAAGATAGCAGCAGCTTAAGAGATGGCTCAAGTTGCAGTTTTGACAAGAATACAAATATAGTTGCCCTCTGACCTCCATATTTAAATAATGACACATTCATGCCAGTGCATATTTGAAACCCAAACATTCACACACATACAGACAACTGCATGCATCACACACATTCACATATAATACACACATAATAAAAATAAGAAACTTTTCTTTTAATTTTACTAGAATTGTTCAAAAGGAATTGTGATCATGCAGATGGTAGGAATATTTATGTATTTATTTACTTAGCATTTTTATGTCTCACACTTTCTGTCTCTTTTTTGCACTGTCATTCGCTGGTCACTGGCACTTCTACCCCTTTGGTTCTAGTCTCCCATCTATGAAAAATAGGTTAAGATTGTGCATCAAATTGAACTTGATTGATTCTAAACCACTTGCTGTAAGAAAAAGTACCCAACCAAATCACTGGCAGGGCCTATCTTTCAATATGTATTTCTGTGAGAATTTAATTAAAAGAATCTGACCTTACTGTTCAAAGTCTGGCTTGTCTGGATATTTTCTCTAGATCACTCATGTTTAAGGTGCAGTATTCTTTTCTGGTGTGTCTCAAGGCTCATCTTTAGGCCTGTTGCTAGCATCTAGAAACCCTGGCTCTTTTAGCGCTTTTCATATTTGTGCTGTGAAATCTGTGACTATGTGGGGGGGGGAGGTTAGCATAAAAACTTGGTTCTGCTATTCATTGGATCTTCATTTGTGTCTTAGGGTTTTACTGCTGTGACTAGACACCATGACTAAAGCTACTTTCATAAACATTTAACTGGGGCTGGGCTGGCTTACAGGTTCACAGGTTTGGTTCATTATCATCAAGGCAGGAACATGGCAGCATCCAGGCAGGCATGGTACTGGAGAAGCTGAGAGTTCAACATCTTCGTCTCAAGGTCACTAGCAGAATATTGACTTCCAGGCAGCTAAGATGTGCTCCTAAAGCCAACACACACAGTGACACACTACCTCCAACAAGTCCACACCTTCACCAACAGGGTCACACCTTCTTATAGTCCCATTCCCTGGGCTGAACATATGCAAAGCATCACAATTTGTTTTCCTGTTCCCAAAATTGTGTTATTTTGACATTCTGTCTTGGTTAATGCTGACAGTACAGTATTACAGAGCATCCTTGCTGCTATTAGAGGTTTAGGAAAGCACTGAATGACATTCTTTCTACCACCAGCAGTTCAAAAGTCTTTTGATTTTCAAAAATGGAAAAATGATACATGCTGTGAGTGATTGTACAGATGAATACTATATACACTTAGGTGTGTGTGTGTGTGTGTGTGTGTGTGTGTGTGTGTGTGTGTATGTAGGTTCCTGTGAAGGTCAGCAGAGGATTTGAGATGTCCTGTTCTTTCTCTCCCAATCTTATTTGTTTGAGATAGGGTCTCACAAAGATCATCCAGCTAGACTGATAGTCAATAAGCCACAGTAATTCTACCTTTCCCCACCACA
The DNA here is from genome assembly GCF_900095145.1 of Mus pahari. Classification (NCBI taxonomy): domain Eukaryota; kingdom Metazoa; phylum Chordata; class Mammalia; order Rodentia; family Muridae; genus Mus; species Mus pahari. The sequence continues at coordinate 97,081,440 of NC_034591.1, read as the reverse complement.
ACTATCATAGTGCTGGTGATAGACATGCAGGTACAATGTGGGAACTGAACTCAGGTCCTCATGTTTGTGCAGGAAGCATCCTCATGCATTTAGTCCAGCACCCCCAGACTGCAAAAGTCAACATCTTAATGTGTTCACTAAGTTTTCTATCAAGCTTAAGAATTGGCTTTTTATTGGTTTCTATGCTCCAACAATTTAAAGCTTAATTATCTTTTGGTCCATGTCTTTTTCTAAAAGATCAGAGTTGAAGTAATAATTGGATATTAAAATTTTTTGTTGGAATTTTAGCACTGAACAGTACAAGGCTATCTGTCTTTTATTACACATTAAAAGCAAATCTTTTCAAAACATTGTTTACTTATCATCTCAAGGCAAATTATAATGGAATTCTTTAGAAAAATCCTCATTCACAGACTGACGTTGCTTTCCTCACCCATCTCTCTCTGAGTTGCTATAAACAGACGTGTCAGAATCACTAAGCAAATTCTAATTTGGGAGTCTAAAATAATAAAGCCCTCCATAGAAACTTTTGAACTTTACTCATTAAGGTATTCCAGAGAGGAAAATAGTTTGCATGATTTGCTTTTAAGAGTTTGGCAGAAAACAAATCTTAAAGCCAATTTGCAAACTAGCACTTCGTTAACAGCTATCGTACTCCAACAAGGAGACGCGGAAGGGTAAAATAGAGAAGGTTTGCGCAGAGTGGAGAAAATGTGCTACAAGAGAAGCAATGATTGGGTATAATGACGTTGGTTGCGGCTTGTATTAAATAGCCCCACTGAAGTTCTGGTTTTCTATGAAAGATGATATAGGTGGCTAGCTTGTATCTGCCGGGTGCTCTTTACTCTGTTTTGAGTCATGTCTTCTTACGTTCCCTGGAGTCTTCAGCAGTTTTGTAGAAGCATGCATCTGCATGTGGACTCGAGATGAAGAACTTTTGCATCTTTCTCCCCTCATCTGTTGATTTTCCAAAGCACAAACTGACCTTCACTTTAAAACCATTTCACTTCCACAAAAAAAGCTTCATCTCTTGAGCATAAGCCAGCCCATGGCCGGGTACCTCTTTTTACAAATCGGAATAAAGGATAAACTCAGAAGTCAGGTGGGGGTGAAGCCATCCATGACAATACCTAGAGTGTCAACCAGAAGACCCACATGTGACCAAGTTATGTTAATCTGGGGCAAAGATCTCTGTTTACCACACTTCCTCTTTTTATGTAAACTGTAATATTTCTCAGTTACAGAAACATTTCAATATGAATTTTCTTTCCTATCCTATCCTATCCTATCCTATCCTAGGAAAAAGAAAAACAGTACAAAAAAAGTTTTTCTTTACTTTCATTGTAATTTAATTTATACAGATAATTAAATAATATATCAGTTATGCTATTTCAACATATCAGAAGAAAGGTCACTTTTATGATGATTTTCTTTGGAAAACAGAACAAGACATTGAGTAGATGGATATTTTTCTTTTTAGAGCCCTTTAATAGTTTTTACTCTGTATCTTCCAATAGAAGATGCATTTATGCATACAGCTATCCTGTTTTCTCTGTAATTTTCATATTCATCTTTAGACTTTGAATAAGTTGACCTTTTCCCTTGTGTAATACAGAATTTTATCATACTAAAATTGAACTCTAGTACAATGAAAATAATACTGCCACCATAATATTTTGATTCAGAATAATTCTGCTCACACAGTAATCCATATAGTGTAGAAATTCAATACACCCTGTTACACAAGCTGTCAACATTGTGACTCATGCTCTAGGTTTAAGTGGCACTGGTTGGCAAGTGATGAATTTATATTAAAATCTATTTTTGCAGGAGGTAAAGGAGGAGGGCCACATTCCTTGTGGATAGGGTTTCACAATACAAATTAATTTCAAACATTTAAACTGAGTATTTCAAAGGAGATAATCACAGAACTTAATTTTCAGAACAATAGGGACCGATAAGCATAGAAAAAATAACATTCAGAATTCATGTACAGAGTAGAAATATGCGACACATTACAAGAGTAAATGGCTCAAGATACCTGCATGAATATACAGAAATAGTAATCATAAACATAGTTATTAGAAATACCTTGAAGTTTTTTCTTCCTACAGAAATATACATGTGGGGGGAGGGTGGAAATGAGAAACACAGTAATTTCTAATTAATCATGTCTTCTGAATATTCATGAATGAATAAGTGAGTGCAATTATTTTTTTTCCATGTTCCTCTAGTTCTCTTCTCTCTGTATGAGATGGCATGGAGAAACATAAAATGAGCTGAATCTGGTTTCCACTTTTAAAATTATGTCTCTTCTCCATGCCAGGTGCCAGAGATCCTCTTGTCTTCATCCTCCAAAGTTCATAGCTATGCCTGACATTTATATTGTGCTCTGGTTCTGAGTTCAAGATTCAGGTCCTCATTCTTACAGAGCAAATGCTCTTATCCAAAGGCCCACCCCCCTGGCCACTTGTACTTAAAAATTATTTGGGCTGGTGAGATGGCTCAGTGGGTAAGAGCACCCGACTGCTCTTCCGAAGGTCCGGAGTTCAAATCCCAGCAACCACATGGTGGCTCATA
>NC_034591.1:97076159-97077896 GCF_900095145.1 Mus pahari | reverse complement strand
GGTCTCTGTGTTCTGTCCTGTAGATGATTGTGGCCATCCACTTCTATATTTGCCAGGCATTGGCATAGCCCCACAGAGATAGCTATATCAGTGTCCTTTCAGCAAGATCTTGCTGGCATATGCAATAGTGTCTGCATTTGGTGGCTGATTTATGGGATGGACTCCCGGGTGGGGCAGTCTCTGGATGGTCCATCCTTTTGTCTTAGCTCCAAACTTTGCCTCTTCCACTTCTTTCATGGGTATTTTATTCCATATTTCAGGGAGGAATGAAGTATTCAAGTGTAGCAAGCACTTTTAAGCCCTCCCTTTTTACGTTCTCTTTCCCCACACTCAGGCCTCTCAGTAAAACAGAAGGAGATTATATACAAATGAGAGAACAACTTAAACAGCCAAACAATGAAGCAAGGAAAGAGATGAAGCCACTCCCTGCAGCAGACATTGATCAAGAGACTTTCATCAGCAGAAATAATATCTTTACAAGAAAATACATCAAAAAGAGACTTTGCCAATAATGTTGTGTCAGTTCTAATTTTATCTGGCTTTTCTACATCTTGGGAGGTGGTAAGACAGAATGCTTGGAGACAGAGGTGAAGAATCTTGGAGCCTCTATACATAGATATGTGTCTTAGTGTTTAAATGTATATTTGAATACAGTACCCTATTGAGACCAGAGGTGGTGTTATAGCCTGTGGATCTGAAGTTCTAACTCCCTTGTGCTCACCCTCTGTGGCTGATGGGAACTGAATTTATGTTCTGAAAGAGCAGGACTACTTTTTATAGCTAAGGTTTTTCTTTAATCCAGAACATATGATGCTCTCCAGCTGTAGAAAGAACCCTGCCCTTTGGATATTGTTTTCAAACTGTCTCCAAATGCCAACATTACTTCGTGTCTGAAGTCTTTGCTCATCTATTGTGGCTGTCAATAAAGTTACATTTTCACTATTGATAATTTAATGCACTTTACACAAACACTTACATCATTTAATGGACTTTAGTCATTTGGTTAAAACACTGCCATTTTCTTAGTTATATATAGATGGGGAAATGAAACAAAAGTGAATAATCTAATGAAGGTAAGAAGTAGAGAAAGAAGAGAAAGGAGAGGGTCTTCTGAGCTCTGGGTTTGAGCTGATCTACATATCTGATCTCAAAGAATTGATGGTGGAGAAATTTGTCAGAAAATCTGACACACAGAGTTAAAATACTGAGAAGAATTCTAGAGTCAATTGAAAGTCAACACAGGATTGAAAGCACGCTATGCTATGGTATTTGAGAATTTACTTGTGACTCATAAAAGAATTGTCTTAGCCTTGACATAATACTGGAGATGCTATACTTTGTAGGTTGGAGTCTAATAGAATTTACTTTCTCTTTTTATATTCCAGAATATTCAATTATTAAATACTAAATTGTTTCTATCAGTGATTCCAGTTTCCTCAGAGAAATAGATTCTGTAAATCTTCCTGTAGTGTAAAAGGATACAGGGAATACTGTTGAGCTTAAAATTTAAACAATCTCTCCTTTTATTTGTTTGTGTATACATGCATCTGAGTGTGTTTGTGTGTGTGTGTGTGTGTGTGTGTCACCAAAAATTCTTATGAATCTTGTCTTAATAAACAAATAATATTTTTCCTTACCTAACCCTCTTAGAGTTAAGGGGCCTTCGTAATTTATAGAAACCAACTTTTTCTTTTCTTTTCTTTTCTTTCTTTTTCTTTTCCTTTTTTTTTTTTTTTT
>NC_034591.1:97031685-97075494 GCF_900095145.1 Mus pahari | reverse complement strand
TCTGTCTCTCTGTCTCTCTGTCTCTCTCTCTCTCTCTCTCTCTCTCTCTCTCTCTCTCTCTCACACACACACACACACACACACATACTCAGATGCATACACACATGAACACATAAAAAATATTGTTTACATTTTAAGCTCAACAGAATTACCTGTATCTCTTTACACCATAGTAAAATTTACAAAGAGTCTTTTTCTCTGAGGAAACTGGAATTACTGATAGAAACAATTCTCTTCAGTTCATAATAAAAATTCTAGAGCCTCTGGGGTGGTAAAAGTGAAATAATTTATTTCATAATAATTTTTGCAAAGTCTGATGTCAGAGTGCCAGGTATACAGTCTGAGAGCTTGAAACCCTTCATAAACCCTAAGTCATGACCGTTCCTCCTAAGAAATTAGATGGCACAGTCTTTTAAGTCATCTGGATTTTGACCTTCCTTGTCACTTATATTAGTCTTTTTTCCAACAAAACCCTAAGCTGCTAAATTGGAAATCTCTATCTGGAAACCCACCTAGGAGGAGAAGAGAGGATTGTAGGGATCAGACGGGATGGAGGACACCAGAAAATCATGGCTCACTGAATCAATGAAGCAGAGCTCATATGGGCTCGGAGAGCCTGAAGTAGCAAGCATAAGGCCTAAATTGGTCTGCACCCTGCCCTCTACATATGTTATAACTGATAGTGTGGGGTGTGTGTGTGTGTGTGTGTGTGTGTGTGTGTGTGTGTGTGTGTTGGAGGTGTGGGGAGCTCCTAACAGTGGGAGCAGGTGTGTTGCCAGGTCCTGTCGAGATATGGGGGAGGGGTGTCTTGTCTTCTTTTATCGCATCTTGTTTCGTTTTGCTTGTTTGTTTTTTTCTTGGAGGTCTGATGCCTTCTGAAGGAAAATGGAGGGAGAGTGGGTTTCAGGAAGAGGGGAGGAAGCTAGGAAGTGTAGAGAAAGGAGAACGTGTGGTTGAGGTGTATTGCATATGAGAAGAATCTATTTCCAATGAAAGTTTAAAAGAGAAGAAAATGTCTCATTAGATGTTACTTCTTACAGCCACTAAGACTATTTTACTTTATATTTTGTTATAAAGTAGAATTAGGTTTCTTAAGAGGGGCCATATTTTAAATTCCTCCTTAAAGTCTTCTTCGTATTCTACTGGTAACCCTTCCCAACCAACGGATTTAAATATCATCCTTGGCTATCTATCTCCTTTATCCCTTCCCAAAGATAAATCCCCTGTGCTGGGCTATTAATGCCAAGCCATGTGGTGAGATAAACAATCCATTAGCATTGAAAACACACACCTCTTTATTGAAAATTCTTTTTATGACTGAAGGAACCTAAAATTTGCATTTAAATAGAGACCATTCAAATAAGATACTGCACTAGGATTTTTTTTTTTTTTAAAATATGTAATTTTATAAGGTTGATAAATACTGCCGCTATCATAGTTTGGTTTTGGAAAGAAGTCTAGAAGTGAAAACCTGTCCCAATAGATAGCAAATTTAAACCCACACCACCACTTTAAACTGGAATGTCTATCTGTGTTATGCACCCTGTCTAGAGCAGAGAGCTTTTTCAATATGTAAAGTATTTAAAAGTATAAAACTAAAGATTAGATAGCACGATTAGATGATTCTTTATGCAAAAATCAGTTAAATTCTAAATGGGAGTCTCCTTTATTAAGATCATTTATTATCATCTGCTGCTTCCCAGGGAATAACCAATGTGAATTTGCATTTAGTGGCTTCCTTTCCTCTACCGTATCTGAGGTATGAAGATTCCAGTCCCAGCCATACACTGAATGAAATGATGACTGTCCAATTGGTGCCTATAAAAAATGCAACCTGTGCTTGAAACTTTAAAACGTTATGTGAGTGAGCTGAGCAAAAGTTCCCAGAGAAAAACAGCCTCTCTCTCTCTCTCTCTCTCTCTCTCTCTCTCTCTCTCTCTCTCTCTCTCTCTCTCTGATAACTGAATTGTAATATAACTGTGGAAGGATTAGAAAGGTGCTGGTTCTGAGTCTAACTGTCAGATATCGTAGGCTATCTTCACTCCTTCAGTGTCCACTGAACTCCTCCAAGTGTCCTAGCATTGTGTCATTATTAAGTAAATTAATTTTGGGGGGGGGTACATGAACAGATCTATAATTTTCACTAATATAAAAGGTTAATAATATTTCAGATAACATCTCAGGCTTATAGAAAAACTTTCTCTGCTTTGCTGTAACTTAACTGTCCAGTGTGATTTTTCTAAGTGTCTTTATTTATGAATTTCTTTGTTCTGTTACTATAAAAACATCAAGAGAGGCTTACTACATTGAACTTGGAATTTGAAGTAAACTAAATCTCTCTTTTTCCCATACCATAGTCACTCACATTTGGCTTCAGAATAAAATTTCTTTTATTTTCTTTGAAGTGGGAATTGTTCCCTCTGTGGAAAAAGCTTAACAACTTACCAAGCGAATGAGAATTTGACAAACACTAAAGAAAAAAAATATATAAGGAAATAAGAAAGAGACAAAGAGTATAGAAATGACAGAGACTCCGGTCTGATTTGGATGAGACACTGAAAGAACATATCTATAGTAAATGCACCGCATGTTACCCACACAAATAAGGAAGGCAGATGATACAGGATGCTAAAATACCAAAGGTGTTACAGTGACAAGGTTATTCAAAACGTGTTTGTATTCAGAGAAGATTAAATTGTTAAAATAATAAAAAAAAGAGTACTCTGAAAATGTGTGTGTGTGTGTGTGTGTGTGTGTGTGTGTGTACGCGCACACACACAGGTGAGCATGCAAGTGGGTGCATGCTGTTTTTACCTGAAACTAAGCTTGATTAAACATTGAAGGCTGTGGAACAAGTGTTAGACATAGAACTTCATCTAATAAATGTAAGTAAAGAAAATATCTAATAAAATATAAAAAAAATGACAGTGAAATTTCAAAAAAAAACCCTTCAACCTGAGAAAGCAGGTAATTGAGGATTGAAATTCTAAGGGTGTTCCTCTGCTTTTAGCATCCTGCTAGGTTGATGTTAAATTATCAGACTATACATTCCAATGGCATTTACAGACAGTGGTTCCCCCCAAAATGCAAAGGATGACTACAGAGATATCTATCTCTCTCTGCACAGGAAGGGCAGGATTCATGATGGATCATAGGATGGTCATATAAAAAGTATCTCAAAAATTAGTTTTCAAAAATTATTAAATGAGTTGGGAAGGGAAAGGATGAAGGTATGAACTCAAACTCTTTCCTGATTGGACAAGTCACATAGCAACATTTTTGAGTTCTCCATCATGGGCAGACAAAAAAAGGACATGCAGGCTACATACTGGGTTGGCCTCTGAGGGTTTCAACAATGGCCAGTCTTAAGAGATATAACAGGAGACTAGTATAACTGTCTCTATTAGTGGATGTAGGCAGATGCACAGAGCTATAGCCAAACATCTGGCAGAGCCTGGGGAGTCTTGCAGAAGAGTATGGAATAAAAGTGAGCAAGTGGGAGGCATCAAAGACACCACAAGAAGAACCATAGTACCCCTTAACCTGGGACCATGGGGGGCTCACAGAGACTGGCCTAGTAACCAGGGAGCATGCAGGAGCTGGACCTAGACCCCCTAAACATTTATAGCAAGTGAATGTGGAGTTTGATCTTCATGTGAATCCCTGTCCTGTCTCTGTCTGTTTTCTTCCATTCGATCTCCTTCCTCCTACCTGGACTGCATGGTTGGGCCTCAGTGGGAGAGGATGTGCCTATTTGGAATTAGATGCCCCTGGGTGGTTTGTAATCAACAGGAGCTCCTCTTATATGAGGAGAAGGGAAGGAACCAGTGGGGGGGGGGGATTTGTAAGGGTGGACCTGGGAACAGAGGAGAGAAGTGAGCTGTTGATTGTGATATAAAGTGGATTACAAAAATTAAGAATAAAATAAGATAAATGGATACAGTAATCTCTGGTTAGGCATCAGGGCAGTACTCCTCACCAGGATCTCACCCTCTTCATTTCAGGGACCTAGTCATTTTCCACTGTTCAGGAATAAATCTGCATCCAATCTGTTCACTCCATGCCACATTTCTTTGTTCTACTTGGCCATCAGACAATAAATTCAGAAGCCGCTGGCCTGAGGTGGTTTGGTGATTATTGATCTTATATGCCACTGACTTTCTAATTAAATTCTCCAAGTGCGGAGGGAGAATGGCCCCTGGCTCTTATGTACACACACAAACACTTTCTTGATGCCTTTCATTCTCTAACTACATATAATTATAGTTTATCTATGACAATAGTTTGCAAAATCTAGTTATCTGCTTCTTTCTTTCTTTCTTTCTTTCTTTCTTTCTTTCTTTCTTTCTTTCTTTCTTTCTTTCTTTCTTTAAATTTGTTGAGAAAATGTTCCTTAGATGATGTGCTCTACAGTGCGGAGGCGGAACTTGTAGAGTCCACCTCCAATGGAAGGACATGGCATCAAGAGGAGGCATAGGGTTGCCATCCTACAGTCAAAAACTCCAACCCAGAGTTCTTCCTGTCTGAAGGAACTGCAGGGACAAAAATGGAGAAGAGCATGAGAGAAAGGAAGTCCAGTGACAGACTCAAATTGGGATACAGATCAAGGCAAGGCCTGGGGCCCTGACACTCTTACTGATGCTCTGATGTGCTTGCCAACAGGGGCCTAGCATGGCTGCTCTCTAAGAGCTCCAACAAGCAGCTGAAAGAGTCAGATGCATATACTAGCACCAAACAAATGGACAAAACCAGGGACCCCTGGATTCCTGTGGCTGAATTGGGCAAAAGCTGGAAGAAGCTGAGGATGAGGGTGGTCCCATGGGAAAACCAGCAGTCTCAACTGACCTGGATCCCAAGATCTCTCAGACACTGAGCCACCAACTAGGCATCATACATACACCAGCTGATATAAGGCTCCCGACACATATACAGCAGAGGACTGTCTGGCATGACCTCAGTGAGAGAAGATGCACCTAACTCTCAAGAGACTTGATGCCCCAGGGAGTGGGGAAGTCTGGTGGAGTGGGAGGTGTTAGGGTGGGGTCATCCTCTTGGAGAGGTGGAGGAAGGTATAGGATGGGCAGTGGTAAGAGGTGCTACTGGGAGTGGGATGAAGTCTGGACTGTAAAACAGAATTGAAGAATAAAAATAAATAAATGTAAAGAAAAGGAAATGTCTCACTATGTAGTCCTGGCTGACCTGAAACTAATTATGTGTACGATGCAAGCCTGGAGCTCAGAGAAATCTGCCTGCATAGAGTTACTGAGTGCTGAGGTTAACAGTTAGTGTAACTACACCTGAATGCTTTAAAACAAAACACAACATATAAACAAATGAAAAAAATCATTACATCTATTACCATTAATGTTCTTACAAAATCTGTCTTCCACAGAAACTTGCCATTCCAAAACATGCTTATTTCCAAGAAGATAGGCCTAGGCTTATTGCAAAGTTGTTTTCTTCTTACCATTGCTCCTACATGTCCTCAGGCAAAACTTAATTTTAATCAAGACATTGTCTTTATGTTATTTTCTCTTCAGAAATACTCATAGTAAATTAAGCATGGTTTCTTGAGTAGAGTCGAGAACTCATCCCCATTACATGTCTTACTTGGAGTCGACATTTCTCTGGAACGTGAATTGGTTTTCAATTACTATGGTCAACATTTCTGCTCATGGGAATCCACCTAACCAGGCTTAATAACTCAAATGAAAATGAAAATTTATAATGTAGTAGGAGGAGATTTATTCAGTGTGCCAAGTTGGTAAGAGGGACAAAGAGTTCTGATGTGTAATGTACCCCATCTCCCTAAAGTCCATGTTTAGAGTCCTGGGAAAATGGTAAGGTTTAAGCGGGGTTGAGCATAGCCAAGCAGTGTGTAAAGATTTGATCTTGCCCTCCATGGCCCCATCACTGTTCCTGTGGCAGACTCCTCTTACACTGTATTTTCTTTATGCTGTTCTTCCCAAGTGATACACAATCACAATAAACTTACCTTGTGCTATTTATGTCTATGCACTGAATGGTGTTCAGTGTAACATATTAGGTGAGATTAAGAGTTGACAATGGGCACAGAATTCACAGACCTATTTTCAGATGTTATACTAAGTAAAAGACACTGCAATTAAAATGGCGTTTTCACATTCGTTGCCAAGTTTGTCATACTTCTGCATGGTGCAGGAACTCATGAACTCACAGCAGCTATAAGTGGCTGGGTAGAGTACACAAGATTGAACCCATAAACATTACATCATAAATGGAAATGGTCTCATAGATCTCCACTCCATTATGGAGCTCATGGCAATGGAAGGTTACTGCAGAAGATTGTCTTCAGTGATGTAACCATTGGTGAGTTACTCATGCTGCAGTGGATAACATCATACTCTTTCCCATGCTGGTGACCCTGGTTAAAGCCTCTGGCTGAGATTAGAAACATGTAAACAAAGAGAACAAAGAGACATGAATTAGCCATGAGGAAGTGGAGGGAAGACTTGTCTGGGCAGGATATTCGAAGACAGTAAGGAATACTGGATGGATGAATGTGGCTATAAGTAAAAAAAAAAAAAAAAAAAAAAAAAAAAAAAAAAAAAAAAAAATCAAGGAATATAACTAAAAACAGTTGTTCACATTTCTGCAAATGTCTACCCTCACAGCAAGGTTGTCATGTGCTATAAGTTCCTGAGAAGAAATGGGAAACTGAATCATCCTCTTGGTTTGTCTAAGCCTACATAGTCAAAATGGCATGCAGGATCCTGTATTTCTTAAAATGAAAATCTCTTCGGATGCCAATTTTGCATTGAATGACATATAGGACTTAATTAGGGGAAATGGATCAGGACCTTGTAACAGATTAAGACTGCCACATGATTCAAAAACAAAAACCCTAAAGTCTCCTAAATACAAGATACTTTATTATTTAAATTTGCCTATCATAGAATTTTAATTCGCAATGAAGTAAATAGAGTGTAATAAATGCCAGTCTTTTTAATTGTGAGTTTATTTTATGACAGATTAAACTAATATTGCATAGTATTCCTTCTCTGATTCTGCAGTCTTGATGGGAGATTTAACCAGGCAAGAAATGGCACTACAAATTTGCATAGTAATGCTGAATAACATTCACACTTCTATCTAGCATAATCATCTGGAATCAAGAATGTATAGTGAAGGAAGTTTTTAATTAATGCTAGCTTAGATGAAAATGATGATCAATAGTTTATAACTGTCTCTGACCCTTTCATATTTAAATTTAAAAGATATGTGTATGTATTTGTAAATATAAGTAAATCCCTGCAGAGTCCAGAGGCATTGGCTACCAAAGAATTGAGGTTACACTCTGTGCGTTCTATCTACTGATGGTCCCTAACTTGGGTCTTCTGGCTTCAGTCCTTATGAAGAGCAATAAGAGCTCAAGTATTAAACCATCTCTTGAGACCCTTTTTACTTTGTTGTAGATTCAAATGGAATACACAAGATATTTTGTAAGATAGGGTATGATGCTACACCAAGCTTACTTTTAGGTGAATTCTAACAGTCCCAAATGCTAAGGTAGCAGAGAGAAAAATGGATGCGCTTCTAAAACCGAGCACTAAGAAGACGTCCTTCTCCAAGTCCCTTATTCAGTACCTAATATAAGTTTTTTTTTTTCCTAAATGGATTTGTTCTTTTATGTGTGACTGTGCTCATTTTCTCATGCTTCCAAAAAGCCTCTTTTTTTATTTATAAAGAAAACAGTTCCTGAACTGTATTGTGCAGAATTACATCTACGAATACAAACCATTTCTGCTGCAAATTCTATTTAACTATCCTAATATCCCATTTTCATAAGGGTTGCACTAGAGAGATAAAAATTAAATGTTTGCCAGAGTGATGCATTAATAACTCAAAACCTTTAATTATAGTGGTGCCCAATTTAATTAAACCCTACATTACAAACTGTCAGCCTTCATAGCCCAGACCCCGATGTTCAATGGTTTATAGCTGTACTATTAAAAAGGTATTCAATGTTTTGGAACATGCTACAAGCTCCCCACTAATAAGTGAATGGTCTTTGTTTCCCATTGAGTGTCAAAAAAATCCACTCAAAAGACATGAATTGACAGAGAGGACAAACTATTGATTTTTAAGAATTTAATTTGTACAATGGTCACTTGACTAATGATCACTGTTCAAGTTATTCTCTTGTGCCATAATGACAGTAAATAAACAAAACACACTGAGCAAAAGTTTCTTGGGTAAGGAAGGGTTTTATTTGGTTACACTTTCCTGTCAAAAATCAACCTTTAAAGAAAAATAAGGAAGGAACTTACAGTAGGACTTTGAGGCACAGCCATGGAGGAATGCTTCTGACAATCTTGCTTGATCTTGCTGGCATATGCAATAGTGTCTGCATTTGGTGGCTGATTATGGGATGGACCCCAGGGTGGGGCAGTCTCTGGATGGTCCATCGTTTCGTCTTAGCTCCAAACTTTGTCTCTGCCATCTCTTTCATGGGTATTGTATTCCCTATTTTAGGGAGGAATGAAGTATCCATATGTTGGTCTTCCTTCTTCTTGATTTTCTTGTGTTTTGGAGCTTGTATCTTGGATATTCTAGGTTTCTGGGCTAATATCCACTTATCAGTGAGTGCATATCAAATGAGTTCTTTTGTGATTGGGTTACCTCACTCAGGATGATATCCTCCAGATACATCCATTTGCCCAAGAATTTCATAAATTCATTGTTTTTAATAGCTGGGTAGTACTCCATTGTGTAAATGTACCAAATTTACTGTATCCATTCCTCTGTTGAGGGACATCTGGGTTCTTTCCAGTTTCTGACTATTATAAATAGGGCAGCTATGAACATAGTGGAGCATGTGTCCTTATTACCAGTTGGAACATCTTCTGGGTATATACCTAGAAGAGGTATTGCTGGATATGCTGGTAGTACTATGTCCAGTTTTCTGAGGAACCACCAGACTGACTTCCAGAGTGGTTGTACAAGCTTGCAATCTCACCAGCAATGGAGGAGTGTTCCTCTTTCTCCATATCCTCGCCAGCATCTGCTGTCCCCTGAATTTTTGATCTTAGCCATTCTGACTGGTATGAGGTGAAATCTCAGGGTTTTTTTGATTTGCATTTCCCTGATGATTAAGGATGGTGAACATTTTTTTCAAGTGCTTCTCAGCCCTTCGGTACTCCTCAGTTGAGATTTCTTTGTTTAGCTCTATACCCCATTTTTTAATGGTGTTATTTGAATTTTTGGAGTTCAGCATCTTGAGCTCTTTGTACATATTGGATATTAGTCCCCTATCTGATTTAGGATTGGTAAAAATTCTTTCCCAATCTGTTGGTGGCCTTTTTGTCTTGTTGACAGTATCTTTTGCCTTACAGAAGCTTTGCAATTTTATGAGGGCCCATTTCTTGATACTTGATCCTACAGCACAGGCCATTGCTGTTCTTTTAAGGAATTTTTCCCCTGTGCCCATTTCTTCAAGGCTTTTCCCCACTTTCTCCTCTATATATTTCAGTGTCTCTGATTTTATGTGGAGTTCTTTGATCCACTTAGACTTGAGCTATGTACAAGGAGATAAGAATGGATCAATTCATATTCTTCTGCATGCTAACAGCCAGTTGTGCCAGCACCATTTGTTGAAAATGCTGTCTTTTTTCCACTGGATGGTTTTAGTTGATAGTCTTGCTCTCTAACTTGTTCATGGCCTTTTGCTTCCCGAACTCTCTTTTGTAACTTCGGATCAACTTCCCTGGAAATGTGCTGCACAGAGTGGACTGGGGTCCTCATTACCCATTTAGACAAATGAGGCAAGTCTCCAAAAACATATGCACAGACTAACCTCAAAAAGACAATTTCTTAAAGAAAACATTCTTGTCAGATGACTTTTTCTCCTTTTTATTGAAAAAATATTTTTCATATAATATATTCTGATTATGGTTTTCCTTTCCAAACTCCTCCCTTATAATCCACACTTCTACACCTATCCAAATTTAAACCCTTTCATTAGAAAACAAAGATAAATAGAGAAAGATAAATAAAATAAATTAAGATTAAAAACAAACTAGCAAGCAAACAAACAAACAAAAAACTAGAATAGAACAAAACACAACAACAGAAAAATAAAGAACAGTAAAAGAAAAATCACCAGAAACACATGGACACAGAGACACACAAGGAAATACCATAAACCGACATCAAACAAACAAACAAACAAATAAACAGAAACAGAATATAATAAACAGAATATAAATAAGCAGAATGCTAAAGACCTATAAGATTAAAGATCAACCTTCAGATGTAGTCTTATTGACATATACCTCTAAAATTACCACTGGGTTTAGATTGTGTTGGCTATCTATTTCTGGCAAGTAGTTTGAATACTCATTACCACTCTGTTGGAGAAACATTCTGTTGAGAGAAGTTACAAATTGGTGAACCCTTCTGCCTTCAGGATGGGTGCTTGTGTACACTTCCTTTTTCTATGCTAGGACCCCAAGAGGCTTATACCTGGGCATTCTGGCACAGTCTCTAGGAGTTCATATTTATTCCCGTTTTATTGTGTCTAACAGGCCTTGTTTTCTTGGTGCCATCCATCTCCATGGGCTGTTACAATCATTCTACTTCTCTTCCTAAAAATACTCTTGAGCCATGAGGGAAGGATTTGATGAAGTCCATTTAGGATGGACTTGTCCAAAAGTCTCTCACTCTCTGCATTTTGTTCCACTGTGAGTCTCTATATTTGTCCAGATGTACTTCAATAGGAAGATTCTTTGATGACTGAGCAGGACGTTGATCTATTGACTACAGAAAAACATTAGGAGTCATTTTATTGCTATCTTTTTTGAGCAGGATTGTAGTATGTGGCTTTTCCAGAAGTTCATGTCCTAACTAGTTTCATGTTCTCAACTACCCTAAAAGGATTTGTCATGGGTTCTATCTCCTGGAGTGAGCCTTAAATCCAATCAAATTGGATGGATATTCCACAATTTTTGGGCCACTATTGTACCAGTGTATCTTGATGCAAGGTCACCATACAGATTGAGGGGCTTGTAAGTGGGTCGGGATTTACCTTTTCCCTTTGGTAGCATTCTGGGTACTTTCAAGTACCATTCATACTAGTTGAGGCGAGGACTCTAGGTAGGTGCCAGCTCAACTTCTCTAGCTCAGTCAAATTGATACTTAATGGTAGCTAGGATAATTTCAAACTTAAATTAGTAATGACTTTGAAGATAAACAAATTGAGAGCAAAAGTGAAAGATGAGTAAGCTGGCTGACATGAGTTCCCTTGGAAAAAAATATGGAAGCCTTGATTGAAGCTTTAAGATGCAAATGAACAGCTGCTTCCTTGATAGTCCAGGGAGGACCTTGCTCTTTGAAGGTTCCTAAAATCCCATTTCTCTGAACTTCATGATTTAGTGTCTTGATATTAAGATAAAAGATTAAGACACTAGGCTGGATAAAAGTAATCTGGAAGCTTTGGAAAAACAGACAGATATGCCCCTCACTGGCTGGTTTAGCAGGTGTGAGAGGGCCTGCAGAGATCTCCCTTTAAACCCTTTTCCAGGTGCTGCTGCTGCTACCTGTGGTTCAGGGAGTATAGCTGGAGTATAACAGAGATATTTTATAGAACAAGGGAGCAGGGTCAAGAATAAGAAATCAGAAAGACTGGAGAGAGGGAAACATATGCATACATATTTGCATTGTCTTTTTATGGTTTTTAAACCCTTGACTTTTCTGAGTGATAGGGCTCCTTCACTGACTGTTCATCTGAATATCCTTGATAGACTGTGCTAGTGAGATAGCTCAGAACTTAAAGCATGGTCTTGGGGCATTGATTAATAAAGCTAGACACGCAGTTATGTGATTGAGAATTGAGTTTTGCACCATGAGATTTTAGACAATGGAGATCATGTAGAAAAGAACCCAACCATATCTGTATGATGAAATCTCCACAGTCTAGAGCTCGATGCTAAGGAGAGCATACGAGAAGACTGCCCATGCTCACTGTGAACAACCTAGCTGGGACCCGTCTCTCTCCTCTGCTGCTTGGATACGATTTTGGTTTTGGTTTTGATTTTATTTGTTTTTTTTTTTTTTGTTTGTTTGTTTGATTGTTTTCATGCTCTAAATAGTTCCTTATTGTGGTATAACTCTTATCTGTAAGAACAGAAACACGGTGTCTTCCCTGAGAAACTTTTAATGAGTTATTTAAGGTACAGGTTGCTCAGAGAGGCTCAAACTCAGAATTAGAATATTTTATGTGGATACTCTTGTGGTGACACCTATTGAAGTTTATGACTAATGGGCATCCCCTTACAGTTTGAAAGGCTTTGTATGCAAGTATGAAGACCTGTGTTCAGATTGTTAGAACTCATGTAAAATCCAAATATGGCGGCATTCACCTGTCATCTCAGCACTGAGCATGGGGAGGTAGAGAGAGGAGGATTCTGGGAGAATGCTATTAACTGCTCTAGCCAAAACAGGAAGATATTGGTTTAGTGAGTGATTCTCCCTGTCTTAAAAAATACTGTGAATAGTGGGAGGGAAACCACCAGTGTGGACTTTTGGCCTGTACATATGTAAACATGCAAACATACACACAAACATGTACCACACACAGAAAATAAATAAATGTGAATATTAAAATAGTAAAAGAGAAGAAGCCTTGAGCTAACTTAAAATGATGGAAAATTTTATACTTATATTCAGTCTCCCTATCTTTGAGGGTAGCCATGTGAAATGGAATAAGAGAGGAAAAGTGGAGAGTTGGTCTAGAGCTAAGACAAAGAGGAAAGCTGCCTACAGAACACTGGGGAAAATGTGGATAGAATAAGACCAAAACCCATATGTCCTTCTGAGTTTACTTCCACTAACAGTACTAGGATTTCCTGAAATAATGTTTACCTTCCTGATAGAGAATTAGATGGACTTAAGTGGACAAGGAATCCAAAAGCAGGACCCCCAGAATGTCAGCTTTTTGTTTCCAGAAGATATTGAAGAGAAAGCCTTCGGTAAGCTGTGGAGGCAGATGCAGAAATAACACCAATAAGAGAAAGGGAAGGACTCCAGATGTCCTATAAAACACCCAGTCCAGATGACATTTAGTGGACGCCCAGCATGAAGCCCCTCTCTCCAGAAAAATTTTCTGGCTTTGGCCTTCTTCATTTGCTTTGTCCTTCATGGTCCTTCAATTCTTTTTCTGTCCCTCATAACAACCTGGTATTACCATAAATAACTATATATAACTATGTAACTATATATATACACACACACACACACACACACACACACACACACACACATATATATACATATATATATATATATATATATATATATATATATATATATATATGCATGCATTTCTATCATATTTAAACTCAGAGGAAATGATAATGGAAGTGTTAAATGCCTTTATTTATTATTATTTTTGGGATTATAATGTCATTACATTCTTTCTCTCCTCTCATTTCAAATTCATGGCTTCCTCTTTCACCTGTTGCTGTTATGTGCATATAGGTATACATTTACGTTCCTGACTTGGCTTTCCACAGTGCACTATGATTCAAGCTATGTAAGCCAAACAGAGCCTTTCTCTCACAGGACATAGTGTTTCATCACAGCAGTAATAACCGCAAACACAACAATCTTTATACTAGTACTTGTATATATGTTTTCAGTGAATTCCACTAGGACCTAGATAAGCAATGGAGTGCTTCTCCCTAGGGAAAACTATTTTTCCTACTCTTGGCATTACTTAGCTCCCTGTAATTCTTTGTGGAAGGTTAAGGACTTGTGTCTTTCCCCATCCACTTTGGCATGTCCATTGTAATCCTTATTCGGGTCATGATTAGTTAGTTATGTAGGTAAGACTTTATGAGTATTCTAACATTACTAGGTGACACAATCCCATATCAAATTTCCTGATCCTCTGGCTCTTAAATGTTTCTGTCTTCTCACTTCTAGTGTTATCCAAGCCATAGGTGCAGGAGTGTTTTGTGGATGTATCCAGTGCAACTGGGCTCCACAACTTTGCACTTTGGATCTCCCTTATATCCTCAGGAGCTATTTCTCATTTTCCATAATAAATCTACCTTTGCCCACTTCTGGTCTTAGGATCCTTATTTGTCCTGGGCATGAAATAACACACTTGATACTACTAGCTTAGGGGTAGCTTTTCCTTTTATTTCTTTCCCCTGTTATCTCTCTCTCTCTCTCTCTCTCTCTCTCTCTCTCTCTCTCTCTCTCTCTCTCTCTTTATTTTTTATTAGATATTTTATTTATTTACATTTCAAGTGTTATCCCCTTCCCTGGTTTCCACTCTGGAAGTCCCCTATCCCTTCCCCCCTTCCCCTGCTCACCAACCCACCCACTTCCACTTCCTGGCCCTGGCATTCNCCTATACTGGGACATAGAACCTTCACAGGACCAAGGGCCTCTCCTACCATTGATGACCAACTAGGCCATCCTTTGCTACATATTCAGTTAGAGCTATGAGTCCCTCCTTTTGTTTTTGTTGTTGTTGTTGTTGTTGTTTGGTGGTTTAGTTACAGGGAGCTCTGGGGGTACTGGTTAATTCATAATGTTGTTCCTCCTATGGAGCTGCAAACCCCTTCAGCTCCTTGGATCCTTTCTCTACCTCTTTCATTTGGGTCCCTGTGCTTAGTCCAATGGATGGCTCTGAGCATCCACTTCTGTATTTTTCAGGCACTGGCAGAGCCTCACAAGAGACAGCTATATCAGGCTCCTGTCAGCAAGTTTTTGTTGGCATGCACAATAGTGTCTGGGTTTGGTGGTTGTATATGGGATGGATCCCCAAGTGGGTTGGTCTTCCTTCAGTCTCTGCTCCACACATCGTCTCTGTAACTCCTCCCATGGGTATTTTGTTCCCCCTTCTAAGAAGGATCGAAGTATCTAAATTTTGGTCTTTCTTGTGTTGATGACCACTGATCATCGGAAATCCTAGCTCAACAGAAAAGGAGAAAGGTTGTTGTTCTGAAAGAAGCCATATAAATTAATTGTTCTTCTTCTGAGTTTCTCCTGTGCTACTTGTTTAATACAAATGTATTAAATCACAGGGTAATTCATGTCTGTTCAATAGCAGGCTCTTGGTAGGGTTAGGAACTTCTTAGATGAGTTCACCAAAGAAGTTAACACTTCATAAATACAAGGCTGTGCCAGGCTTCAGGGACAAAGAAATGAAGGGGAGCTACAAGAAGCTTGTGCCCTGAAGGCACAGAGAAGACACAGCTGTAAATGTATTGGTTTCTGCTAAGCATGGTAATGAAATGCTTTGCAGTTCATTTAAATTTTAAAATTTTCTCCCCAATCCTGCATCCTTCACCTTCTTTACATATACTTGGCACTCAAAAATATTGATTAACTGCTTGAACTTTTCAGTTTTAAAGTTTGCAGAAATGAATATATGTATAAGCACCCCACTCAGGAATACTATATTTCTAAAAGGAACACTAAAAAAGAAACTCATATGTTTCAAAATAAGTCAAGAAAATTTCTTTTGCCATTTTCAAGTCTACAAAAGTAAAAATATGAGGATTAAATATCATTTAGAGGAAAAACCGCAATCAATAGAGAGCTCTTACCTAGAAACAAATATATTTTCATGTTTTCTAAAATGACATTAGGAGGGGTTTGACTCTCTCTTCCAAAATTCATTCATTTTTGCATTTTATGTATAATTACTAATGTAAATTATATTCGAGAAATTCAATGATGGTTTTAGTTTAAATATGCCTTTCTACGTAAATTTTTAAAAGCTTTTATTTGTCCTAACATATAAACTGAAGAAAGAGTACATTTGAAGATTTTCTAAGTTTTCTTCTTTTAAATTTTAGATTATTATGTTTTAGCAATTTATTTTTATAACTTTATATACGTATACTGTATCTTCATCACTTTGGTTATTGTTATTCTCTATACACCATTATTAGTGTGTGTGTGTGTGTGTGTGTGTGTGTGTGTGTGTGTGTGTGCGTGCGCTCAGGCGTCTGTGGTATATGTATGTGTTGTTCATATGTGTATATGCACGGAGGTACACAAGAGTGCAGTCTCCATGAGAGAAAGAAGAGGGCAGTAGGGTTCCTTGAGCTGGAAATACAGGAAGTGGGAGTCCCCAGGTATGGCTGCCTGTAAAATCTGACCCTCTGCAGGAGGAACAGAGGAGAACAATTGGTGAGTACCTGTCCAGCAAGAGTGCCTCCCAGACTTAGTTGTAATGATTAGTGTTATATCAGTGAATTTATTGTTGGCAGTTGGATATTCGTTTCTCCAGTGTCTGTATGTTAATGTCTTGGTTCACAGAGTAGTACTGACAAAAGGTGGTTGAAACCTTTAGGAAGTGGCTCTAACATACCAAGTCTCTGGGGATGGGCCTCTAAAGGGACTGTGGCATTCTGTCTCCTCTTTGTCACTCTTTTTGGTCCACTGTTTGTGTAGTTTGCTTCCACAAGTGCTCCTGGCAAAATCTGTGAATTTCTCCAGCTGTTAAATTTTCCAGAACAATGAGGTGGTATATACTTCTCTTGATTCATTAATTATCATATACATTTTGTCCATGTGTGGGAATATTATATATATATATATATATATATATATATATATATATATATATATCACAAAGATATATATATATATATCACAAAGATATATATATATATCACAAAGATATATATATATATATATATCACAAAGATATATATATATATATATATATATATATATATATATCACAAAGTTCTATAGTCACACATTATGGAGGATACCCCCTCCTAGGTCTAATTGAGAAAAATTGCAAAACACAATAAGAGCCTTGAAAAGCTATGTACATGGGAAGATATGGAAGATATTTCATGCCCCTTGGTTGAAAGACACTAACATCTCAATATGACTGCTTTTTCCAATTTATTCTATATTTGCAAGGCAATACTACTCAAAATTCTAGCAAGTGGTCTGTATGTGTATGTATGTGCAACAGCTTTTCTCCTTGGTTTCTGCTTCCAGGTTTCTGTCTTAAGTTTTTGCCCTGACTATCTCTAGTTGATGTTTGTTAACTAGTATTTGCAAGATGAAACAAACTTCTTTCTCTCCCAAATTAATTCTTATATAAGTAGTTTATCACAACAAGAGGAATCAAACCAGGACATTTTGTAAATATATTTGTATTCAAGGCTCGTATCTAAAGTGTTCAATGTACTTAAAAAAAAATTCAACAATATGAAAATTAACAACCAGAAAAAGGTAGAGTAGGGACCTTAATTTATATCTCACTAAAGAACATCCAAGGTAGATATTAAGCATATAAAAGTTTGTATTGTCAGGGACATAGTTTTTAAAAAGTTAGGAAGGAGAAAGACAGACAGAAAGAAAAAAAAGGAACAAAAAGAAAGGAAAGGAAAGGAAAGGGAAGGGAAGGGAAGGGAAGGGAAGGGAAGGGAAGGGAAGGGAAGGGAAGGGAAGGGAAGGGAAGAGAAAAGAAAAGAAAAAAGAAGAGGAAAGAAAAGACGAGGAAAGAAAAGAAGAGGAAAGAAAAGAAAAGATGCCATTATTTGATCTTAAGAAGGACAACATCCAGAAAACTGACAACCAATCCTGGTAAGTATGTAGAGGAGTAGGAGCTGCCATTCATTATTAGAAGAATGCAATATTGTGTATCGACTGTGGGAGACTCTATGCATCTTTCTTATAGTACAAATCTATTTTGATGGTTAAATACATTATCAGATTGGCTGGATTTATGATCATCTCTTAGACATACATCTATACACGTCTCTGAAGACAATTCCACCAAGAATGAAGAAGCAACAACCCTTTTTCTGCTTCATTTGTCAGTGTAATGGACCAAGATTACCTAATCTTCCCCATGAGGATAGAATACTTTCTTCTACAATGGGAACCAAAACAAGCACTTCGTCACTTAAGTTGCTTTCTGTTTTGTAACAGCAATAATGAAAGTCAGAGAAACAGCTGCTCTTACAAAAAATTTGCAAAAATTCTTTCTTGTTATTTATCTAAAAGGGTTGAAATGGAAAGTCTACATGAAACCTAGATACTGATGGTTATGGAAACTGTAATTTAAACACCAAAGGCTTGGTTCATATATAAATGGGTAAATAAGGAGTAACAACATTATGAGTCCTTTCTAAGGTCACTCTCATAGAATCAGGGGTGAAAATCAAGTAAAATTTAGGAACCACAAGTGAGAGGAATATACAGAGAATGCCAAGGTCAGAAAACAGTGTAGTATTCAGTAATTTTTTTTTAAAAAAAAATGTCGTATCTACTCATGAAAGCATTGGGAGAGAGTCACACTTGCACGCACATAATAAACACAAGCAACTCTGGAATGGCTGCATATTGTTCTGTGAACAGTATGGTTTTTCTAGGAGAGGCACAAGTATGATCATAGTAAAAGATCAGTGAGTGACAGCATTTGGAAGAAGTGAGGTCAGCAGAGAGGCAAGAGTATGTGGGTCTGGGGAGCAATAGGACCAGAGGGAGCTGGCCCTAAGCAAGGGTGGGGTCCAGGCATGTGTGTCGACACCCTGGAAATCTCATCCTGAGATCGGCAGGAGTAACATTACTCTTTCCCTGTCATGGGCCTGCATGTTCCAGTACATATACCCCCTCTATTCCACCCTAATGCTCCCCATCCCCATGGTTCATGTAGTCCAATAGCCAGGTTAAACTTCCTCTTCCTATATAAGGTCATGTCTGGTAGCTCTTGGAATTCCTCCTTATACAAATGAGGCAACCCCGGTGCCCTGACACTGGTTAATTATGTACACTCACCCCCAAACCCTCACCAACTGCCAAAGGTTTAAGTAACCTTTGCTCCTCCCACTAAATGAGCATCTCAGTGAAGCTGTTTCCTAACAGTCGGTTGGTTCTCATTGTGCTCACAGCTGCCTGTGGTCTCAACAGTTCCAGGTCAAATCTGCTGGCTTCCCCTCTCAGTGGTCGTGAGAGCAAGCTGATTGAGTTGTGCCAGGCAGGCAAGGAACCAGACCCAGAATGCCAACAGTGGAAGCACAGGAAATAACAATCATGAGTTATAATCAAATGCATGTGATTTAGAAGCAAATAGTGAAGTTTTTTACAACTTCTGGTCATTGACTGGCAATGACAAATTACCTCAACTTCATTTACTGTAAGAAATGGGTCATTGGCTGGGAGGCATTGATAAAGGATTGACATCTGTGGAAGCAAGTGGTTATAATCACCAAGAACAACTTGGGGAGGAAAGGATTTTTACTTACAGTTGTACTCTGACATGGAAAGAAACCAAAGCAGGAACTTGTAGGTAGAAACTGCAGCAGATACTATGGAATAAATCCACTTACTGACTAAAATGATATCAGACTGCCTTCTTTCATAACCAATGATCATCTTGCCAGGAGTGCCACTGCCCACAGTGAACTGGGTCCTCTCACTTCAATTAATCAAGAAAATGCCCTACAAATTTTCCTAAAGGGCAATCTGGTGGAGGCATTTCCTCTACTGAGATGACCTAGGTCGGAGTAAGTTTAGGCTGTTGTCAGTTAAGAAAACCAGAGGTCATGTATATTTTGTTTATAACAAACACATGGAAAAATTTATCATAATGAATGTTTACAAAAAAATTAGTATTAGAAGCTGGAGAGATGACACTGAATTTAAAAGTGCATGCAGTTATTTTTTGTTGTTCCAGAGGACCCAGTATCCTTGTCAGGAGGCCCACAACCAAGTATAACTAGGTTCAGGGACTCTGATACACTCTTAATGTGCCCCTGACATAACACATGTGTGGGCACACACATACACACACACACACACACATTTAATGTTAAGGCTTCTGTTTATCTTTGTAAATTAAAGATGAGTTATAGATGGCACATACAAAATGAAGTCAGTGGTACTCCTGGAGTTTAGACTTTTTTTTCTCTCAGTGTTTTGTCTCTTTGGGCATTTTTTTCTTATAAATCTTTTGCTTGTATATTTTGATTTTCAATTTTTCTTTTATGTATTTTTCTATGTGTATACATGTATAACGTGTAGGCTTCAACATCCATTAAGTGTTTCTGGTGTTTTTGCATTGACTTATTTTTTCCCATTTTTTAATGTCTTATTCTGGTTTGTTTTTATTTTGTATTTCTTCTTAGTATATAGGTGGCCTTTTGTATTATAATAAGAGGGAGACAAAGGGTTTAGATTTCCTTGTGTGATGAAGTTGGAGATTCTGGGTAGAATTGAGGGAGGGGAAACCATAATCAGAATATACTGTATAAAAATTGTACTTTTAATAAAAAGTGAATCATATCACAAAAATCAATATAGGGAAATATAGATAAGAGCCATGCATAAATATAAAATATTAAGTCGAAAACCTCAAATCATTTTAAGAAAACAGATATGAAAATTTTAATCTGGTCAAAGAATAAATCAATTTTTAAAACAATGTTTATGTTTAAACAGATCGTGCTACAGATCATGAAGGGGATAATAACAAGCAGAAATTAGAAATTTCTCTCAGTTAATATATGAATATAAATATTAATTTTAAAAAATTAATTTAAAGATATGCAAATGTGTTAAGAAAATTAGCTATTTTTAAAATAAATGTCCATAAACATGTACAGCATACTATTGAGTGTTGGCCAAGAAGACAACATGGAACCGTGCAGTATCCCTTAGTGATGAAAGGAAAAAATATAAGCAGTGACAGTATTTGATGTTACACGACTTTTGAGAAATTATTTAAACATGACCTCCAGAAGAAATGGTAAATTTAAATTAAAAAAAAAATCTGTCAGACGAATAGAGCAAAATGCAGCTCATATTCTACATCCTTTATTGCAGCACAAGGTCTTCTTCCAGCTCTAAGGCTCACATCCTGAAACTCGTAAACATGACTTCAGAAACTAATATCTAAGTGGTATATAAAACATAGTAAATTAGTATCTATAAGATTGTTCAGTAGGAAAAGGTATTGTAGTCAAGGTTGATGAGCAGTGTTGTACCAAAAGAACCCACATGGAATCAGAATGTCTGCCGAGTCCTACAGCTTTGCGTACACACACACACACACACACACTCGCGCACACCCACACCCACACACACAGAGACACAGAGAGACAGAGAGAGAGACAGACAGAGAGAGGCAAACTTAAACAGACAGATAAAAGTCATAACATTTTTTTAATTTGCAAATTATAAATGCACTCTGCTGCCTGACCCTACCTGCTCTTGGGGGTTGGAGATGAGGTGGCACAGAGTCAAAGACACAGACTCCGAGAGCAGGTGAGAAACACTGCACAAGCTCATCTGAACAATGCTGCAAGCTCTGATTTTTTTTTTATTAGATATTTTCTGGTCAGGCTGATTACTAAGTTCGAAGCCAGCTTGGTGTACAGAGTGTGTTCCATGAACTAGGGCTATACAGAGAAACCCTGTCTTGAAAAAAAAACAACAAAACAAAACAAAACAAAACAACAAAACAAAACAAAACAAAACATATTTTCTCTATTTACATTTCAAATGTTATCACCTTTCTTGGTTTATCCTCCGATAACCCCCTCTCCCTCCCCTTTCCCCTTGCTCACCAACCAACCCACTCCCGTTTCCTGGCCTTGGCATTCCCCTACACTGGGGCATAGAGCCTTCACAGAACCAAGGGCCTCTCCTCCCATTGATGACCGACTAGTCCATCCTCTGCTACATATGCATCTGGAGTCATGAGTCTCACCATGTGTTTTCTTTGGTAGGTGGTTTAGTTCCTGAGAGCTCTGGGGGTTCTGGTTAGTTCATATTGTTGTTCCTCCTATGGGGATGCAAACACCTTCAGCTCCTTGGTTACTTTCTCTAGCTCCTTCGTTAGGGACTCTGTGCTTAGTCCAATGGATGGCTGTGAGCATCCACTTGTGTATTTGTCAGACACTGGCAGAACCTCTCAGGAGCCAGCTACATCAGGTTTCTTTAATACCTTCCACTCGGGGGCCATTGGTACCAAGAAAGCATTTCTTCTAAAGAGCAGTTCCTGATTGGCTGGCATTGTCTGCATTAGCAATCCTTGGTCTCTCAGCCAGTCCTCAAATAGGTCCTCTAATAGGAGATGCTTTTGCGGCTGCAGGACCCTCAGTGTTTATGCAGACGTGGACCCACCGTTCTTGCTACACATTTTCATATGTAATGAGAACTGATTGGAAAAGTAATGGATGTAAGGAGAAGCTCAACCAGTGAGTGCAAAGGTAAAGTATTGATGTTAAGAACTCATGACAGAAAATACCCTGCTTCAAATTTGTTACCATGCATGTTTAACAAGTTTTGGTTTCTTCATCAAAATGTAATTAAGATTAATTATCCGCACCTAACAATCACAAGGAAGGTTAAAGAAGAAATTTAAATCAATAGAGTAAAACTACCATAAATATTTATATGCACATAAATGTATATTGTCAAAACACACACAAATATAAATTGGTGAAAATCAAGTTTAAATGCATTGGGAAAATGATGCATATTAAAATCCTTGTTCTTTTTAAAGATAGTCTCTTTGTATGACTTTGAAAAGAATTAATACTAGAATTGGAACTGGTCATAAAGGACAACGTTCTTAGTTATACTAAACTGATATGACAGATTAGGTAAGGAATCCCAAATATTCAGTTCTTTTCTACATTTTTATATTATAAGGAATACAAAATCTAGTTACTTTGAAAAATGAGTTCCTAAGGGCAAAAACATATGCAACAACATAACTGTTGATTGCTAGTATTACCTTTGCATAACATTAGGATTTTAAATTTTTTAGGTAGATCATATTGACCATACCAACACAAAGCTTCTGACTAGGAAAGTGTATAAAATTCTTCTTACCAGGGAAAAGGATATTGGCTAAATATGAAATGGCCTGATGAAAGATAGGGGGTGGTATGGTGTTTCCAATTAAGGACTAGGATTCCCGAAGGTACAGTGTGTGTTCTGAACTCGTGAGAAAGTTCTGGGCATCACTTCACCTTTCCTTTATATATGTATTTTAAATGTTGCGTATTTGCATGTTCCTCTGTGTATGTGTGCAAGCTACAGAGTATTAGTGGGCAAAAGAGGACAACTTGCAAGAATCAGTTTCTCTTTGTCTTTCGATCTCTATCCCGTGAGTTTTGTAGATTGAACTCAAGGTTGGTGGCAATGGCCTTTGACCTGCTAAGCCATCTTCTTGTCTGTCTTTCTTCAGTTCTGCTCTTGTCTGGAGGTGAGTATGCTGCACTTGACAGGTACTCACACAATGTTCTTTATCTCTTGCTTTTGTTTCCTGGCTTACTTCTAGTTTGCCCTTCTATTACATTACTCACTTTGCTTCTTTTTCTTAAATATGGATGTTTTTCCAGTTGTTGGACACAAAGCTTACGTGATCGAAATTAAATATTCAATAACGTGCCCAACAAAAATATGATGTGGTTTCTGTTTAGAAAATATTTTGGCCAGTTTTGACTCTTTTTATCTTAGATACTAAAGTTAATTTGTATTGCTTTGTGAGTTGAAAATGTGTATGTTTATATCATAAAAATCATATGTGGGAGCTTAGGTAAAATATGAAAAAGTCACATTTTTCATATTTTGACCTATTTTAAACACATCATTATTTAATCTTCCCTAATATTTATTATTTGCATCAAAATGGTTAAATGGAAAAATATACTTGTAGGCAAATGTGCAATATAATGAAAGGGATTATAATCTTCATTCATTCAGATGATTTGGGGTTCAAATAAGGTCACTGCTTTCAGTAAGAAAGGGCAAGGTTATCAACAGAAAAATAATGACCTAGTATTGTGTTATTTAAAATGCTTGTTGTGTTATAAAACATTCCCTTGAACAGGCTCCTGTACAGAAATGGAATTTCCCCCATTAAATTATACTTCACAGGGCTTATAAAGCTTTGGGTATATTTCCTTCGATACCTGCCACAACAGTTCTGCTTGGATAAATTGGGAGAAAGTGGCTAATCTTCTCTAGCTCAAAATTTCCTAGGCAGGAGAAAGATGCCTGGGAGAGTACTGGGATGCTAGAGTTACACTGTGAAGAGATGCCCTTAATCTTCACATGTTGGCTTGGCTATTGTTTCTCAAGTGAATGATTTCATACCTGGGTTCATCTTAGAAGTGCATGCAAGGTTATTTTTTAAAAGAGAAATGTACATGATTGCTGTACATTTTGCTCTGTTTTTTTTCTTTCAAAATTTTCTCATTAAATATTTGTACTTAGAATAAAATATTTGTTATAGACATTTATAATTTTAATAGAGTTATTAAGTGACCAACTGTTAATCATTCTCCTTACTAGATTATATATTCTTATTAGATAATTAGATTATAGATTGTTATTAACAATCAAACATATTGCTGTGGCAATATCCAAAATGAAAATGAGAATTAAAAATGATCATCCTTTCACCAAACATGACGCCAAAAGCCAGCAAAAACAGTTGTTATAAGAATAAAATTCCAGGAGCTGTGGAGATGGCCCAGCAGTTCAGAGTGTATATTGATTGCTTTTGCTCTTGCTGAGGACTTGATTTAAATTTTAGCATCCTTGTCAGGTGGCTAACAGCCATCTGTAACTTAGCTCCAAGAGATCCTATGCCCTATTCTGGCTTCTAGTGCATTGCTCTCATTTGTAGATATACACACAGAGCACATTCACATATGTGCATAATAAAAGCCAAAATAAAATCTTATAAACAAATAGCATTGCTAAACAATTTTAGAACTATATCAAGATTGATGCAATTATTGTTGAAAGTAATAAGACAATGTGTATCAGAGCCTAAAGAAGCCAAGTTTCTCTGTCTCTATGTTGAAGGAAATGACCTCAATTCTCCATATTTATCATACACTGGTTTGGAAGAAACAGATACCTGCTTTTAAATGTTCAAAATTCATCTAATAGATAGCTTTCTTAGCAAGACAAAAAAGAAAGAAAGAAGAAAAAAAACTTGCTTCAAACTACTCTAAGACACTCATTCACTTCTGGCTGGAGTAGAGGTATGTCCTTAGTACACACATTTTATCCCAAATAATATGATAAGGTTAGTTTGTAGAAAGAGGCAAGTAGATTTAAAAGTGAACTCTAATTTAGTGACAGAAAAGGTTGTGAATCAGAGAAAGTTTTGACAAAATGAGTCAGAGATAGGATATGCCCAATTCTCAGGAAAACAAGACACTAAAGAGGCTACTTGAGAGCAACACACACAGAGAGAGAGAGAGAGAGAGAGAGAGAGAGAGAGAGAGAGAGAAGAAAGAGAGAGCAGTTAAGTTCAAATAATTTGAGTCATTTCATTGTGTGCAATGTACTCAGTTAAGTGCAGTTCACTGAGTTCAGTTCCTGTGGTTCTATGAAGGTCATTGGAGGCTATTTTACCAGAATAATTTTACAAAGAAAAGATGCAGATGAAGACAAAAGGAGTGAGAGAATGAGTCACAAGATTAGAATAGATTGCCAGTTAGTTTGAGACCAACCAGAGCAATTCAGTCAGAAGCCTAGAGAAGCCAGTTGGAATTAATCAGCTTGAAGAGGAATTTGAGCCAGAACAGCTGAGCTGAATCAGCCAGCCAGAATTTTCTAGAACAAACTAGAAAAAGTGAGCTTATTCAGCAATAAGTTCCAAGAAAACAATTATATCTGGCCAAAGAGTTATGTTACATCTTGTTTCTTTTTTCATTGTTTTGTTTCTTTTGTTTGTTTTTGCCTTGTTCTTTTTAATTTTAATTTCTTAAATTATTCTTCTGTCTTGTATTATATCCACAGTTTTTCCTCCCTCCTTTCTCCCAGACTTCTCTGTCTCCCCACCTTGTCTCTCCCCCAAATCCACTCTGCCTCCATTTCCCTTCAGTTAAGGGCAGGCTTCCAGGGATATCAACTAAACATGGCACATAGGGCATTGCTAAAGCTTTGGCAGGCCCTCTCATAGTAAGGGTGGATGAAGCAAAACAGTGGAAAGAAAAGGGTTCTAATAGCAGACAAATTAGTCAGAGACAGCCCCTGCTCCTACTGCTAGAAGGTCCACAGGAAGATCAAGCTATACAATCATAACATAGAGGCAGAGGATCTAGGTCAGAACCATGCAAGAGCTCTAATTATCGGTTGGGTTTCTGTGAGTCACTATTAGGCTAGGTTAGTTGATTCTTTGGGTGGGTTTTTACGGTGTACTACAATCCTCCCCGCTCCTTTTTTTCAGGATTCCCCAAGCTCCACATAATATTTGGCTGTGTGTCTTTACGGTTCCCATCAATTGCTGGGTGAAGACTCTCTGTTGTCAATAAGTAAAGCATGTAGCAGAATATCATTAAGAATCATTTCAAAGATTTTTTTTCTAGTTATATTTAGTTCTATCCGTGGTCTCTGGACTATCTAGATTTTCTAGTTCCTGGCTGTCCAAGCAGTGTCTAACCCCGCTTCATAATAAAAGTCTTTGAGAGATCAGGAGTACAAGGGACACACCTAAACATAGTAAAGGCATTTTACAGTAAGTCAATAGCCAACATCAAATTTAATGGAGAGAAGCTCAAAGCAGTTCCACTAAAATCAGGAACAAGGCAAGCCTGTCCATTCTTTCCATATCTACTCAATATAGTACTTAAAGTTCTAGCTAGAGCAGTAAGACAACTAAAAGAAATCAAGGTGATACAAATTGGGAAGGAAGAAGTCAAAGTATCATTATTTGCAGATTATATGAAAGTATATATAAGTGTCCCCCAAAACCCCATCAACCTATAAACACCTTCAGTAAATTGGCTGAATACAAGATGACTTAAAAAAATCAGTAGCTCTACTATACAAAAACAACAAACAGGCTGCAAAAATGCAAATAACACTAAATATAATAGCTACTAATATTCTTGTTCTTTAAAAATATAGTTATTTTAATTTTATCTATATGTTTATTAGATTGACTGTGAGTATGTGTATATGAGTGTAGGTGTCTGTGGAGGCAAGAGGTGTCAGATCCCCTCGAGCTAGAGTTACAGGTGACTATCTATGTGAGTACTGGGTCCCAAACTTAGCTCCTCTGCAGAAAAAAGTATATATTGTTATCTACTTAGCCATTACTTCAGACCCATAAGTCTTAATTTCAAAGCTTATATCCCTATATTGGATCTTTCTAAAAATACAGCAATACCAACTGGATCCATTCCACACCAGACATTTAAATTAATTCCTAACACAGCAGCTGGGTAAGTCATTTATAAATGCTGACTGGTTATAGCTCAAATAATCTCAACCTATATGCATTGAAATAAAGCTTAAGCATATCACATCTCAATTTGGTATATAGTTAGTCTAAATCTCTAAAACTTTTTTTCCTTCTCCAATTTCATATGTTATCATTCTTTTTTTTTTTTTTTTTTTTTTTTTTAGCTTTCTGAAATTAGATTCACCTATGCCCATCATTCCCATTGAACTGTAATATTCTTTGTCTTGCTTGGATCTTTGCTTGTGCCATGTTGTTGGAATATAGGTCACTAGCATTTTATTATTATAGCAATATAATTCAGA
Organism: Mus pahari; assembly: GCF_900095145.1. Classification (NCBI taxonomy): domain Eukaryota; kingdom Metazoa; phylum Chordata; class Mammalia; order Rodentia; family Muridae; genus Mus; species Mus pahari. Next base: position 97,047,948 of record NC_034591.1, on the reverse strand, counting down.
AATGATCTCCAATCAGAAAGTTCTCCCACACAAAAGTAGTGAAGAAATAAAGCACATTTACTGCTGAATATTAATTAAAGGGGAACAAGATAGCCTTGCAAGCTGTAGCTAACATAATGCAAAGGCGTGGATGAAAGTTTCATTGCTTTAAAATGACAAAAATCCATTGTATCATGATAAATAATAATAGTTGCTCAGGAGGACTTTGTTATCCCATTCATCCATGCATAGGTAATTAAGGTAACCCTATGTGTTAACTAGTCAAATAAGAAGAGAGGAGAGTAGGAGAAATTAAGTCTATTTTAAAACATATACTTTAATATCTTCTTGGTTGATCTATTATTTCTCAGAAGACCTGTTTTCCCAATCTGACCTAATTCCCTTGACCTGATAACCATATGAACATTCAAAATGAAGACTGCCACTGTTCTTTCTTATTTCACATTTACACTGTTTTACACAGCAAACATACTATTAAGGCAACCTGTCCTGCAGGGTATATTGATATTATCTAATTTTTACAAAATAACTAAAATTTAATGTTAGTAAAATCAAGAAATGGTGGTGGTGGGAGGATCCAAATGTATAAAATATTATGGAGAGAAATTAAAGAAGTCATAAACAATGAGATGCACTATTTCCTTGCATTAGAAGACTACATGTATTTTGTCCATGCATTTTCTTCTCACTTCTGACCCACACTCAGAGGGAAGAAGTCCTGTGCCACAAAAAACCAACAGGTTTAAAGGTAGACATCTCACTCTGTGCTCGCCCGTTTTGAGCTTACCTCTCTAAATATAGGTTTAGAATATTTTTCATTTGATTCTTTCCTTCCAGCATGTGAGTTCTGGGGATTGAACCCAGGTCATTGGACTTAGTGACAAGCACTATCACTACAAAGCCATCACAACTGCTTCTATTTTATTTGCATTTGATAAAGACAATGTTCTATTATGTAAACTCTGGAAATGCATTGAGGCTGTACTTGCGCATACCGTTTTCACAAGGGAATGTTTATTTTTCAGTGAATGCAGGCACCAAGTTAGCTTCTCAGGGTTTATTTCATCTAGTTAAGTGTAAAATCTTTCGTCTTCCCTATTGATTTTGGCTATGGATTGCATAAACTCCACATTAAAATCATCAATACCTATGAATATGTATTTTACTTTCTTATGAATGTATTAGGTAATATAATATATGTATGGAAAATCCTGGCCATCTAATTTGAATAATTTTAATTAAGAGTCAGTCACAACATTGCAAAAATCATACTCAATAGATGCTGGCTTATGTATTTTGCTAAGAAGATAATTTCTATAGCAACCCTTACAGAAAAGCAGTAAGAGACACAGGTACAAGTGGTCACTCACTTCCTGCCAAAGTTCACAGAGATCCCCTTTTCAATCCTATGAGTTGGTAAGGAGGAGACCATTTTACTTCCTGTTAGTTGGACACTGATTCTGGGCAGCTTTGCAGGTGAGAACTGTCTATTTAAATATAGACTCATGAGTTTGATATCTTCCTTTTAAGTAACTGAGCAGATCACTCTTCTTACACAAAAGAAGGGTCATTCCTTTGTGCAGCATTATAAAGAAAGACAATTTTTAAAGGGAAGATGATAAAATGCCAGAAAGGCACTGTGTTAACTTCATAATTAGGCTTTGGGCCATGTCTTCTAGCCACTTGTGCAGACAAAGTAGCATAAATCTTGTCAGCCCAGGAATCAAAGTGAGTCCACTTTGAAAGCACAGTCTGCTCTTCTTAGGCAGCATTCTGTCCTCTCTATATACTCTCTCTCTATATATATACATATATATATGCTTTATTTTGGAAGTTTCCTCAATCATATAATGTAATATTCATGATAGAGTTGCCTTTTTCTCTAGTATAGATTGAGAGTGTATAAACGAACTATATTACACTCAAAGAAAATTAAATTATTTTATGAACCGTTATTATTTCCACAATATACAAGATAATATGATTTACTATTATATTTTCAGACAAATTTGTTATTCTGTATTTTTTGAAATATTCTTCCTTTCCTCTACCTCATCTTGCAGGTTCCATTCCTCTTCTAAAATAGCCTTCATTTCTTATTGCTTGTCAAACGAATATGTTTGTGTGTGTATGAATATATATACATATGTTCTATGTCTATATTTATCTATCTATCTATCTATCTATCTATCTAACTATATATATATATATATATATATATATATATATATATATATATATATATATACTCTTATGAGACAACTCAAATGTGGAAATCACATCTANTATATATATATATATATATATATATATATATATATATATATATATGAGGAAAATCTAATGAAATTTAATTTATAAATTTTAACCATTGAGGTTTCCTCTGTAGCATACCTAGTAGCAATGAGATATTCCATGTCCTCGAAGACCATCTTCCAGCCTACAGCTCTGTCTGAATTCCCAGAGTCCTGCTGATATCAGGAACAAACAGGTTAAAACCTCTCCTTTTCCTATCTACCAAGCACCCATAAGGCATATCAAGCTTCTATAAACTGCACCCAGTTCCTGACCTCCATTTTTCATCCCATAACTCTTCGTGAAGCCACAGACGCTTGCCAGAACCAGGAGCACTCAGATGGGTAAAGGCTAGTGTAAGAAGACTTAAATATTCATATATATTGTACAATGTAAGATCCATTAATGTAATCCTATACTATTGCCATTTGTAAGCTAGTGAATGTGTGAGAGCAGGTGTATGGCTTTCACTTGTAAAGTTAGGACACTGACAACCATTTGCCTCTCCATTAGTTTCTCTAATGTTGGCCATCTCCTGAAGAGCCTGTGCACAGTGTTGAGGGTACCAGTAAGATCTAGGCTAGTGTAGTAATGGTTATTGGAGAGTCACTTCTACTAAACCATAGTAATCACTAGCAACAATCTAAATGTGTGTCTTTGTATCCACAGATAACTATTTTTTGTCACTCTTTGTCAAAGAACATACAGAAAACCACAACCAATCAAAACACAGAGTAGGGCATCTCCATTCCAATGTACACAACTTCAAACAGTATGATACCTAAAGCTCAGGGAGTACTGCAAAAGAGACAGGACTTGAGAGAAGTTTGTAAGAACCAGATCAGAAAGTTTTCTGTGAAATAATATCCCTTAATAATGCCAAAGCCACACCCATAAAGTTCACTAATATGATCGCTCAAATGTGGGCTGAACAAGGAGCACACCAGTGGACATGACATAGTGGATGAGAAAATGCCATGAATTTGTAAAAGAGCAAGTAGGAATAATGAGAGAGTTTGATGGAGGAAAAAGAATGGAGAAATGTAACTATATTATAATCTCAAACATTAAAATAATTCAAAAAACAATATGAAATTATCTCATCATTGGAAAGACAGAGTAGGGTTGAGAATGGATAACTTAGTGTATTGTAAAGTGTAAGTTTTAATACTTTTAATTTATTTATTGGGAACATATTTTCATCATCTATCTTATTTTTTACATCTCTGTTATAAAATATTTTGATATCTTCCTTCTGAGCCACATTAATTCTAGGGATGATAAAACTGGAAGGGATCTAAAAGGGTACCTAGTCCTTGTGTTTCAGGAAGGTCAGGGTATCACTTGCAGTATAGTAGAAATTCACAGGTAATGGAGAATATCTCAGTAGGCTGGCACATGGCCACTGCAGAGTGCAATAGTTATGAAGGCATATGCAATTCATGAGACTTTCCAAGGCATACATTTAGGACAAGCAGAATATGAAAGTAAATACAACAATATATTTTATGGGTAGGACAAGTGTCTGTGATTGGGAAGATTTCATTATCCGTTGTTATGTGAGATGCTTGCCTTTTTGGTGAAATGGGAAATGAAGTAATACCTTGAAACAGTAAAGGTCTTTCTTCTTTTTCTGAAAATTTCTTTTTATTTTGCTCTTTTATTTTTTTCCATCGTTACAAAATAAATCTAAACATAAAAGGTAAAGAAGAAAAGAAATTAATAAAGATTACTAAAGTGGTGTTTTCTAAAATACAAAAATGATGTTAGATAATAATTGCTAGTTTTTAATAGGTTATTAATCAGTGAATATCAAAATCCGGTTTCTAGGGACCTAGAGAGATGGCTTGAAGGAGAATTTTGTGCTGATTCTAAGTAAAGAAAATAATACCATGATGAATAAAGTTAGTGTGGACAACATCACTGAAATATTAAAATACATTAAATGTCTGCTATATAAAAGCACTACACTTATTCAATACCAGTGTGAATATAAATCTATTTTAAATATATAATAGTAATTTATGTTTATTTATTTTTTTTAATTATTTTATTAGATATTTTCTTCATTTACATTTCAAATGCTATCCAGAATGTCCCCTATACCCTCCTCCCCCCACCCTGCTCCCCTGCCCACTCACTCCCACTTCTTGGACCTGGTGTTCCCCTGTATGGGGCATATAAAGTTTCAAGACCAAGGGGCCTCTCTTCCCAACGATGGCTGACTAGGCCATCTTCTGCTATATGAAGCTAGAGGCACGAGCTCTGGGGGTACTGATTAGTTCATATTGTTGTTGCACCTATAGGGTTGCAGACCCCTTCAGTTCCTAGGGGAATTTCTCTAGCTCCTCAATTGTGACCTCTGTGTTCTATCCTATAGATTACTGTGGGCATCCACTTCTATATTTGCCAGGCACTGGCAGAGCCTCACAAGAGATAGCTATATCAGTGTCCTTTCAGCAAGTTCTTGCTGGCATATGCAATAGTGTCTGCTTTGGTGGCTGATTATGGGATGGACCCCCGGGTGGGGCAGTCTCTGGGTTGTCCATCCTTTCGTCTTAGCTCCAAACTTTGTAATTTATACTTATAATTAATCCTTTTGTTTGTCTTCTTAAAGTATCTTTAATTATCTGTCACATTTTCCAATGTTAAAGTTTACTTTACAAACTGTACTCATTATAAATTATTTTGAAAAATGCTGGTAGGCCAAATACAGCCTTTTCAACTTTTTGACCATTATTTTTTGTCCTTTTAAATTTAATATTTTATTTTTTTTGAGTTTCATGTATGTATATGCTGTGGTTTGATCAATGCCACCTTACAACACCTCTAATCAGTCCTCTATATTTTATTACTTTTCCTTATCAACTTCATGCTCTCTGTAAAACCCACACTGAGTTCCCTTACAGCAGCTTTTATATGTACGGGTATAGGACTATCTATGAAAGCATGGACAATGACTCAGAAGCAGCATGCCTGAAACAATGGAGTCTCCTTCCTCAAGTTGTTGTCAATTGCCAATAGCTCCTCTGTGAGGAGAGATTACAGGAGTCCTAACCATTTCATGCTGGGATTTTGGGGTTTCTCAGTCTTTTACAGAATTCTACATACATTAACAGTAAGTTCTGCTTTATCTGGAAGACACTCCATGATCCATACCTTGGGCTCTTGCAATCTCACCATTTCTCCCCAAAGCTTTTATTTATGTCTCAGTGAATTTATGCATATATGCGTTATCCTGTATGTGTGACTACATGTGCCCAATGACTTGGTCAAGGAAGAAATAAAGACAGTAATTAAAGAACTTTTAGAATTTAATGAAAATGTAGGCATATCATACCAAAACTTTGGGACACAATGAACGCAGTGCTAAGGGGAAAACTCATAGCTCCGAGTGCCTCCAAAAAGAAACTGGATGGAGTATACATTATCAGCTTGAGAGCAAACCAGAAAGCTAGAACCAAAAGAAGCCAATATCCTCCAGATCCATTCATTTGCCTAAAAATTTCATAAATTCATTGTTTTTAATTGCTGTGTAGTACTCCATTGTGTAAATGTACCATATTCTCTGTATCCATTCCTCTGTTGAGAAGCAGCTGGGTTCTTTCCAGCTTCTGGCTATTATAAATAAGGCTGCTATGGACATAGTGGAGATGGATCTGGAGGGTATCATACTGAGTGAGGTAACCCAATCACAAAAGAACACACATGATATGCACTCACTGATAATTGGATATTATCCCAGAAGCTCAAAATACCCAAGATACAATTTGCAAAACATGAAACTCAAGAAGGAAGACCAAAGTGTGGATACTTGATCCTTCATAGAAGGCGGAACAAAATACCCATGGAAGGAGTTACTGAGACGAAGTGTGGAGTAGAAACGGAAGGAATACCATTCAGAGACTGACCCACTTGGGGATCTATCCCTTATACAACCACCAAACCCAGAAACTATTGTGGATGCCAACAAAAGCTTGCTGACAGGAGACTGATACAGCTGATATAGGCAGACCAGTGCTTCCATTGGACTGAGCACAGGTCTCAATGAAGGAGCTCCAAAAAGTGCCCAAGGAGCTGGAGGAGTTTGCATCCCCATAGGAGAAACAACAATATGAACTATCCAGTACCCCCCAGAGCTCCCAGGGACTAAACTACCAACCAAAGAAAACACACGATGGGACTCATGGCTCTAGTTGCATATGTAGCAGAGGATGTCCTAGATGGTCATCAATGGGAGGAGAGACCCTTGGTCATGTGAAGCTTCCATGCCCCAGTATAGTGGAATGACAGGGCCAGGAAGCAGGAGTGGGTGGGTTGGTGAGCAAGGGGAGGGGGGAGGGGATGAGGGGCTTGGAGAGAAAACCTGCAAAGGCAATAACATTTGAAATGTACATAAAGAAAATATCTAATAAAAAAACAGAAGGAAATGCACCCAAAGGAAGTAGACAGCAGGAAATAATAAAACTCAAGGCTAAAATTAACCAAAGAGAATCAAAAAGAACTATACAAAAGATCTACAAAACCAGAAACTGGTTCTTTGAGATAATCAATAAGATAGATTAAACCCTTACTCAGACTAACCAGAAGGCCCAGAGACAGTATTCAAATTAATAAAATCAGATATGAAAAGAGCTACATAACAACAGAAACAGAGGAAATTAAAAAATATCAGATCCTACTACAAAAGGCTATACTCAACAATATTGGAAAATTTGGATAAAATGAACAATTTTGGAGAAAGATATCATGTGTCAAAGTTAAATCAGGGTCAGATAAACCATCTAAACTGTCCCGTAACCCCTAAAGTAATAGAAGCAGTCATTAAAAGTCTTCCAACTAGGGACCCTCCAGAGTGCACCAGAGATGTGGGAGGTGAGAGACTCTCAGGACTCAAAAGGAGGAACCTTATATGAAGTGCCTGATAGTAGGGAGGTGGAAAACAGGGCATCAAATGAGGGAGAGGGAGGCATCTATCAGTCAGCCAGGTGTGGTGGCACATGCCTTTAATCCCAGCATTTGGGAGGCAGAGGCAGGCAGATTTCTGAGTTTGAGGCCAGCCTGGTCTACAGAGTGAGTTCCAGGACAGCCAGTTATACAGAGAAACCCTGTCTCGAAAAAAAAAAAAAAAAAAAAAAAAAAGTATTACAGGGATGGAAATGGAGAGGAGCCTGAAGAAAAGAAGGTCCAGCAACAAACCCAAAGAGGAATTCAGCTCAGATGGAGGTCCCAATGCCTGACACTATTACTGAGACAATGGAGTGCTCACAAAAAGGGACCTAGCATAACCTTACTCCTGAAAACACAAGAAGCAGCTAAAAGAGTCAGATGCAGATATTTGCACCCAACCAATGGACAGAAGCAGCTGAGTCCTGTTGTTGAATTAGGGAAGGCTGAAATAAGCTGAAGAGAAGGGCAATCCTTCAGGAGGACAAGTAGTCTCAATTAATCTGGAACCCTGAGATCTCTCAAACACTAGACCACCAAACAGGCAGCATACATCAGCTGATATTAGGCCCACAACACATATACAGTAGAGGACTGCCAGGCCTGTGTTTATTCAGAGATGATGAACCTAACACTCAAGAGACTGGAGGCCCCAGGGAGTTTAGAGGTCAGGAGGGATGGGAGTGAGGTGGGGACATCCATGTGGAGACAGGGGTTTGGTCAAGAGGTATGGGATATAGAACAGTTGAGGGTGAATAGGCTGGGGGATAAAATATGGAGTGTAAAAAAAAATAAGTAAATAAAAAAATGTCTCCAAACCCAAAAAAGCCCAGGACCAGATGGTTTTAGTGCGAAATTTTATCTTCAAAGAAGACCTAATACTAATACTCTTCAAACTATTCCACAAAATAGAAACAGAAGGAACACTACCCAATTCATTCTATGATGCCACAATTACGCTTATACCTAAACCACACAAAGACCCAAGAAAGAACAAGAATTTCAGACCAATTTCTCTTATGAATATCGATGCAAAAATACTCAGTAAAATTCCTGAAAACTGAATCCAAGAACACATCAAAATAATCATTCATTATGATCAAGTAGGCTTGATCCCAGGGATGCAGTGGTGGTTCAATATATGGAAATTCATCAACATAATCCAGCATATAAACAAACTCAAAGAAAAAAACCCACATGATCATCTCATTAGATGCTGAGAAAGCATGTGACAAATTTCAACACTCCTTCATGGTAAAAGTCTGGGAAAGATCAGGAATTCAAGGACTATACCAAAACATGGTAAAAACAATATACAGGAAACGAGCAGACAACATCAAAGAAAATGGAGAGAACCTTGAAGCAATCCCACTAAAATCAGGGACTAGACAAGGCTGCCCACTCTCTCCCTTCCTATTCAATATAGTACTCAAAGTCTTAGCCAGAGCAATTAGACAACAAAAAGAGGCCAAATGGATACAGATTGGAAAGGAAGAAGTCAAAGTATCACTATTTGAAGATGTTATATTAGTATATTTATGTGACCCAAAAATTCCACCAGAAAACTCCTAAACCTGATAAACAACTTCAGCAAAGTGGCTGGATATAAAAATAACTCAAATAAATCAGTAAGTATCCTTCCTATACTCAAGGATACACAGACTGAGAAAATTAGGGAAATGACACTCTTCACAATAGTTTCAAATAATATAAAATACCTTAGTGTGACTCTAACCAAGCAATTGAAAGATCTGTATGACAAGAACTTCAAGTCTGTGAAAAGAAATTGCAGATCTTAGAAGATGAAAAGATCTCCCATGATCATGGATTGGCACAACTAATAGAGTAAAAATGGCAATCTTGAAAGAAGCAATCTAAAGATACAATGCAAACCTCATCAAAATTCCAACTCAATTCTTCATAGAAAGAAGCAATTTGCAAATTCATTTGGAATAACCCAGGATAGTGAAAACTATTCTCAACAATTAAAGAACTGGGTGAATTACCATCCCTGAACTCAAGTTGTACTACAGGAGCAATAGTGATAAAAACTGCATGGTATAAGAACAGAGACTGGCAGGAAGATCAATGGAATAAAACTGAAGATCCAGAAATGAACCCACATGACTACAGTCACTTGATCATTGACAAAGAAGATAAAACCATTTAGTGAAAAAAAAAGAGAGTATTTTCAACAAACAGTGCTGATTCAACTGGCGGTCAGCATGTAGAAGAATGCAAGTCTAACCATTCTTATCTCCTTGTACAAAGCTCAAGTCCAAGTGGATCNAGAACCTCCACACAAAACCAGATACAGTGAAACTAATACAAGAGTAAGTGGAGAAGAGCCTCAAACACATGTGCACAGGGGACATTTCCTGAACAGAGCAGCAATGCCGTATGCCATAAGATAAACAATTGACAAATTGTAAAGTCATAAATTTGCAAAGCTTCTGTAAGGCAAAGGACACTGTCAATCAGAGAAAGTGGCAACCAACAGATTGGGGAACGATCTTTACCAATCCTATATCCAATAGAAGGTTAATATCCAATATATACAAAGAACTCAAGAAGTTAGACTCCATAGAATCAAATAATACTATTAAAAATAGCAGCCTTATTTATTACAGCCATAAGCTGGAAAGAACCCAGATGTCCCTCAACAGAGGAATGGATACAGAAAATGTGGTACATTTATACAATTGAGTACTACTCAGCTATTAAAAAAATCAATTTATGAAATTCTTGGGCAAATGGATGTATCTGGAGTATATCATCCTTAGTGAGGTAACCCAATCACAAAAGAAGTCACTGGATATACACTCACTGATAAGTGGATACTAGCCCAGAAATTTAGAATACCCAAGATACAATTTGCAAAACACAAGAAAATCAAGAAGAAAGAAGACNNGATACTTCATTCCTTCTTAGAATAGGGAACAAAATACCCATGGAAGGTGTTATAGAGACAAAGTTTGGAGCTAAGTCGAAAGGATGGACCATCCAGTGACTACTCCACCCAGGGATCCATCCCATAATCAGCCACCAAAGCCAGACACTATTGCATATGACAGCAAGATTTTGCTGAAAGGACCCTGATATAGCTGTCTCATGTGAGGCTATGCCTGTGCCTGGCAAATATAGAAGTGGATGTTCACAGTCATCTATTGGATGGAACACAGGGCCCCCAGTGGAGGAGCTAGAGAAAGTATCCAAGGAGCTGAAGGGGGATGCAACCCTATAGGTGGAACAACAGTACGAACTAACCAGTACCACCAGAGCTTGTATCTCTAGCTGCAGATGTAGCAGAAGATGGCTAGTCAACCATCATTGGGAAGAGAGACCCCTAGGTCTTGCATACTTTATATGCCCCAGTACAGGGGAAGGCCAGGGCCAAGAAGTGGGAGAGGTGGGTCGGGGAGAAGGGCGGGGGGAGGGTATAGGGGACTTTTGGGATAGCATTTGGAATGTAAATAAAGAAAATATCTAATAAAAATGGGGTACAGAGCTCAACAAAGTATTTTCAACTGAGGAATATTGAATTGCTGTGAAGCACCTAACAAAATGTTCAATATCCTTAGTCATCAGGGAAATGCAAATCAAAACAACCTTGAGATTCCACCTTGCACCAGTCAGAATGGCTGAAATCAAAATCTCAGGTGACAGCAGATGCTGGCGAGGATGTGGAGAAAAAGGAACTCTCCTCTATTGCTGGTGGAATTGCAAACTGGTACAACCACTCTGGAAATCATTGTAGTGGTTCCTCAGAACCTCTTGAAATTTCCCTTAAATATTAATTACTTTTCTGTACCAATTAACACTGTGACCATGGTTATTAAAGAATATATCTGGGCTCACAGTCCCAAAGGGTTAGAATCCATGATGGCAGAGTAGAGTCAGGCAACATGTAGCAGGCAGCAGGCAACAAGCATGGTGCCTTGAGCAGAAGCTGAAGGCTCTTATCTTGAACTGCACAGAAGTAGGGTGTGGACTGTGAATGGCAAGAACTTTTAAACCCTCAAAGCCTCCCACCAGTTATATACCTCTCCAACAAGGCCATACTTCATAAGCCTCCCTAAACAGTGCCACCAACTGGAAACCCAATATTTAAACGTGCTTGAGTTTATCAGAGCCATCCTCGTTCAAACCACTACACCTTACGATCAACACATTTAATTAATAAGAATAATATGCCTAGATCTTTTCACTTACTACTCTTATTGTTTCCTCTGCCCATATAAAATAGCCGATTCACAGACTTTGGGGACAGGCACTAAAAGCTTCTTTTAAAGAAGCCAATTACTCTGCCTACAGCAGATGGCTAACGTAAAAGGCATATTCATCACAATTAGCAAGTCAACATCAATATGTCACTTTCAAAAAAATGTTCAAAAGTCATTGTCATTCAAACTTTACTATTATTCTCATGTCTTCTCAGTTGCGGTGTGGTTCCACGCAGCTTGACTTGATCGTGTCTGCTTATTTTTGTATTGGCTGTGAGAATCATTAGGTTTCCTCTGTTTATGATGATCACTAGTGTAAGATACCCTCTTCGGGCATTTAGCAGAATGCCCTTCATGGAAAAATGTCTGATGCTTTTCTCATGGCTATATAGGAATTATAGGATTTGGTGTAAGGGGAGAGAAGGCCACAGTGATAAAGTGCCACTTCTATCACAGCCGACCAAGGGTGTTTCCTATCAATATGACTTATCTCTCCTGATGTTAACCTCGATTGCTGCCTTGAGTTATTGTTTGCCAGTTTCCTTTAGTACTGAATTCATTCTTTTGAAAGCAACTTTCCATACTATGGAAGAAAGTCAGTTTCTGAAGTGGGGACACAATCCTTTGAATCCTGAGTGGTCAAATAGTTTTACATAAATTGTTCAGAGATATTCTGCCCCAGAGACTTATTCTGTTCCATCTGTTTTTATATTTGAGCATTTATAGTAAATATATTACAAGTATTTATTTTATACTTTTTGTGCCAAAAGAACATGAGACTGTTTACTTGGCTGGTGATATTGTTTCAATTTTGTCATTTGGTGTTCTGAATGTATTTTGTTTTGAGTACTGTCTTATTTTCTGATGTGGATAGCTCAAGATGCTCTGAGCTCACTTTGCATATTTCATTCCTAAGTCCTGTAATGAGCCATTTATCCAAGCAGCCCTAGCTGCTTTTAATGAAGAATGGTGTAAGAAACATATTTAGATGCCGGATGAGCTCATTTTCCTGGAATCATTGTTTCTAGATCCTTGAGAAAGAAATGCAGATGTGTGTTGCATTTAGTTGCTTTTCACTTTGCTGGAACAAAACACTTGGCAAGAAGTGATTAAGGGAGAACCAGATTATCTGGCTTACAGTTTAAAGGGGGTTATGATGCTGATCACATTGGATCTGTAGCCATGAAACAGAGTGATTAAGAAGTAGGGTCAGACTAAAAATATTAGGATTGTTTTGTTCCTTCAGTATGCCTACACGTCCTAAATGTTGGCCAACATCCTGATTCAGAACTGAAAATAAAGTATTCAAACTTGTGAGCCTGTGTAGGTTGCTTTACATTCATATATATGAAGGAATGTTTCACATTCAAAACAATATATATGTCCTATGCATATAAAATATATAAATATGTACTGTTATTAAGCTAGGGATTATTTTTTACTTGATTCTGTTACTAGTGTATTGTCATAAGAATTGTTATAGGCTGTACTCTTTTTAAATAATCCATCATTAGATATATACATAAATCCTCATAGTTCATACTTACTGCTTATTCTATTCTTTATATGTAAAAGTTTGTCAATCATTAGCCTGTACAGTCAGGTGATCCACATTTTAGCTAGATACAGTGGGTTCGTGTAGTTTCTTTATGTCAAAATACAGTTTCTTTCCTAAATCAATAATTCATCGTCTTAGTCCTCCAAACATAAAATGCCTTCATTTTTATATTTCTAATGTACTTAAGATTTTATTACATTATCTACATTTTTATTATTTTATTTTATTATTTTTATTATATTTATTACTTTTTATTACATTATTTATACATCTATCTATTGGAAAGTACCTATAGCTATTTGAACATATATTGGGTATTATTGTAAGCTCTATGAACTTCACTAATTATGTAGTTACATTATCATAAAAGATTTAATTACCACTATTAAATTTCCCTGATTTTAGCTGTGTAACTCTTCTTCATTGTGTGCAACAACCTGCTTACCACGTTAGAATTCTACCATTTCAAAATTCACTAAACATAGAGTTTATCTCATTTTTCCTCAAGAAGACCAGTAACTTCCAATTTTGCATAGTTGTAAGGTCTGAAAATAATTTATTTCATTTATGCATTTATTTTGTGTATATGTGTCTTCATTGATATATGTATTTTCATGTGTTTATGAAAAGACTTGTGTATGCCACAAGGTATATATGTTTGTGTCAGAACAACCTAGAGCATTAGTCATTGTCCCTTACCTGGTTTGAAGTCAGTATCTTACACCTTCATGTTCATTTTGGCTCTGCATGATGGGCAGTCATATCTGCTTCTGCAGATCCTTATACTCTCTTCATATCTTGTCATAGGAATGCTGTGGTTACAGATAAACACTATGATACTTGGCCTTGACTTGTCAGGATTTGACCTCAGGTCTTGTTCTGGCAAACACTTTAGTGACTGAGCAATCTCATCAGTCCCCTAAATTGATTTTATGTTATAAAATTTGTATCTAGGTCCGTTTCTTTGCTCATTGGCAACCACATATTTCAGCATGATTTGCTCAAAAGACTATCCATTCTTTATTGAACCCTCTTTACCACTAATTAAAAAAAATTAATGAGGTCTGAAAACTATTTCTCTAGACTCCATACTTTGTTCTATTGTTATAGGTGTTTAGTCTTTTAATAGTATGGCATCTTAATTATGGGAGCCTCATTGAAAATTTGGTGTTACCCATCATATAAATTGGTTTTTAATGAGTTTATGTATTTGCTTTAAAAAGTTATCTAGTTGATTGTTACTATATTATAGGCAGAGTGAAGTCTGCCAAATTGGCAGAATTTTTAAAGATTTTTACATTTTAAGTATGTACATATAATCATAATTGCCCATCAGGATGAGAGGAGCAGATCTCACTGGGACTGAAGTTATACACTGAGAGAGCCCTGACTTGGAACTTCCCACTGGGCCTTAGAGAAGGTCTCTTGGTCACCCTTCTCTGCCTAGCCAATTATCCAGCCACCTGGAGATATGGAAGGCACCTGAGTCCCTTTCCCTGCCCAGCCAATTAATATAAAGGTCACCAGAACCACCAATCATTATGTGCCTAGTTGTTGCTGCTATAATCTGCCCTCAAAAATTTGTATAAAAATCTTATAAAAGAATGAGAAGGGGTCATCTCTCCTCTGGGTACAGGATGACCCAAGTGTGCTGAAACAATAAACTTTTGCATTGAACTCTGTTCTCGAGTCTCATTTGGGGGTCTTCTGGTAGCTAAGGCTCACTTTGAGTCTTACAACACTATTGTAAGCAACCTATTGTAGGTGCTAAACTCTGAATTCAGGTTCTCTGAGAGCACAGTGTGTGTATCTTTTAAAAAAGATTTAAATATAAACATAAAGAATTGGCATGTCTTCCTTGGACGGCTAGTTCTCCTACTCTCAGTATCAATTAGTCACCTTCTTTAATAGGATTGAGGCCTCTTGTCTATCTGCTACCCACATTATCATGTCTGTTGTCTTTGTTCAGCTCAGGTTTAGGCTCTCAGGTCCCCTTGCTGTGAGACTATGATGCATGCAAGTCCTGATGGTTCTAGAGGGCACATGTCCAGTGGTCATCCCTGAAAATATATACATATAAATAACATTATACAAACTCAGAAGATTGTTCTTATATATCTTTCATCTCTCTCTCTCTCTCTCTCTCTCTCTCTCTCTCTCTCTCACACACACACACACACACACACACACACACACACGTATATTAAATAAAAGAAGTCATGAATTTGACAGAGTTGAGAGAAGTGTATATAAGAATGTTTGGAGGGAGGGAAAGGAAGGGGAAATTTCATAATTAGATTGCTATCTCAGACAAATGATTTACAGAGATATTTTTTTAATTTTATTTTATGTGTGTTCTGTTTGCATGTGTATATGAGCACCACATGGAAACTGTGCCTTCCAGGGTGAAAAATGGGAGTCATAACCTAATGGAATTGAAGTTATAGGCAGTTGTAAGCCACTATATAAATTCCAGGAAATGAACCCAGGGTTTTCGGCAAGAGCAACAAGTACTCTTAGCCACTGAGCCATCTATCCTAAATATAAATTTGAACCTGAGGATCAGCTTTTATACCTACAAAACATACTTCTGCCTCTGTAATTGCTTATTTTCAACTAGCACAATTTGGGAAGAGTTAAAATATTCATGTTAGCTTTTTAAATCTATCAGCGTAGACTCCAATCGTTCAAGTCTTGATTGGGTCTCACATTTAGATTTCTATTCATATTTGTCAGAATTTATGCATGTGTGTTCATTATATTAATATGGGTTTTAATTTGAAATAATAGTTGTGTGTTGCTTATATGACAGAGAAATACATTTTTTTCTTGTTGACTTTTTTGTCAGGAAAAATCAGAGTTGCTTCTTAGTAAAAGCAGTTTTAATTTTGCCATTTTCATCATTTTTAAAAGATTTTCTGTATAAATGACCAGGTAATTTTCAAACAAACACAATTTATTTCTTCCTTTCTCAACTTCATATTCAAATTATGTTGCTTCATCTGAAGCAGCCAGTACTGTGCTCACTGAGCAGTGTTGGATTGGCCATTATTTGGTCCCAAATATCAGAGAGAAGCATTTGCGTTTTCACATGTAGGAAAATGTGCAGATTTTTAAAATCTGGTCTTATGCATGCTTTGATTGTTCATCATTCTTGACTCATCTGGATGTAGAACCATCTCAAAAACACAACACTGTGTGTGTGTGTGTGTGTGTGTGTGTGTGTGTGTGTGTGTGTGT
>NC_034591.1:97021420-97031600 GCF_900095145.1 Mus pahari | reverse complement strand
TGTGTGTGTGTGTGTGTGTGTGTGTGTGTGTGTTAATGTAATTTTGAATTTCCAGAAAAAATAACAGAAAGAGAACCTGGATGAGGGAAGGTAGTACCATGTATATGGGATGGGCTCCCAGATTAAAGAGAGAAGAAAGTGGGCTAAGACCTACCATTTATTTTACTCTTATAACATATAACAGATAACAGATGTTATATGATCTGCTGTTTCATGTTCCTGTCACCAATTTCATATGACAGACTGAACCAAAGGAAGACCCTAACCCTCCAAGAACTCCAATTATATTTACTTTTCAAATTTTTTGTGTTACATTCTTAACTGATGTCTTATAACTGTGACCTAAGCCATACTTTTCTGTAGAACTTGATTTGTAATTACCCTGAAGACTCACTTAAATAGTCCATTATATATGAAGGAGAGGGACCCTTGTAATATAGAAGTGAATTACATTTTCTTTCTCCTTTGAGTCATTCAGTACCTTCTCATGTTTTTATTTTAACTTGAAATTTTTACCAGAATTCTCTGTAGAGCTCATGCTCACTTGGAACCCACAATTCCCTTGTCTGTCTTCTGATGCTCTGATTTCAGCTGTGAAACACTACATCTTACCTATCTTCACTCTTTAAAGCCTTCATAAAACAACAACAACAACAAAAAACCTTCAGCAATGTTCTAATAAATGTCACCAGTGTTCCCTCTGTGGTATCATTCCCTTCTATCCTATGATACTTCTTTTAAAGTGCATCCTTTCCTTCCAGCCTCAGGCTCCGGGAATAATGACTCAGACTCAAAATATTTTTACAAATGCCTAGGCTCTGTAACTAGGTTCATTCCCTGACTAGATAGTAATTTAAAATAACCTATTTATACTAATCTGTATTCTGCTACATGACTGGCCACCTCTGTGCAGGTACCATGAGTCTTCTTATATCTTCCTGGGGGACTCTACCTACACCTGGCAATATCCTGGAATTATTTTTGCCTACCGGATGTCCCACCTTGTATTCTACCCTTTCCTATAGGCCATAGATTTTAGTAATTGGCAGGTGGTGCATCTATAAAATATGTAAGACATTCTCTCTACATACATTTACTACATCATCCTTATTGATGTTCCCCCAACCCCAGACACATTCTGCTTCTTTTCCCACTGCCTGCTTCTTTTGTCATGGCATTGGCTTGCTGGGTACTCTCCCATGGGCTCTGAGTACATTTTCCCTTAGTTTCTCTGCCAATACTTTGATTCCCCGCACTTCATGTGTTCTCCATGGCACTAGACATGTTTTGACACAGCACAAATTCTGTCTTTTATACTAATTATTTTCTGTCTTCTCCCAACACGTCTATTTCCATACACACAGTACATATGCAGCTATGAGATGCTGACTATTACATTGCAGGTACAGAGAGCACATCTGGCACACAGAAGAAGTCAAGCTGGTCACTGATAACTATACTGAAAAAAATTCATTATTAAACAAGGAAATGTAATATGCTTATAACGTGTCTGTTTTAACCATGCCTTCACTTTTGTTTATTTTAAAAGTTTATTTTTATTTTATAAAATATTTCATGTGTGTCTGTGTTTAGGTATGTACACATGTTCAATTGCCTGCAGAGTAGAGAGGAGAACATCTGACCCTGTGCAGCTATAGTTAAAATGAGTTATAAGCCACCCAATATGGATGTTGTCAACCAATATCCTACCAGTTCTCCTGCTAATATTTTCGATATCCAGAAACAAGTATCATAGCCCACGGAAACTTTTCCATGCAAAAAGTCAAAAGTCTTCTTCATATGTTAAAGAAACAAGAGAAAGTGCAGACATTGTTATACATACGGGAAGCTGTGACTGTGGTCAAATACCCTGCCAAAACATAGAATACATCAATGTGCAAAGATTTCAGTATCCAAAATTTAAGATATCTTTATGGAGAGACAGATCTGTATCATATGGACACATTAGATCTGGTCAGGACACTACATGATTAAAAACAAAGGAAGGCATAGACTCTGTCTGAAGAACTGGAGATGCTGAACTATTGCAACAGGAAGAATGTTAAAGTAGAGGTTGAACTTTCACTGAGATTTTTAATTTCAAGTATTCAGGAGATACAGGGCTTTCCAACTCTCCTTCCACAGTAATTGCAATCAACTTCTTACCTTGGAGTGCTTGACAATTTTAAAACAATGAATTTTTATAGAAGAAAGGACAAGCAATCAAAGATGAAGAATGTCTGCTCAGAAACAAAAGAGGCTTCCAATGCATCCCTTTCAGAATTTAACAAAAGGGAACAGTCTGCAGAGATCCATGTAAATACAGATCCACGCCTACAAACTCATCTTATGGTAGAGAACAGAGTCTGTGACTGGTGAGACACAGGCTCCTACAGAAGTTTGCCAGCCTCTAGAGCAGGTTCACCTGAAAGAAATCTATTCTCAACAGGAAGCAGAACTAAAGTGTTTTTCTTGCTCAAAGCCAACCTTCTCCATACATTGATGCACACATTGCAATCTACCTTGAATTCACTAGACTTGATGTTTTGTAAATACATATTTAATTCCATACACATATGTATTCATACCTATAATTTTAGTACCAAAGAAACTCTGATGCTACCAGCAACGTTTTGTTTTGAATTTTCTACAGAAGTTAATTGAATTCAACTATAGCTTCCTCTCCCTCCATTCTTCTCAGTTTCTCCTCATCAATCCTCTCCCTCAGATCCATTCCTCCTCAGTTTCCCTTCAGAGAAGAGAGGTCCTCAAAGGGATATCAACTGAACACTGCATAACAAGTTACAGTAAGAGTAGACACAAATCTTCATAGCAAGGTTGTAAGAATCAACGAAGCAAGAGGAAAAGGGTCCCAAGAGCAGAGAAAAGAGTCAGAGACACTTTCCATTGTTAGGAGTCATCTTAGTCAGGGTTTCTATTCCTGCACAAACATCATGAACAAGAAGCAAGTTGGGGAGGAAAGGGTTTATTCAGCTTACATTTTCCACATTGCTGTTTATCACCAAAGGAAGTCAGGACTTGAACTCAAGCAGGTCAGAAAGCAGGAGCTGATGCACAGGCCATGGAGGTATGTTCTTTACTGACTTGCTTCCACTGGCTTGCTCAGCCTGCTCTCTTATAGAACCAAGACTACCAGCCCAGAGATGGCACCACCCACAAGGGGCCCTCCCCACTTGATTAGTAATTGAGAAAATGCCTTACAGCTGGATCTCATGGAGGCATTTCTCCAACTAAAGCTCCTTTCTCTGTGATAACTCCAGCCTGTGTCAAGTTGACACAAAATTAGCCAGTACAGGAGTCCTACAAGAACACCAAGTTGCACAAACAAAATATATATGTAGAGGACATAGGTCAGACCCATATAGGCTCCTAAATAAAGTACATTTTATGAAAGACTGAAGATATGATGACTCTTCAGCTATGACCACTGTCTGTTATTCTTGTTACCCACATGATAGCCTACAACCATTGAATGCAACTTCAGTTCCAGGGGATCCAACATCCACTCCTAGCCTTCACAAGCATGAGATATGCATGCATGTGGTGTTTACATAATTACATGTGCAGAACACTTAATTACATCATACAAAAATTAATAAATCTTTAAAAATACATAAAATGTAGGTCTGTCCCAAGGGTATACAGACACCTACTTCAGATCTGCTTGAGGTTTAGATTAGTAATTTACAGCTAAATTAAATTAAAACTATATATGTTATTAAAACAATCAGGTTTATTTCCTAAGCATTAACAAATGCTATGTGTTTAACCTCTGGCTAGCATCCAGCAGAGAAGCAGCAGTCTAGAGACCATCACATGTCTACTAGAACAATATTGGATGCCACAGAAAGCTCTCTGTAGAAAGCACAATTTTTCAAAATTTGCTGCTGCTCTCTAGCCAGGCTTTGGAATCCTTGTAAATGGAAAGCAGGCACTTTCTATGAGACAGACTGACACTCAAGGAGACAGTTTTGAACCCTTTGGAAACTGAAGTCATCACATTCATTTTAGATGCTTGCCTCCATTTGGTGGTATAGAAGCCACACTAAAGCAGAAAAAAAAAATCATGCATTAGAGAGAATTCCTCTGAGAACTACAAAGGGAATAGTGATTGTAGCCTCCTGAATCTGCCATTAGTCTTCTCAATAATTCTGTGCCACCCCATCCCTGAGATAACATCATTATTTATTTTTACACTGTCTTTGAACTTAAGGAAGCTTAGAGGGATGGTGATTTTAGGGGAGGACATTTATTAAACTTCAACCTAGATATAATCAAAAGCTAAAAAAAATTGCTGTTTAGAGTTTATTCAACACTGTACAGAAATGAATACCCTGTCCTTGCTATCAGGCTTATAAATACTTGATGTTTCAATTGAGTAAAACTGTGACTATTGTTGTATCTATGTCAATTAAATATAATGAAGAAGAAAAGGATTTAATGCATCCCTATTTCAACAGCACTCATGACCAATAATTACTATGAAAAGTATGTTTCTCTCCCGAGCAATGATGACCACTTAGATATTACTCAAATATGTTACAAAACCTATTAACGTGATGTGATAGTTTTTCAGAGAGTTTCAAAAGCTTTGGGCACTATTCAAATGTATGCATCAAAGGTTTTTTTTTTGGGGGGGTGACTTCTTTAATGCTAGATTTGAAGCAAGAGAATACCAGTGATCTAAAACAAGCAATATAAATACCTGTGAGTTTGTTTGATGTTGGCCAACTATTGCTGAGCAAGAGGTCCACCATTATACTTAATTTTACCTGAAGAGATCCTATTTTAGAAAACTAAATTTTTTCTTCGTAGTTGGGTGTCACCTTGACATAACTTCTGAATTTAGGACCGGAACTTGTGTCTACTTCTTGTCTCACTGCTGAGAAACATGTAGAAAATCATACATGTGAGAAAAAGACATTTTAGAAAAGCAACAACAACAAAAGCAAAACCAGCAGAAACAACAAAAGATATAAAATTGCAGAAGGAATAGGCCATATGAGAGATGAAGGGCAATTGTATAAGACAGGAAGGGCAGTTGTAAGTCATTATAAGAATATGGGTAAGAAAACTGGAAATTGCTGACAGGAAGAAAATAAAATCATTAGAAAAATTAGAATACTGGAGTTAACATTTTATTCTGGGTGTAAAAGTAATATAGAGAATAATACATAGAATAAATAAGGGGTAAAACATATAGGCTTGAGCCACAACGTATCCATAATAATCATGAATTCTGTCTGTATTGATATCAGCTAAAGTAAGGAGTTAGCCAAATGTGGAAAAAATGTAAACTAAATCTACATTCACAGTCCCTTATTAGTGGGGAGTGGATTCTAAAACCAACATTTAGTTTCCTGAAACTAAAGACTATAACACTGCCTGTATGTAAGGTTTTCTTCTTCATACATACTAAGATAAATTTAATTACTAATTAGTTGCAGTAAGAGGTTAATAATAGTCACTAAAGCTTGAACATTTATAGTAGATTTTGTGATAAATATTAAATTTCTCAGTTTTCATCTCTGTTTCTGCCTAGGTCTCTCTTCTCCCCCACCCCACTTTCTTTCTTTTTTTGGCTCATTGTTCTACACCCATTGTCCTTCATCTTCTGATGAGAGATGCTTCAGTGCTTGTGAAGTTGGGTACTGTAAAGTAAAGGATCTAAGCCTTGCATCAGAGCTGCCACACAATTTCACTAAACATCGCCCCATGGCACTATCGTAACTAACTGTTAATCTAGATAGACACTGTGACTAACTGTCACATACTATACACTGAGAGTGTCTTCTGAACAAAGCCATGATTCAAATTCTAGGTCCAATGGAGCACATTGGTTTGGGAATTCAGCACCGTCTTCAGAGTGGAGAATGATTTAAAACTCATGAATGTTTCATCTTTAAATTTTTCCACTTAATATTTTATATGGTAGACTGCTCTCAAGTAAAACTGCAGAAAGCAATCCCAGACGAGAGAGCCTACTGGACTGTTTAATAGAAGTTTAGTTATGATTTAACAGATGGGCAAATTGAAAACAAAAGACTAGAAAATTGTGGATACTATGTGCAACATTGAGTAAACAAAAATAGAAATTACTATTTTAATATCTGGGATGTAAATATAAATAAGAAAAAATATGTAGTGTCTAAGAACTGCATTACTTAAAAGGACAAAATTTGAAATGTGGATGATCAACAGAAGAGAATTTCAAAATACATGGAACAAAAGTTGATATAGTTAAAAAGAGAAAAATGAAGAAAAAGAAAAAAGAAACCTAAGATTACACCTCTCCACTTCACATATTCTTCTCTGTAAAGCTTCTAATTTTAGGACAGTTGTTATTTTAAAGATTTCAACATTTTAGGTAGTATACTCATGAATTTTACTTGATATTTTAGAACATTCTATTTAACATCAGAATACAGATATCCAAATTGCATTGAAAATTTACGAATCTGGACTTTATTGTAGGCATAAAACAAATGGAAACATTAAAGTAATTGAAAAGCAGTCTATATGATCTCATTTTTAAAAGGCATGAAGTAGAAACCATAACAAAAATAAAATAGGGAGATATCTAAATCCATGAAAATTGTGTCCAGTTGTCAATGATTGGGGGGCTGATGAAAATCCCCAAGGAATACATAGAATACTTTGAAAATCAAAGTACAAATGAAAATACATGTAGGTCAAAAAGTCAACATGAAGATGAAACATGGCACTGAGTGGCTCAGAGTAAACATTTCTAATCAGGAAGGCTCCCATCTTAACATTGAAAGGATAATCTATGATATTTATCATCTTTGTTCATGAAAACAAAGTAGAGCTCAGGACACAGTAAAGACTCAAACAAATTTCAAATGAAGTGAAAACAGTAAACTGATTGATAAAAATGAGTGGCTAAGAGTCACTAGTCAAAAAAAAAAGAAAGTTACTAATATTGATGTCTCCTGGCCTGAGAAGGTATCTGCTGGTAAAGTGCTTTGCTGTCATTTCAGAACAAATACTTTTAAAAAAACAGGCATGCACTTGTAATTTCAGTGTTGGGAAGTCTGAGATTGGTAGATCCTTAGGGCTTGCTGGCAGTCAGCCTGGCCTATTTAGCAAGTCCTATCCTACTGTGGGAACTCAGATTATAAAACAATGTGGGTAGCATCACAGAAATAAAACCTGTGTATGTCTTCTGGCCATGTACTCTGGCGCGCACACACACACACAGACACACTCACTCACAAACTTGCAAGTACATAAAGAAAAAAAAAGTAATGATTAGTCTCTAATAAGATTGAAAGCAAGTATATGCTGTGGACCTGTGGGATTAACCAACAGAGCTAAGTGCTCATCCAACATAAAGGTTGAGAGAGTTCCCATTCTGCTCCTCCACTCAGCAGCTCATCAGAAATAGGCTGGACTTTGAAAACACAATGAAGCAGAATACGGTCATGTATGAATTTAATCCCAGCATTCTGAAACCAGAGAAAAGCATATCTCTGTCACTTTACATCCAGTCTGGCCCATATACTAATTTTTATATCAGCCACTGATACAGGGTAAGATTCCATCTTTTTAAAAAGTCAAGAAAGATAAGTTAATCTGAATATTATTACACAATTAAAAATTGGAATAATTATTTAAGAGTTAACAAAAAATCCTGGGTTTTTATGACTTCACTAGAGTTCTTTATTAACTGTTTCGAAAACTATGATCATTTCGACATAGAGTCAAATCAAATAAGTCCAAAGTTATTAACTGAGACTAGTATAACCATTATCCCAAAACTAGACAGTTTACAGGTTACACACCAAAAAGTAGTTGTCAGAATACTTTTAAACCAATACCTATTGTGAATAAAAATATCAGCAAAATACTGTTGAATTCCGTGGTATATATCTTCAAACTGATTTAACTACCACATGATGTATATATTTATTGAAAAATTACATGGGACTTGATAGTATCTTCCAAGGTTATATTTTAGAAAATTATTAAAAATAATTTTAACCTGAAAAAAAATCAGATTAGCTCATGTCTCAATGTTGAATTTCTTCAAAGAAATGAAACACTTTAAATACCGGGTTTACAAAACGTACATAATCTCAGTACAGTTGTATTTAAAGGTAATTAATGAAATATTTTATCCAAAATGCCTTCAGATATGTCTATTACTACTCAAGTCTTTGATATAAAGTATCACTGTATTTTCACATAGTCAATAAAAATTCTGCAACCTCTTTAAAATCATCTCAGAGTAGTTATAATTTTTAACATAATAAACTCACTATTAAATACTTGATCTACATCTTTTAAAAGTGGCAGGTAATTCTAAATTTTTTTCATTTTGAATCTGTAGACGAATAACATAGAGATCTGAAAGACTAGCTGTATTAAAAATTTTAAAATATGGTTAAGAAAAACTGGAATCCAATTTTTTAAAAGTATAGTGTCTTCATAGGAATATGTCACAGTAAGGAGTCATTTCTATTCAAGGTGGTCTGTAGGTGTAATAATGGCATTCCTATGAAAAATCTCAACAAGCTGTATCTTTTTCATTACGAGCTAGACAACCACATTCACAAATTCATGGAGAAAGAACATGTTCTAGATTATCTCAAACGATTGTGTTGAGGAGACATTATTTGTAAGGAATTTCTTTGTTCTGCTCAGGGCTCCTAAAGAGATGACTGCACTACGTACGATGTAGCAATCATACGCACCCAGGGTGGCCATGGAGCAAAATAGTGAATCTAGCAGCAGAGGTTATAGGTGTGCTCACCTGCCCTACGTTTCCCTAGAGCACAAAGTCCGTTTGAGAAGGAAACAGCAGTTCTAACAGGTACTGCTGAAGCAATCATGTGCTTACTCAAAAGGAGAACAAGACAAGATGCCAGACTCCATTCATGCCTCAAGGAAAAAAGGACCACTGGAGTTAGTGGGGGAAGCTTGGCAGGTAAAGTCCCAAGGCACCAGTCCGGATGGCCTGATGTGGTTCCTGGCACCCACATGGTGGAACGAGAGGAGTTGCATCACAGCATTTCTCATCCCCACACTCCCAATTATTAAAAAAATAATCACATGTAATAAAATTTAAGTTTTAAACTGTGAACATGAATCTGAAACTTAAAAAAACAATATAAAATTTGAAACACTTCTATTCTGTTTTTTGGTACAGAGATTAGACAAACCCTTTATTAGGCCTTAAAGCAAAATCAATTTAAAATTTAAAAACTTCATGAATTGAAAGCCTATAAACTGTAAGCTATGTAAAAAGGAAAACCCTCAGGCACAGCTGTCCTTGGAATCCCAGGACTATGAAGGTTGTAGCAGGGAAGCTTAAAGGGGAAGGGGAAATTGGAGAGCTAGATTAGCACAATCAATAGTCTTTAACTCAGAGATATCCTGCGGTTAGTGACCATGGCAGAGAACAAAGGAAAACACTTGATGCCAATCATGGGGTTGTCTGTGTACACATGTGCACTTGTTTCCACTCACTTGGGCACATGTAACATGTAGACATGCAGACACCACAATATAATATCAACAATGGGACTTCATGTGCACACTTCACACAAGCAACATGAAAGCATGCAGACAATATTAATCAAATAAAAAGGCTGGATAAATATTCCATAGGAGAAAGAAAACATATCCTGAGCTGTGTCTATTACAATTTTTGGGGTGTTACATATAGTAGAAAATAAATAAAAATCTTCACGCATCTGTTACAAGCAAAAATATCCTTGTAACAATCTCAGTATAAGAAATCATCTCAAAATATGTCAGATAGTGTAAAAGTCACTCTATGATTTCTAATTAAATCTTATTGGCAAATATTTTAAATTTTACACAGATGCACAGTTCTAAATAAACTGAAGTGACCATGTAAAAGTTGAAACCAATTTTAACAACAAAGAAAATAGTTTTCTTTTAACAAAATCAATGGCAGAACATGAAGGAATAGATCTATCTAAATTTATAAATTATAAAAAATTATCAATCAATATATTCTGATATCCTGATTATGTTTTTCTTCATACAACTCCTCCCAGATCCTCTCCATATCCCTAGGCATCCAAATTGAAGTCCTTTCTTCAAGTTGGATGGCTTCTTCTTCTGCCTCCTCCTCCTCCTCCTCTTCCTCCTCCTCCTCCTCCTCCTC
>NC_034591.1:97001146-97021242 GCF_900095145.1 Mus pahari | reverse complement strand
TCTCTCTCTCTCTCTTTCTCTCTCTCTGTCTGTCTGAAACAAACACAAAACCAAAAGAGAATAAAATTAAAGAAGAATATAAATCACAACATTTTACATTCAATACATTTTAGGATGAAAAGGTTATATATTCATTGATCTGGAAAAGTATTTATTGGCAGACATGTTTTTTTTTTAAAAAAATAAACTTTTAGCTTGAATGTATTTGGCTTCATCTTATAGTTGACAGGAATATTTCTATCTACAACCAACAAAAAATAGACTTGGGGACTAGAAAGCTAAGGCAGTGGTTAATAGCATGTACCGCTCTTTTGGAAGATATGAGTTCACTTCCCAGCCTCCATTTCTGATGGTACCCAACTATTTGTATCTCCAGCTCCACGGTCTCTGATGTCCTCTTCTGGTGTCCACAGTTAGTACCCTTAGGTGCACATAACCACACACAGATATACACATGCATATTATTAAAAAAAATAAATCTTTTAAAGTGAATATGTTGTCTATAAAATTTTAAATTTTAGCTTTCCTAGATTGAGATTTAAATTTATTTGGAATAAATTTCCATTTAAAGCCATTTTGCCATTATTTTTCTATAATCATCTATATATTTTAAGAATATTTCATTACACTTAAACAGTTACCTTTGTTTGTATTTGTGAAAAGCTAACTTTTTAAAAGTAACATGAATTTTTTACAAATTTTAAACATTTTTTTAATTTATTCTTTCATACGATATATCGCCACTGCAGTTTTCCCTCTTTCCAGTTTTCCCATTCTGCTTCCCCTCTTCCGTTTTCCGCAAATATACTGATCTTCTGTTTTCCTTCAGAAAACATCCCACCTCCCAGGAATATCAACTCAACACGGCATAACAAGATGCAATAGTAGTAGGCACAAACTCTCATGAAGGCTGGACCAGGCAACTCAATAGTCGGAAAAGTATCCCAAGAGCAGGCAAAAGAGTAAGAGAAACCCTCACTCTCACTATTAGGAGTCCCACAAAAATCCCCAAGCTAAACAACCACAACCTGTAGGCAGAAGACCTGGTCCATACCCATACAGACTTCGTGATTTGATTGCCAATTCAGTCTCTGTGAGCCTCTATGAAACTTTGTTTTGGTTCTTTAGGATGTGTTCTTTGAGTACCTTGAACCTTCTGGACCCTAGGAGCCTTCCTCCTCCTCTTCTGGAGGTATCCCTGAACTTTACTTAATGTTTGCATTGGGTCTCTGCATTTGCTCCCATCAGCTGCCAGAGAAAGCCTCAGTGATGAGGATCAGGCTTGACACCAATATATGAGTATAGGCGACTATCATTTGTAATCATTGGTTTTTGTTTTCCGGAGGGGGAGCAGTTGTTTTTGATTCTATCCTAGGTCTCTAGGCTATTCAGCCTCCCATTCTTGGGCATCCAAGCAGTGTAAGTCATGGGCTCCCTCTTGTGGCTTGGGCCTAAAGTTAGACCAGACTTTGGTTGGCCTCTTTCACAAGTTGTGAGTCCCCATTACCCAGGCATATCTACCAAGCAGAAGAGGTAATGTAGGTGGAAATTTTGTGGCTCGGTTGCTGTCCTGGTCCCAAAAATGAAAGTTACAGGAGGAGGCCTATTCAAGCTTTTGTATTGTCCATTGCTAGGATGTTTCACCAGAGTCACCCTCAAACATTCTAGGAAGTTTCCAGTGCAATAAGTTTCCACATTACCCCCTAAATTCTCCTCTATTCTAGTTATATCTTCCTATTCTCTCTTCCTCTGTTCCTTCCACCTCCACCTGATCCCTCTTTTTCCCATCCCCACCTGCCCTCACTTCACCATAAAATCTACTTTATTTCTTCTTCCCTTGGAGAACCATGTGTTCCCTCTAGAGCCCTCTCAGGGGATTCAGTCTTTGCATTTATGAATTGCAATTCTAGTACCTTTTTACTAAACAGATAATATTCACTAAACTCTGTACATAGCATGTTGTTCTTCTTGATTCTGGGTTTCTGGTTTGCTTCACTCAGGATAATTTATTTTCTTTTTCCATCTACTTGCCTGCAAATTTCCTGATATATTTTTTATACAGCTGAGTAATGCTCCATTGTGAAAATAAATATACCACATTTTCTTTATCCATTCTTTTGTTAAGGAACATCTAGGTTGTTTTGAGTTTCTGATTATTAGGGATAAAGCTGCTATGAACATAGCTGAGCAAGTGTATTTTCGGTAGAAAGTAGTTTTTCCTATATGGTTCAGAGTGGTATAGCTAGGCCTTAAGTTAGATTGAACCTAATTTTCTGATTAACCTCCATATTGATTTCCACAGTATCTGCTCAAGTTTTCACTCCCCCCCCCCCAGCAATGGAGGAGTATTCTCTTTACTCCACATCCTTGCTAGCCTGAGCTGTCACTTATGTCTTAGCAATTCTGACAGGTGTAAGATGGAATGTCAAAATAGTTTTCATTTACATTTTTCTGATAGCTAAGGATGTTGAACATTTCTTTAAGTGCTTCTTGGCCATTTGAGATTTCTCTATTTAGCCCTGTATCC
Source organism: Mus pahari (assembly GCF_900095145.1). Classification (NCBI taxonomy): domain Eukaryota; kingdom Metazoa; phylum Chordata; class Mammalia; order Rodentia; family Muridae; genus Mus; species Mus pahari. The sequence goes on along the minus strand of NC_034591.1, from coordinate 97,018,715 downwards.
TGTTTTTAATTGGATTGTTTGGTTTTTTGATATCTAGTTTCTTGAGTTCTTTATATATATTTTGGATATTAGCATAATACTGGATATAGAGTTGGGGAAAACCTTTTACTCTTGTATCAGTGTCTGTTTTGTTCTGTTGGTTGTGCCTTTTGCCTCATGGATGATTTTTAGTTTCACAGACCAAAATTTTCAGGGGTCATTTCAATAGTCCATTAACTTACTTGAAATTTTATTGTGTTTTGAACAAATGGTTTAGTTCATTTATTTATCATTTATATTTTATCTATTTTGCTAAACCTAAGTATATGTGTGGGGTTCTGGCTGAATATATGGAAATAGAGGCAGGCTGATGAGGAAAACCAGCAGAAGAGATAGGGTCTCCTGGAGCTGAAGTGACAGGCAGTTGTGGTCTGCCTGACTTGGTTGTGAGAGCCAAACTGAGGTCCTTTGGAGAAGCAGCAAGCATGCTTGACTGGTGAGCCGCTCTTCCAGCATTGCTATCATTAATAGATCACACCATCCAAGTTCCTGAAACACATGAAAGTTTCTTTCTGTCTCTCCTTTGCTCTTCCACTCTTAGTTTTTCCTATGTAAATGTTCTGGAACATGATTTTTCTCTAAATCATAGTTGCTGGAGACCCCAGGTTTGATTCTGTGCATTCACAGCTAGCTCCAAACTGCCTTCCATTTCAGTTCAGATCTTTCCCTCCTCTTCTGACCTGTACTCACATATTGCTCAGACATACACGTGGGCAAAATACTCCAACACATAATCATAAAGGTTAAAAAATATTAAATCACTCCCTACTTATTTATGCCATGAGTGCATTTTATAAACATCTATGCTTTTATAGTTTTCTCTTTCATTAATTAGTACCTACATTTAAAGTATAAACTAAGCTGTATAGTAATATTTATAACCTTAAGATTGGACTGTAAACATCCCATAATCCATAGTTTTTCACCAGAAGGAATTTCATATCATAAATTCTGATACCATTCATACTGAGATTCTACTGCCAGCAAGATGCCACAACTGTTCTCAAAGAGAACTCCCTTTCACATGCCCTTCAATAGGTAGAGAGCATCAAACATTCACAGACTAGCTTTATAATTTTTTAGAGAACCTTAGTGAGGATTGCTGGATATCAGAGATTTTTAAAAGCTATTATATCATACTTTACTCTATGATAATAACATGATATTACATTATTATATTATTGCTTTCATCTCATTAAATGTTCAAAAAGTATGTACATGTGGGTTTTGTGTGCTTATGTGTATTTTTGCTGAACTGTTTGAATGTAGCTATTCCACGATCCTTGTGTGTGACTCTGAATACCTTCTCTCTTTATCACAGCTTACATAGGCAAGCACAGAAGGGCTTCCTGAGAGAACATTATAGATTCAAAAGAGAGAAACCCTCAGAACAGAACAGACACATAGAGCATATAAACTTTATGGGGTAACTTGCAAGAATCCTGAAATTAGACATGGATCCAAGTCTAAAGACTTTGTTACTGGATGCAGGCAGCTGGAGGGCCGATCTGTGTTCCTCATACATTATAATTTCAGTGTGACTAATCCACTTTTTATTGATGCACATACTTGGTTTAGATGAATAAAATATTTCTTTTCCAGGCTTGCTTTCTAATAAGTACAGCACAGCTCAGGATGGCCATCACTAAAGTACATCAAACACCACTACATCATAGGTAATATAACCATTACATCATAGGTAATATAACCATTACGTCATAGGTAATACAACTTTATTTATTTTATACTTACTAGTCTCAACCAGTACCAAAAAGCATGAATTTTGATATAATATATACATAGCTCTGAGAAATACATACTGCACACCAAGGATGAACAACAAATATTGGTTGAAAGATTATAAGATTATTTTTGTCATTCCTCAAATTTTCAGGATATGATATACATAATTCCTGTCTACTAAAATTGCTCAGATTTTTAAACAAGCCCTATAATTTAGCTAATCTAATCTTTCTCTGTTTCCCTAATTTGCATGTCTTACAATTAAATATTCTATCCTATATTGTAAATGTTATATTAAATTAATTTTTCCTACATGCATTTACTTAATATAAAAGTTGAAAATGGCAAAAAATGATTCCTCTGACAAATTGTTTAGTGATCAATCTCTAAATATTCTGTAATTTGAAATGGTTTAACCTGGACTGCTGTCATAATATCTATGTCAGTAGAGAAATCCAATACCACCAGCTCCTATGAACTGAAGCTAACCATGAGTGCTTTGAAGTAGAGATCTCAGAAGGAAGCTATGCTTTCCACTGGATGTCTGCAAGGCTGAGTAACTGAATAAAACTTAACAGTTGTGGAAAGGTTGGAATGTTACAAGCCTAGCATCAAGTATCTAAAGCCATGTTTACCTCCCTACCAGCATTTGTTTTTCTTCTCTTTGTATGAAGTAGCACATTTGTGTTTATTAGGAAAACACTTTGGATCATACAGACAGACAAGTGAACCTTTGCTGCCGGGCTACAGACACTCATATTTGGATTCGAATTAAATTAGCATTTATCTCCTTCAAAGTGAGAGGAAAGAGACTTGAAGTTCTTATCATACATTTCTTTCACTTCCTTAGTTAGAGTCACACCAAGGTATTTTATATTATTTGTGACTATTGTGAAGGATGTTGTTGCCCTAATTTCTTTCTCAGCCTGTTTATCCTTTGTGTAGAGGAAGGCCACTGATTTGTTTGAGTTAATTTTATATCCAGCTACTTTGCTGAAGTTATTGGTCAGGTTTAGGGGTTCTCTGGTTGAATTTGGGGGGTCACTTAAGTATATCATCATATCATCTGCAAATAGTGATAGCTTGACTTCTTCCTTTCCAATTTGTATCCCTTTGATCTCCTTTTGTTGTCTAATTGCTCTGGCTGGGGATGTAACTCATATACAATCACCAATCCGAGGCACTTTTGTGGATACCAGCAAGTGCTTACTAACAGAGGCCTGTTATAGCTGTCTCTGGAGAGGCTCCATAAGTGCCTGACAAATACAGAGGTGGATCCTAGCAGCCTACCATTAGATATAACACAGGGTTCCCAATGAAGGAGCTAGGGAAAGGACCCAAGGAGCTGAAGGGGTTAGCAGCTCCACAGGAGGAACAAAAATATGAACTAACCAGTACCCCCAGAGCTCCCAGGGACTAAATCACCAACCAAAGAGTACACATGGTGGGACTCATGGCTCCAACCACATATGTAGCAGAGGATATCCTAGTTGGTCATCAATGGAAGCAGAGGCCCTTGGTCTGGTGAAGGCTCTAGGCCCCAGTGTAGAGGAATGCCAGGACCAGGAAGCAGGTGTGGGTGGTTTGATGAGCAGGGGGAAAGGGGTGGGAATAGGGGGTTTTTGTAGAGAAAATCAGGAAAGGGAAAACTTTTGAAATGTAAATAAAGTAAATATCTAATAAAAAATAAGTAAGAGAAAAGTTTGGTGTGGACTGTGCCATACTTTAAACTCATTAGTATTACTTTGAGGAATACATTCTCACTTGTTTGTGGTATATACCCAGTCATTTCCACAGTCTCACATTTGACACATCACACCAATTCCACTAAATAATAATTTTTATCAAATGTGTGTCTTGTATCCTACATAGCAGATATTGCTGACAGAAAAGAACATTTTCTCTGGGTATACAGAGGTTAATCATTATTACAAGAAATTAGTTCTATTCCTATCATTTACTGAGTGAAAACCTTCTCCTCACTTGTAATCCCATAAAGAGAAATAAGATAGCACAGGAGGTTTGAGGAAATACTGAAAGTATATGGGCCACTGTGATGTGTCTGGCGATGGTGGTTATTAGGATTTGTAAGTCAAGAATCTGCTAAATCTCAAGTCCTAAAACACTTTATATGGGTTTTGGTCCACTGCTGTGATAAAATAGTGTCATTAAAATCAGGTTAGGAGAACTAAGGGTTTATTTCAGGTTGAAAGGTGATGCCCATCACTGAGTGAAAGGTAGAAACTTAAGCAGTAGCTTGAAGCAAAAACTTGGGTGAAAGGTGACTTTCAGGCTTGCTCCAAGGACCATGCTTAGCTAGCTTTCTTACTATAGCCCTTGATGATTTTTCCAAGCCACTCACAGTAGGCTGGGCACTACTATATCACTTAAAACTCAAGACAACACACACACACACACACACACACACACACACACACACACACGACAAGGCAATCTGATCTGGACAAACCATCAATTAGGAATATTTTCTCCAATCACTCTAGTTTGTGTCAAATTGACAGTTAAAGTGTAATATCAGGTAAGTTTACCATGACCGAATAAAAATGCAATCATACTTGCCACATTGCTAACACACAACACTGGACACTAGACATATGCATTATTTTTTAATGCTCAAAATGCTAGAATAAAAACTGATTTCAATGTTCTATATTCCTTACCATTGTTGATGCATAACTAATAAATAGAATTGACATATTCTTCAGACATCAGTATAATATTTCAATACACATACAAATTGTGAACTGATGAAATTCACACAGAAAGAAAATTGTAGTCTGGCTGCAAAGCCAGGGCAAGAGGAAAAGATTCTACTTGAGATTTCATTTTATGAAATAATAGCACTGTATAAGGTTCTGGAGGCAATCCTTAAATCTTCCAGGGAGTGTGTACCCGTGAGACTGCCAAGGGAAACTCATATGAAAAACACTCAAGGTCTCCACACAATTTTTTTTTGCATTGTGAGCTTGTGGATAATGAGACCTCATAGCAGATGTATAAATATCATTGCAAATTATAAATGTATTAATTAGGTATGAGGCAAATATAGTTTGGATATTTTTAGTATCTCTGATTTCTTGGCAAGTTTAGATTTATTTATTTTGGGGAAAACCCTTTTATGTGGCAGAATTGCCCTCAGTGGGTGCATTGTCTTTGGTTAGGTTGACAGCATGCTTCATTAAGGTAATCTCAATATAGAACCAAATATAGAAAACACTACCTAAAATAATTCACTGTTTTAATTATTCAGTCACTTGCAAAGTTTTAACCAAGGCTCTTGGTAAGGCAGTGCCTGAAGGAGGAGTGAGTCACGTGTTGTGTTCTGACTAGCATTGCCATGGCCAGTGCATGCACAGCAGGTGCTTGCTTCTACACTTTCTAACCCTCAACCCTGCCTGAGATGCAGAGAGGATCAAAGGTAGAGCAAGTGACTGGGGCAGCCAATAGGCTTGCGTAAAGAGCAGTTACAGACAGGGCAGATGTGGGAAGGATTGGGAAGAAGGCTAGGGCAACAAATGCCCATCTCTCCATTTGTTCATTTAGTCTCCTAAGAATCCTCAATTTAGAGCATTCTGTGATGGAGGCATTGTGTTATTCCTCAGAGTCTAATCAGATCGTACTATGTAAGAAGTCTTTCTGTGGGAAGATGTAAACAGAATCTGGTCTCTAATTATACTATTCCAGGGATCAGCCAATGTACCCATGATTCCATCGAAGTTGACCTCTTGCATGAGTTTATTGGACTTACTTAGGGAGTATGGAGAAGTTACTGACTAGAACTTCAAAGCACAAAACCATCTCACTGGAAAGTCTCCTTCCAGCATGAATGCTGACTTCCCTATAGCCTCATAGGTGGATCCTCTTCTCTAGAAACTTCTGACACATGTAATCTTGTGCAATTAGGGCAAAATTCATATAAATACCTGGAAGGAGCAGCTGTGATCACAAGTGAAGCTATGATTAGCATACCCATTCTCTCCTGTGAAAGATGTCAATAATCAGCACCCCCATTCCTGATGGGTTATTAAAGCTGGCGCAGCCAATTGGTAGAAGATGTCAACTACTTTGTTTAAATGACCATGTATTATAACAACAGGCTTTTTTTTACCCTGAAGTCTAAATAAAATGAATTTTTAAAACATCAAAATATGAATAGCAACATATTATATTTACTCTTTTTTAAGTATAATCTTGGTAGATGTCTTAATAGGTTATTTTATTGGTAACTGCAACATTTATATTATATGAAACTTAATAGCACTATTGTTTTTTATATTAAATTTTAAATTATTACAATAATATGGATATAAAACAAAAATAAAAGAAAAGCTCATCAGTAATTTTATTTTAATTTAATCTACAAAGAGCAAATTAAATGTAGGGCATAATCTCGTCTTTGTACCCTTTGAATGCCAGTCATCTAAATCCCCCAACTTTAACAAAGATGGACACAGTACACCTATTAATATAAATCTCTTATGACCCCCCCAAAAAAATTTATGTGTGTATGTCTGTAAGTAAGCTTGGCATAGCTTCACAACAAGTTTGTCTTGGAGTCTGAAGAAGCACATCACAGGGAACTCTGATTGAGGCATTGATGGCACTAAGGAAGTAAAAGTGATTACAGTGGAGATGCTATAGCATCCCCAGTAGAATGCCATGAGCAGTGGCTGCCATCAATGGTAGGTTCTCAGAGTTGAAATTAGAATTTCATCCTTCTTGTCTCCTCAGCTAGACATGGCTTTATGCAAAATACACACCAAAGAAGACGAGTACAAAAGAGGGATTCCTAATCCTGTATTTGATAAACAATCTCATTATCTATGAAGTATCTTTAGAGTAATCTGGACAAACGATTTCATCATTGATATTTTTATTATATTTCTTTATTTATTGTGTGTAGTATGTGTATGGATGTGGGTGAACCACAAAGCACTCAAGCTCAGAGTACAACTTTTCATGGTCGAGTCTCTCCTTCCACCATGTGGATTCTGTAGGTAGAACTCAGGGAATTGGACTTTGCAGAAAATACTTTCTATGGTTAAACTATTTTTCTTAGTAGAGACATTGGTACTTTTGAACTTTAACCATTTAGGCAATATTACCTATTTAACAGTTAACCCCTACCACAAAGTTGCTGAGTGTAAATCAGGAGGAGTGATACTCAGCCCAGTCAAACTAATTGAATCTGTTTTTTTTCAGTCAAGGTAGTTTCTTTATTTCAAAGTTCAGACTCAAGACATATTAATATCTACAAACATTAAAAATGCTCTACCAGAAGCATTTTTCATTTATTATTATTTTCTTTATTTACATTGCAAATGCTATCCCAAAAGTTCCCTATAACCCCCCGCCCCTGCTCCCCTACCCACCCACTCCCACTTCTTGGCCCTGGCCTTCCCCTCTGCTGGGTCACATAAAGTTTGCAAGACCCAGGGGCCTCTCTTCCCAATGATGGCCGATTAGGCCATCTTCTGCTACATATACAGCTAGAGACATGAGCTCAGGGGGCACTGGTTAGTTCATATTGTTTTTCCACCTACAGGGTTGCATACCCCTTCAGCTCCTTGGATACTTTCTCTAGCTCCTCCATTGGGGGCCCTGTGTTCCATCCAATAGCTGACTGTGAGCATCCACCTCTGTTTGCCAGGCACTGGCATAGCCTCACAAGAGGCCACTATATCAGAGTCCCTTCAGTAGAATCTTGCTGGCATGTGCATTAGTATCTGGGTTTGGTGGCTGATAATGGGATGGATCCCCTTATAGCTAGTATCAGAAGTGTTAGTAGACACTTATGTATTCACAGGAAATCAGGAAATCATAGACCTGTTCATTACTTAATGAATGAGCTCAATTTCTCATTGGTCACGTGTAGGTAACTATGAGTAATTTGTTACTTTGTTTTTAACTACTGACACACTTGACATTTTTCCATGTAGGGAATAAAAGGACTGGAGATATTCAGATATTCAGCGAGTGTTAAAACAATTTTCTCCAAGTCATAGGAACAGTAAGTGATAGAACGCCATCATTCCATTCTACTGCCCTAAAACTAAATCACAGGACACATTCGAAGATGAAAGCAAAGATAATTTGAGTCTTCTTTAAAATAAGACCAGCACACATATAATAGCGCAAGAAGTCAGAGAAGCAGCGGAAAGAGCAGATGTGTCACAGGGAAGTTGTAAAACAAGTTTTAGATGTAATTGGACAGAGATTGTAGAGCTAAGTAGACTATGTGATATTCAATAACTAAAAGTTCAGAGAAACAGAAGAGGTAACATATTGCACAATAATATTGGATACTAGAGAGTGGGCAGGTACACTAAGGAAGTGTGTCCATATGCAGTAGCACATGAAGGAGCTTCTATGTACAGGCAAATGTGGCTGCCATTTGAGGGAAGATGTAAGAGCAATGGTCATTTATTTTCAAAGCCAGGAGGCAGGATGAACAAGAAGAAAATATTCAATAAAATTCAGAAACAAAAATAATTTGCAGTAAAATAGATGCAGCATCCTTAATAGTATGTACAGCATCAGTAAATTATCCTTGATAACTTGGAAGGTAAAAGGGAGAGCAGGAGACAGGGTAGGTATAAAGAAACAAAAATATTATCACAAAATATCACTGAATGAAGTAAGAAAAGAAGACTTGTGAGATAAGAGACATTTCTAAAGACATACAACGCAATAGAAATACTGTGAAGAACACTAAAGACAGCAGAAAAAACCTTAACTGTGGGAGACAAACTGAAGACCTTCCACAAAATATAAAAACATGGGAGTTTCATCAAGAAAAACAAGTTTGGAAAGGCAAGCCTCAGAAGCAAAACTAGCAGATAACTTCTAAAGGAAGGAAGAGCGGCATCCAAGAACAGACTCTAGGAAATACTTTCAGAGATAAGAAACACTTGTGCAAGTCAGGACAAGTATTCATGTGTCAGAAAAAATGCTCAAAGTATATCCTTAATGAGCAAAGTGGGGTATTATTTTTGCTATTATTAATGATTGTCGTGGAAGAAAAAAGTGGGAAACTAAATACACACAGTCAATTAAAATGAAGGATGTATTTTGCGTAGATTAATCTTATTTTGCAAGAGTAAAGCCCAGAAGCCAGTGAAGAAATAGAAATCTTTACAGAGGGGTTGTGCATGTAAAGAATTTTACCCTAAATCAATTTGATTGTTGTCATGTGGATAGAAACTAGAACATTTTCTCAATTAAAGAATTGTTCTTGAATAAGAACCAAATCTATTGAGAATAAAATCAAAGAGTAATATTTAAGAAAGTGTCAAAAGCAATTCAAATAACTGTATCATCTTTATACAGATGTGTAGGACTTTTAGAATTAATTACCAAGAGCTTGGATGTTTAAAAATAATTTATTACTATTTCATTTTATTTATTTCATGTATGTGAGCACACACATGTCACAACACACATGTGGAAGTCAGAAGACAATTTGCAGAAGTCAGATCTCTCTTTGACCATGTGGCTTCTCAGTATCAAACTCAGATATTCAGGCCATGAAGTGCTGAGCTATCCTACCGGCCACATAGCTTACATTATTTTAAATGTTATGAATAATATTAAGGAATAATTGTGTCCCTACCTTATTCAAAACCTAATTGGGATTTGAAGTCTTGTTTTTATATATCATGAGTAGGGAAACTTTAGGATAGTATCAGAGATCTTTAATGGGAGACAACAAAGACTTCATCTCCCTCTTTGCAGTACTCTCGACAATTATCTATTGCCATCCAGAAATTTCTTACCAAAGTGAAGCCACGAAGACACCTTTACAGAGGACTTTCTAGTTTTCAGGATAAGAAAATAAATTTGATATTTTAATCAAATAGTTTCTGTTATTTTCTTATAGCAGCATAAACTTGTGGAGCTAAATATCACATTTGTAGAAAAATAGTATCCTATACAGCATTTAAATAACAATGAATTTGCAAGTTAAGAAACTATAAATTATTTTTCATATGTAAAGAATTTGATAGGGATTGGAAGACAGAATTGAATGCATGACAATCAAAAGAGTGGGGACAAGAAGTCATCAATGGTATCATTAAAATTTACATCATTGATAATGGACTTGGGCAGCAAAGTCCTTCATTTCAAATGGAGCTGATCAATGCTTGCATATATACTCAAGCTATGAGACAATATGAAGAATAAAGCCAGATATTAAATACTAATATTTAAGCATTTGCATAGATTTATAGTTAAACACACTTCATTAAAAAACCTGAAAACCCAAATTTCCAAAAACTGGTGCATTTATCTGAGAAAAGAAAAAAATCAACTCAAGGCAAACAGGATGGGAATGCGCGTGTGTGGATAAAAGCATCCCTGACCTCAAACTGTACTACAGATCAATAGTGATAAAAAAACTGCATGGTGTTGGTACAGTAACAGGCAGGTAGATCAATGGAACAGAATTGAAGACCCAGAAATGAACCCACAAACCAACGGTCACTGATCTTTGAGAAAGGAACTAAAACCATCCAATGAAAAAAAGACAGCATTTTCAACAAATGGTGCTGGCTCAACTGGCAGTTAACATGTAGAAGAAGGCAAATCAACCCATTCTTATCTCCTTGTACAAAGCTCAGGTTCAAGTGGATCAAGAACCTCCAAATAAAACCAGATACACTGAATCTAATGAAGAGAAAATGGGGAAAAGCCTAAAGCACATGGGCACACTGGACAAATTCCTGAACAGACCATCAATGCCTTATGCTCTAAGATCAAGAATTGACAAATGGGACCTCAAAATTGCAAAGCTTCTGTAAGGCAAAGGACACTGTCAGTAAGACAAAATGGCAACCAACTGACTGGGAAAAGATCTTTACCAATACTACATCCAATAGAGGGCTACTATCCAAATTGTACAAAGAACTCAAGAAGTTACACTCCAAAAAATCCAAATAACCCTATATTTAAAATGAGGAACAAAGCTAAACAGAGAATGCTCAACTGAGGAAACTGCATTGGCTGTGAAGCACCTAGAGAAATGTTCAACATCCTTAATCATCAGGAAAATGCAAATCAAAACAACCCTGAGATTCCACCTCACACTAGTCAGAATGGCTAAGATCAAACACTCAGGTGATAGCAGATGCTAGGAGGATGTGGATAAAGAGGAACATTCCTCCATTGTTGGTGGAATTTCAAGATGGTACAACCACTCTGGAAATCAGGTTGGCCTTTCCTCAGAAAATTGGAGATAGTAATACCTGAGGACCCAGCTATACTACTCCCGGGGATATATCCAAATGATTCCCCAACATATAACAAGAACACTTGCTCCATGATGTTCATAGCAGCCTTATTTATAATAGCCAGAAACTGGAAAGAACCCAGATGTCCCTCAACAGATGAATGGATACAGAAAATGTGGCACATTTACACAATGGAGTACTACTCAGCTTTTAAAAATGATGAATTCTTAGGCAAATGAATGGAAGTGGAAAATATCATCCTGAGTGAGGTAACCCAATCACAAAAGAATAAACATGGTATTCACTCACTGATAAGTGGATATTAGCCCAGAAGCTCAGAATACCCAAGATACAGTTCACAGACTACATGAAACTCAAGAAGAAAGAAGACCAATGTGTGGGTGCTTCAGTCCTTCTTATAAAGGGGAACAAAATACTCATGGGAGGAAATATGGAGACAAAGTGCAGATCAGAAAATGAAGGAAAGGCCATTCAGAAGCTTTCCCACCTTAGGATTCATCCCAGATAGTCTCCAAACTCTGACACTATTGTGGACACTAAGAAATGCTTGCCTAAAGGAGCCTGATATAGCTGTCTCCTGAGAGGCTTTGCCAGTGCCTGACAAATACAGAGGCAGATGCTTGCACCCAACCATTGCACTGAGTGTGGGGTCCCCAACGGAGGAGTTAGAGAAAGAACTGAAGGAGCTGAAGGGCTTTGCAACCCCATAGGAAGAGCAACAATATCAACCAACCAGACCCCCCCCCGCCCCCAGAGCTCCCAGGGACCAAGCCATCAACCAAGGAGTACACATGGCAACAGCAGATGATGGCTTGTCAGGCATCAATTCGAGGAGAGGTCCTTAGTGCTATGAAGGCTTTATAGATGTCCCAGTGTAGGGGATTCAAGGCAAGAATGAGTGGGTGGGTGGGTGGGTGGAGGAACACCCCTATAGAAGAAGAGGTGGGGGAGATTGGATAGGAGGTTTCCAGGAAGTAGGGGGGTGTACTGGCTAGTTTTGTGTCAACTTGACACAGTTGGAGTTACCACAAAGAAAGGAGCTTTAGTTGAGGAAATGCTTACATGAGATCCAGCTGTAAGGTATTTTCTCAAAATCAAGGGGGAAAGGCCCCTTGTGGGAGGTGCCATTTCTGGGCTGGTAGTCTTGGGTTCTACAAGAGAGCAAGCTGAGCAAGCCAGGAGAAGCAAGCCAGTAAAGAGCATTCCTCCATGGCTTCTGTACCAGCTCCTGCTTTCTGACCTGCTTGAGTTCCAGTCCTGCATCCTTTGGTGATCAACAGCAGTATGGAAATGTAAGCCTAATAAACCCTTTCCTCCTCAACTTGCTTNTTGGTCATGATGTTCGTGCAGGAATAGAAACCCTGACTAAGACAGAGGGGAATCTGGGTGAAGGGAAAACACTTGAAATGTAGATAGATTTAAAAAAATAAATGGAAAAAATGTTCACCTTTTTTCCTGAACTGTAGATTGCACAGTTTCTAAGCTACGTGACCCAGCTAGCCTTGAAATCTGTAATTATAACAGATAAATCAATGTTTGAAAAGACAATGCGAGAATAAATGGCATCTCTCGTATGCTAGGAGGAAAGAAGATGCACATGGAAATTGCAGAGATGGTGTCATTATCAGATAAGAATTCTTATCCATAGACCTGTGGAAAATAACTTGTTTTGAACTAAAACAGAGAGCATTAAATTAAACTACAAGAGAAACCAAGTCCTTGGCTAAATTCAGGTTAAAAGGTTATCTCAGTGAGCAGCAGGGTCTGGGATTATTGAAATTAAGCAGGATCTGACTCAAAGTGAGCTTGTCCAAAGACAGGCCCTGGTAAGAGGCAGGAGCTGAGACCTACAAGTGTCTGGGGAAATGGAATGTGAATATCTGCAAGGAGCATATATGTAATCCAGCATTCAGGGGGTAGATAGAGATGGGAGGATTCAAGGCCAGCCTCAGCTAGATAGCAAGTTTCAGGCCAGCCTAAGCTAAAAATACTCTGTCTCAAAGACATCACACACACACACACACACACACACACACACACACACACACACACACAAAACAAAAAACAAACAACAACAGCAACAACCACAAAAAAACACCAAATATAGCAAGATTTAAGAGGAATACTCAGCAACAGTTTTGCTGGCTTCTTTTAACTCAACTCTGTATTTCCTATCTCTGTAAGAGATCATGATATTCACATAGGAGACATCTGGCTTTGTCCTTTACCCCAGCAGCACGGCAAAGGGAAGGCTGTCAGCGAGTTAACTTTCCAGGCAATCCACTGATGCCTTTCTTTTCCTGTCAGCCTTTTATGTCATCACAAGTTACTACTGGGTGGCTTCTATTTTCCAGTTGTCTGATAATAACAAGCAATAAAAAGTACACAATCAGTTTCTAAAACCTGTCTTGTTAGGTTTCTACTTGAGAGGTAACAGTTACTGAAAAAAAAAGTGAATGAAAGGAGGATAATATTTTAAAAACCATGAAAAAAAATATGTATTTTGACAATGACAGGTTTTGATGATTTGATTCAACTTCCTCAATAAACAAGTGTCGATTTTCAAAGAATACTTAACAGTTCAAAATACTTAACAGAAGTGGCTTTTTAGGTTTTTCATATCAGCTTCTTTGAAAGTATATTATGATTTTTTTTCCTCAGCAGGCAGGAATTTGTGTTTGCACCCAGAAAAGAACTGACAATGGACTAAGGACACATTCCAAGTCTACCTTAGAATTTGGGACAACTAAATGAATACGGCTAAGCGAACTATAACCAAATAAATAAGGCACATTACATACAGTAGAATGGGTGACTCAAAGTCAACTGCATTATCAAAATCCTGCTCGAGCATGGATAATGTCTCTTGAAACCTGCATCCCTGGAGCTCTCTGCACACATACCAAGCAGCTCTGATTAAGTTTTATATATGTCCTGAGTATGTACCTTCATTCTGTATGGAACGTGAATTCTTAGGAAACAGCACACAGAAGTATCTAAAGACAGGAATCTAGACTTTTCTGTGAGTGTGTCATTGATTTGAATGCCACAGCCTTTCCATTCTTCTTGTATGTGTCTCAGATGATCTCAAACAGTAACAGAAAAATAAACCTTAAGAGCCATGATTTACACATCCTTTAAAATCTACTTATGCAACCTTCCTATGTATTTCCTATGAGTACATCATTGTGAGTGATGCTATTAAGTTCCAACAAATAGGTCAAAATGATAGACTTAGTGTCACTCCTCATTTTCTTTTCTGACTTTCTATACTTTTCTTATTCATCTAATTACAAGATTTCAATGCTATATTGTAGAATCTCCTACCAAAGTCTTGTTTCCTCCCCTAGAATCCTCTTTCTGATAACAAAATTTTCTTCACCTCTCATTCTTGGCTGGCATGCTCCTAGTCCATGTTTCATTCATTATCGAGTCCTGAAAAACCAACTCAAATATGCTGTTTTTCCTATTGCAGTGGCCTTTCATTTTCATAGAAATTCAAACTTTACTCAGTTACTTGGGTTGCCATCATTCTTTGGAGACAGGGCAGAAGCAACTAGTTATTTATTTATAACTATAGATTTTTTTCCCAACTCTCTTCACTAGGAATACATATTCTGGGACCCATCTCTTCTTATCTTATTTCTTAGAACCTCACCTGTGAGTATTTCTAGGGTCATCTCTGTAATATCAAATTATATTGGAAATAATTTGTTTGTTAGCCTCATACTTAGAGAATATTGGCTAATACTATCCTTTCATAGAGTCACTGATAAAAGCAAACATTACTATTTATATCTCAATTACATGTAACAAGTTCCCACCTTTACAACTCATAAAAGCCAAAACAGCATATCATATTCCTGAATCATGTATTAGATTTGCTAATTTTTAAGCTCAAATATCAATATTTCTATGAGTTTCTACTGTGACTTAGGTATTGTGCTTTGATGTGTATAACTATATGCTTACTTTAGATTGAAAAAATAGCTTTTATGTGTGGACTTGCTACACAAAACATATCTCAAGGAACACTTGCTTACCATTGATTTGTCATGGCACAACTGATCCCCTGAGATCTTTCTTTTTTTTTTATTATTTGTGTGTATGTGTTTGTTTGTTTGTTTTTTGTTTGTTTTTTCAAGACAGGGTTTCTTTGGATAGCCCTGGCTGTCCTGGAACTCACTTTGTAGACCAGGCTGGTCTCGAACTCAGAAATCTGCCTGCCTTTGCCTCCCAAGTGCTGGGATTAAAGGCGTGTGCCACAATCGCCCAGCGAGATTGTTTTTTTTTTAAAGAGTGAGTTAAGGGTCTAACTAAAACATTTGAAAATTTGAACATGTAAAGTCTATTCCCAACCCCTTTGTTTTGATTCTGATACTTAGATATTTCCTCCAACTCCTTCATAGAAGACATTACCAAATCTCTTCATCCTATAAATTACAGGTGTTGATGAGGCATATCCACTTTTAATTGAACTGTTGACCCACGTGATAATTTCACTTTTCTTTTAATGGCATTTATGTTTTTCAGATTATTTCGTGCCTTTGATTATTTAGAAGAACCTCTTGTGGTTTATCAAGTCAAATGACATGATTAATGTTGTACATTATCCCTTCTTTAATATGATTTTACAAGTGGGAAGAAACATCTGGTTTTAATCACTAAATTACTTTGAGCAGCAGTGGGGCATAGGAAGCAGCTGAGACAAGTGCAGGGTGTAGGGTGTCTTTTGTGATTACAGAAATCTACTGGCTATTACAGTTTTATGAAGACAGCCACCTTTTAGCCAGTGTGTCAAAATTAACAAAGGTAGAGTTAGTATTGTTAAACATGGTTAAAGAAATAAGGAACTCTTGTTTCTGTAATTTTATTTGATTTTAAATATTTTTGGCACACAAAGAGCATTCCTTTAATTGTCATGGGAAAAGAATTCTACAGTGATCATGCCATTTTGCTAAAATGAGGATTCTCCAGCACCTGCTTCACTCTCTTGCTCTGACATCTTTAGGTGCAGTTTTGGGGGTTGCATTACTTGCCTTGTGTTCCACACAACGGTGTATATGGCTATTGATAGAAATATTTTAAAATCTGTTCAAGTCCTTAGAGGAAAGGCTCTAAATAAGGCAGCACTTTGTTGCACAGGTTAGAGTAAACTTCTCGGAGATAGACTTCTTTCTGAAAGCTGTTTGTCAGATGTTAAGTCAGGAGCAAATTATTCAGAATTCATAGGCCTTGAAAAAATCAGAGAAATTATAAATACTTTACTTGATTGTTGTTTTGATGAGTAAATGATAAATTCATTTGATACACTCAACACCATGTCAGATAAATATTAATTGATTTAAAATCATTAACTATTAGATTTATTGGAGCTGTAAGTAGTCTTTCTTTTCTATCAAGTGAAATTGCATATAGATGGGTAATAAAGGGCTGGAGTGATGGTTCCACATATACCTCCAAACTGGCTTCAGTTCCCAGTACTCACTTTGATGTTTTATGAAAAATTTACAAATACCAAAGCCCAGGACACCCCAAAGAACAGTTACAACTGAAGTCCAACTTGATGAGCCAATGAGTTTTATTGGGTTAATTTTTAGAAATATAAATAAGTGGTCAACATACAGGCACAGAAATTACTCAAAGACTGTAGCATCATCAAAGCTAACCAACCCCAGGTGCCAACTCACACAAACTGAGAACCTGGAATGTACTGCACAATCTTCAGGCAGATCAACAGGTTGGAGAGCATCCTTTCTAAGTGCTTCAGTTGCTCTCCACCTGCTGCAGTCAGCTCCTCTGGTCTCAGTGTCCTTTTTCCTTTTGTTCCCCAGCTTTTCAGCTTTTCAGTTTCGCTTGTCTGAGAATCTTCTTTGCAACTTAGCTTGGCTTGATCTGAGAAGGGTTCTCAACCTTTATTGCTTAATCTGACTAGCGAATCCAGTCAGTTTCAGGGCCTTTCTGAAGCTATTTTTATTATTATGCTACAGGAGCTGGCATAAAAGATGGACTGTTTCACCCTCAGAGGAAACTGTTACACTACACTCTGTTACACAAAAACTGGGTATGTCACAATAGCCTATAAACAAAGCTTCAGGTACTCATACCTACTCTGGTCTATGCAGGCATCTACACTCGCAGATTTCATAGCATGTAGGCCTTATTTCATATATCTATCATATATCTCATGACAGCTGCAAGAAAGTTTCATTTACCATGAGAAAATACTAAAATTTTAACACAGATCTCTGATTTAATCATTATATGAAGCTTACATGACTTAAATTAACATATTTTAAGGAATAAAAGCACAAAAAAAGAAGAAAAATTAACAAATCAACCAAGTAGAAGTCATCAGCCCTTGAGGAACATGTGTTTAAGACCACCCACCCACTCCTACTACTTGGCCCTGGCCTTCCCCTGTGCTGGGTCATATAAAGTTTATAAGACCAAGGGGCCTCTCTTCCCAATGATGGCTGATTAGTCCATCTTCTGCTACATATGCAGCTAGAGAC
>NC_034591.1:96989723-97000912 GCF_900095145.1 Mus pahari | reverse complement strand
CATCCTTTCATCTTAGCTCTAAATTTTGTCTCTGTACCTATATCCTTTCATGGGTATTTTGTTCCTTATTCTAAGGAGGAATGAAGTATCCACACAATTTTAATATACTCCGAATGTGTACAAATCCTTTCAAATTTGTACTAATTTTATCATTTACTTTTCACTTTGTAATATCTATCTATCTATCTATCTATCTATCTATCTATCTATGTTCTTGTCTTATTCCAATATTGATTATTCAGAATATGAGAAAAATCCCTCAGTATTTCCCTAAGCATACATCGCTTTCTAACATTGCTCAATGGTAGATATGTACTGTTACTGAATTTTCCACTTTCTATGCTTTTTAGTTTCATTGCTAAGGATGCTTTCCAATTATCAATATGTTGCAGATAGTAAACTTAGTGAGTTACATTTCTTGCATTTTTTTGATATAATATTTTTCTGCTCTGATGGTTTAATGCAGTTGTTTCTCTTAGAATCAGGGCTTCAATGATTAATATAGAATTTTTCCTTATCTCACTTCATACTTGAAATCCTGAAATGTGAGTCTGTTTTCTCAAGGGCCCTCCAGATTAAGTGTTTCTAGTCCCTGCATATGGGTAACACAGTTGGATATGTAGCCTATTGGTCGTCATCCATATCTTAATCTTAAGGCCCTATTGCTAAAGATGACAAATGCTTGTGTCGTAGATTCTGATGAAATCAATCTGTTACTGACCTGGACGCTCCATCCCTTTTGGTTTTTATAGTGCTTCCAAGCACTGTGCTGCTGCTATATACACTAATAGAGGAGAACGAATTATCAAATCTTCCACCTACAATAATCACCAGTCTAGAAAGACATGCCCTCTGGTACAATAGTGGCTTGAATAAAATGGGTATAGCCACATACTCTCTGATTGGATTTAATTTCCACTTCAAAATATGCAATCTATATGAGGCACCACAATCTAGACAAAAATACAAACAACTGCCAATTACGTCAGAGGCCCTAGGGTAGAATTGGTTACTGTTATGTTATTAAATGAACATATTTTTAAATAAACAGTTTTTGATTTATTATTATATCTATTTGTTCTCTCAATGCCCATAAGAGATAATCTATTAGCAGGAGATTGTGTTTTGAAGATGTATTCACATATGTCCAAGGTGCAGTGCATAAAGCTACAAAATATTCAGCCCTAGGAGGCCTAAATACTACATCTCCTGCCACCTATGACCAAGGACCAGTGTGAAAGAGGGCAAGAGCCAGAGGCCATGAATGAGGTAAGAACCAAACAATACTGTTTTCTGGACACAGCAGGGGAGCCTCACATGACTCTCAGCAGCTGTGACAGCCTGCACAAGGTCTGTTCAGTCTCAAAACAGATAAATACAATAGTATAAAGAGGGGAGGTGGGAGCAATGCAAGGAGCTGGCAATTAATAGCTGCTTGGAGAAGGAGAACCAATTTTCTCTAAGGTGTGGGCCCTGCTGGGAGGCCACATTTCAATGCAGGGCATAGGTGCAAGAGTTTATAGGCAGCACCAATTCAACACTGGGGATCATTTAAAACAACTGAAGAATACAAAGTTGCCAGAAGTAGGTCAGAGGAGTGTATTTTTACCCTCTACAAGTTATAATTTGTAGAGTTTTTTTTTTCATTTTCCTTTTATTCAAAATACATTCTTTTCTCATACTATGTATCCTGATAATAATTTCTTTTCCCTCTTTTCCTCCAAGTTCCTCTATACCTCCCCTCCTCTCCAGGCTCACTGCCTTTCTGTCTCTCATTAGAAAAGAACAGGCCACTAAGGGATAAAACATGAAAATTTAAGTATAATAGCATAAAGCAAAATCATCACATTGAAGATGCATAAGTTACTCTTTAATATGGTTTCCTCTTATTTTTTTATTTAATTATGTGTATATGCATGGGGTGGAAGGACTGTGCACCTGGATGCAGTTGCTGGGAGAGGCCAGAAGAGGTCATCCAATCCCATGGAATTGGAGTTACAGACAGTTTTTGAGTTATGTGAACTGAACTTGGGTCCTCTGCAAGCACAAGTCCCTATAACCCTTGAATCTTCTATCCAGTCTTGCCTTAAAACATTCTGGAAATTGACCTTTCACTGTAATTACTGCCTATGAGATCCACTCAGTTGTTACACCTGTCAACAGTTTTGCTTTTACTGACTAATATCCATTGAGAAACATAGATTTAGTTTATTTAGCCAGTAAAAAATTGACCAGAGAACAGCCTTCAGGACAATACGCAAAAAGGTACAAGTTTTGGTCCCATGCAAGTCATTTCTCTGGGGTCATTTTCAAAAGAAGAATTGCTAGATTGTGCATTTGAATTTACAAAGACTTGTGAAAAGTTTTCAGAAGTTATTGCACTTTATGTTGTTGCCAATAATAACAAAGGGATGTGATTTCCCCACATTCCTGCCAGTATTGGGTATTATGTGTATTGTCTTGTTCTTACATTCTAGCCAGATTCATAGGTTTGTCCTGATTGCTTGTGCCCCTCTATATTGCATTGTTGTATTGGCTCTTATGCTCAACTTATTTGCATATGGTATCCTAGCAACCATATCTTTCCTTCAATAAAAAGACAATTCACATCTTTTCCCCATTTCCTGCTTTTCTATTTTTTCCTGTTCAGTTTTAGGAGCTTTTAATATATTCTAGACTCAGATTCTCTGTGAGACATGTGACTTACACATATTTTCTTCCAATTTCACTGTATAAACTTTTAACAGGCAAAACATTCTATTTTGAGAAAGTCCTTTTTTTTTTTNTTTTTTTTTTTTTTTTTCATCTGGCTCTTTCTTTTATGGACTGTGGAAAGTTCTCATGGCCTATTTCAAAGAATTTCTTTTATTTTCTAACTTACATTGTGAAGTTTAAAATGAGAAAATCGGACCTTGCTTTGCTTCTGCCTATGGATGTTCAAGTGCCTTGTATTATTTCATGAAGCCATGATCCCTGCTTGAGTGAGTGCTCATGGAATACATGAAAGGAATTCATTAAGCATAATGTATACATTGATACTTGGTATATATATATATATATATATATATATATATATATATATATATCACATATGTATATATTATATATTTAATACATCTTTTATATATATGATGATCAAGTATGAATGTCCATGTCTTATGTGTGTATGTCTTTTCGTGTTTTACAATAATTTTTACTATTTTGTAATTAGTAGGAAAAATCATGAAATAATGAATATAACCCAAAGCCCGACCAAGAAAGTTCTGTGAAAAATCCTGCCAAATTACAAAGCTCTATTCATTTAGATACACTCCAATCTCTGATCTATAATTTCTGCTCAGAAATTTAAAACTAAATGTACTTTTCTGTTTTTAAGCTGGTCCAATTTAGCATGGTAGGAGAGAGGTCTTCTGTAAAAGGTTAATGGGTTCATGTGATCCCTTAACTCTCATATGAAAGGCTTTTAATCAAGTGTTTCTTCAATTTGTTGGGGAAAACTCTGAAATAAATATGCTAAGCAAATCCCCAACTGGTTGATTGATGAAAAGGAAGCAATTTATGAAGTTTTGAGATTAATACCAGAAACCTAAACAGAATACATTAAATTAGACAAAAAGCACATAAAGATTAAGAATTGAATATATCATCAGAATGCTGGTAGCAATGAGAAGCTGAAAATTATTTGGCTATGTGTTTTGTTTTGTACTTTTTTTTTAGGTTCCTGTTCTTTTAATGAAATGTATTTGGGTTCATATTACCCTCTTAGATCTAATTAATTCAATACAAAAGCCTCTTCAAAAACACCCAGGGGAACTTACTTTTCTGAGATGTTTAGTTCCCAGCCACAATCACAACTAATTATACAAAATTTCAAAAGAATGAAGGAAGACTATTACCTAAAAAAATGTATTTTAAGTGAGCAACTCCTTCCCAAATTAGCTTTGAAACATAGCCAGTGTCTATTTCTCTGTTACATATAAATGAACTTGATTACCTTAAAACCACACATAGACACAGCTTTTCTGGTTTTGGTTGCCAATAGCAGACTTCTAAGAATTGGTCTGTGATATATACAATGAATTTATTCTCATTTATGCATAGCATTGTGTATATAGAACATGGTATGCAAGATTTAAGAAAATTAAATCTCATTCTACTCTCCAGGCTAGTATATGTATGCATGAATATATATGTATACATGCATAGATGCATGGATATATATATATATATATATATATATATATATATAAACGTAACATCTGAGTATATAGGTATATATTTCTGTATGATTATACAATTGCACTGTGCATTAGTTTTGCAGAGGGAAGAGGTAGCATGCCATGTGAGGCAATGAGGGGATCAGAGAAAAAAATTGCATAGACTGGTTCTGTGCTCTACCACGGGGGTCTTGAGGATCAAACCCAGGTTGTAAGTCTTGGCAGCAGCCATCTTTACTCACTGAATCATCTTCCCAGACTTATTCATTTTGATGGACATTGCCACTCTCTATTTATATCCAATTTAAGGCAGACCAAATGCAAATGGGACTCATGATGTTAATGTCTCCTAGAAACAAGTACAATATCAGACAAGCAGTGCCCTCCCCTCCCCTCTCCCTACTGTGAGTTCCTATCCAGTCAGTAAATACCTTGCTCATCAGTTCCCAATATTCAAACAGTAAATTCAACTCATCAAAAAACAATGTAAATAGAACTTCTGAAATGTGCTAGTGGTTCAAGTGCTTCTCACACACATGAAGACTGGAATTCAAATCCCCAGAGCCTACCCAATTCTGGGTGGGTGTGGCAGTTTGCCTGCTATCACAGCACTTATGAAATAGACAGTGGTTGTTGAGATAAGCTGCCAGGTGTAGAAGCCAGGTTAGCAAGCTCTGGGTTCCTAAGAATCTTTGCTTCAATGGATAGAGAGTGATCAAGATATCCTCTCCATGTCATACCTGGAATCTCAAACATTTGCATCCACATAGGCTCATACATAATGCACGCATACACTTAAGAGAAAAAAATAAAACTTACTTAAATAACTTTTCTATTTTCTTCCTATCACAGGGTTTCTGATCACATTTTTTTATGATTTATTTGAAAAATACCATACTTTTCCTGTACCATATTAAAAGCATCCTTGAAATTAGAAAATGGTCTGAAATTATTTTGCTCTGAAAGATCTAGTTATTTCCACATATGTATATTTATTTGCCTTTGTGAGGGTATATACACCATGTGAGTGAAAATGCTCTAACAGGCCTCCTGTAGAGGATCTTAACCCAGGTTACAAGTCAGATTTCTTGGCGCTGGATTTTCATGAGATCATGATGTACCAGATGTAGGTGATGAGAACTGAATTCAAGTCTGCTGTGAGAGCAGTCAAAACACTCAACTACTGACTCATCTTTTCTATACCAGTTTTTCTTTATATTAACCATAAATTCATTATTATGACAAATAGTCATCATGAGTGTTTTTATCCTCAACTCAAATTAATATTACAATTGTCAACATTTCATGTTCAATTTCCATCTGTTATACAAAGATCATCTGTCTTGTTAAAGACCTTCAGTGCTTTGATGGCATTTGTTCCTTAACTAGGCACACTCTTGCCAAATCTTTTGCCCAATTATTACATGACCATTTCAGACTTAATGCTTTTCATTCACTTTAGTATCAAATATGTCATTTGATACTATTTATGGAATTTTTGTGACTACTTATGCACGACTATAAGTTCTTATTTACAAAAACTATTCTCTATTCATTATTTAATGCAACAAAAATTATAAGCAACCAGGTCTTACTTTTGACCTTCTTGAAAAAGGAATTCTATATTTTTAAATAGCAAAGCATAAGGAAGATTTGTTTATGGTTTTATGCCATTCTTTTCAGGATTCAGAACGACTTATCTGTCTGACACTTTCATTATTCAAATGCTTTTGGAGAACTATACAATCTTTCTACCTTTATGCAATTTGAGCTTAGGTTGATTGAGTTCCTAAGGATCTCCCCTTTCTTGCTTTCAGACTGAAATTATTTGTGCATTTGATCAATATGGCTCTTAGCAGAAGAGTTTAATATATATATATATATATATATATATATATATATATATATATATATAACCCTCTTGAGGCATTTATGCTGTAATTACACCAGTGAATGAAAGAAACTTGTGGTTTTACGTGTGACTTCTAGAATTGAAGTTGTTTATCTACATATTTGAAAGGGTATAATTAATCCAACTACTCATACATTTAAAACATAACACTGTTGACATGGTCAAGAGGCGCTTGCTGACAGGAACCTAGTGTGGCAGTTCCTTGGGAGGTTCAGCCAGCAACTGACCAATGCAGATGTGGGTGTTTGGAGCCAACCATCAGACTGAGCTCAGGGAACCTGGTGAAGGAGCTGGAGGAAGGACTAGAGGAGCAGAGGAGAATTGCAACCCAGTTGGAAGAATAATATAGGTTGACCTGACCACCTAGGTCTCCCAGATACTAGACCACCAATCAAGGAGTGTGCCTGGAGGAATCCATGGCTCCAGATACATACATAGCAGAGGATGGCCTTACCTGACAGCAATGGGATTGGAGGCCCTTGGTCCCAGGGAAGTTTCATGCCCCAGCATCGGAGACTGCTAGAGTGGTGGGGCAGGAGAGTGTGGATGGGTGGGGGAGCACCCTCATAAAGGCAAAGGGGAAGGGGGAGGGCAGATGTGGGATGGGGTGGTGGTGGAGGAGTAATCGAGAAGTGGGATATCATTTGCGATATAAACAAATGGGATGATTAATAAAAAATAAGGTAAAACATAACACATTTTGTGTTTATATGTACATGTTCATATATGACATTTGAGAGAGAAAAAAGAGGAGAGAGAGTCAGAGGGAGACAGACAGACAAAGAGAGAGAGAATATGACTTGTGTGAACTGTGGGGAAAGGAGGACAGAGAACTAAGTTTCTGGCATCAGATTTCTCCTCCCACCTTGTTGAGATAGGACCTTTCTTGCTTAGACTTGTGTTTGCCTCCCTGGTATAGAAGTGCTGGATTAAATGTGAGCATTCCTACGTCTGATGTTTTGACTCCAGGGCTCAGTTCTTTAGGCTTGCCCTTCAAACACAGTTACCTCAGTCATTTTACCACATCACAGGTTCTCGACTTGGTAGCTGTATATCATGCTACATCACACTAATTAACCATTTCTTCCTTCTTAGCTTACATAGGTTTTCTCCAAAGTTCTGTTCAACATACTCACGTCTGTAACAGTGTCTAATGTCTATGAAAATAGAGGGATATTTGACATGTATTCTTGGGTTTTATGAATAGTAAAGGATATAAAGTTTGCACAGCAGAAAAGTTAACACACCCCCATAATTTTTGATAGTGCTTTAATGCTCTAATAAATATCAGAATCTCTGTTTGCTTTGCTCAAAAATTGGATAACCATAGCAGAAAGACAGGTAGCAGCATTTATTAAGGACAGACCTGTAACACATCCATAAATTTCTGCAGAGGGACATGCAGTTTGTGTTGCTTGGAAAACTATTTGTATACACTACTGTAGGGACAGATAGTAAACAAGGCTAATAATAATAACCCAGGTACTATGTTTCTTACAAATGTATATTTGGCAGTGTTGAGAAATTGAGTGTCACTACATAAAAGAAGTATATATCTGAATATCTGTGCTCTAATATTTTAGGAAAAATATTGCATATTGCCTAGAATATGGGCACTTCTAGCCTCTGAAGGTTAATGCCTCAAGACAAAAGATTCTTTTTTTTTAATTAGAGATTTTCTTTATTTATATTTCAAACACTATCCCAAAAGTTCCCTTTACCCTCCCACAGCCCTGCTCCCCTACCCACCCACTCCCACTTCTTGGCCCTGACGTTCCTCTGTACTAGGGCATATAAAGTTTGCAAGGCCAAGAGGCCTCTCTTCCCAATAAGGGCCGACTTGGCCATCTTATGCTACATTTGCAGCTAGAGACACAAGCTCTGGGGGTACTGGTTAGTTCATATTGTTGTTCCACCTATAGGACTGAAGACCCCTTCAGCTCCTTGGGTACTTTCTCAAGCTCCTCCATCGGGGACCCTGTGTTCCATCCAATAGATGACTGTGAGCATCCATTTCTGTATTGGCCAGGCACTTGCATAGCCTCACACAAGACAGCTATATCAGGGTCCTTTCAGAAAAATCTTGCTGGCATATGCAATAGTGTCTATGTTTGGTGGCTGATTATGGAATGGATCCCTGGGTGGGGTAGTCTCTGGATGGTCCATCCCTTCTTCTTAGCTCCAAAATTTTTCTCTGTATCTGCTTTCATAGGTATTTTGTTCCCTATTCTAAGAAGGAATGAAGTATCCACACATTGGTCTTCCTTCTTCTTGATTTTCTTGTGTTTTGCAAATTGTATCTTGGGTATTCTAAGTATCTGGGCTAATATCCACTTATCAGTGAGTGCATATCAAGTGACATTTTTTTGTGATTGGGTCACCTTACTTAGGATGATATCTTCCAGATACATCCATTTGCCAAAGAATTTCATAAATTCACTGGTTTTGTTTTGGTTTGGTTTGGTTTTTTTTTTTTTTTTTTTTTTTGGTTTTTCGAGACAGGGTTTTTCTGTGTAGCCCTGGCTGTCCTGGAACTCACTTTGTATATGAGGATGGCCTTGAGCTCAGAAATCCACCTGCCTCTGCCTCCCAAGTGCTGGGATTAAAGGCATGCACCACCACCGCCCAGCTAAATTCACTGTTTTTAGTAGCTAAGTAGTACTCCATTGTGTAAATGTACCACATTTTCTGTATACATTCCTCTGTTGAGGGACATCTGGGTTCTTCTCAGCTTCTGGCTATTATAAATAAGGCTGTTACGAACATAATGGAGCATGTGTCCTTATTACCAGTTGGAACATCTTCTGGGTATATGCCCAGGAGAGGTATTGCTGGATCTTCCAGTAGTACTGTGTCCAGTTTTCTGAGGAACCACCAGACTGACTTCCAGAGTGCCTGTACAAGCTTGTAATCCCACCAGTAATGGAGGAATGTTCCTCTTTCTCCACATCCTTGCCAGCATCTGCGGTCTCCTGAATTTTTGATGTTAGCCATTCTGTCTGGTGTGAGGTAAAAATCTCAGGGTTGTTTTGATTTGCATTTTCCTGATCATTAAGAATGTTGAACATTTTTGAGTTGCTTCCAAGGCATTCAATATTCCCCAGGTAAGAATTCTTTGTTTAGATCCGTGCCCCATTTTTTTTAACATCATAGCAAATATTTTATATTTCAGAATCTTTACAGCTTACATTTCTATTCCATTATTACAAGTGGTGAAAAACAAGAATTGCAAGTAGCATGCAAATTATAATACAGTCTTCCCACTTCGCCAACAACATCTCCTTTTTTAATGGGGTTATTTGGTTTTCTGGAGTCCATCTTCTTGAGTTCTTTATATATATTGGATATTAGTCCTCTATCTGATTTTGGATTGTTAAAGATCCTTTCCCAATCTGCTGGTGGACTTTTTGTCTTGTTGACAGTGTCTTTTGCCTTACAGAAACTTTGCACTTTTATGAGGTCCCATTTATCAATTCTTGATTTTAAAGCACAAACCATTGCTGTTCTGTTCAGGAAATTATCCCTTGTGTCCATACCTTTGAGGCTTTCTTCCACTTTCTCCTCAATAAATTTCAGTGACTCTGGTTTTATGTGGAGTTCTTTGATCCACTTAGACTTGATCTTTGTACAAGGAGATAAGAATGGATCAGTGCATATTCTTCTACATGATAACTTTCAGTTGTGCCAGTACCATTTGTTGAAAAGGCTGTCTTTTTTCCACTGGATGGTTTTTAGCTCCCTTGTCAAAGATCAAGTGACCATAGGTGTGTGGGTTCATTTCTAGATCTTCAGGTCTATTCCATTGATCTACCTGTCTGTCCTTGTACCAGTACCATGCAGTTTTTAACACAATTGCTCTGTAGTACAGCATGAGGTCAGGAATGGTGATTCCACCAGAGGTTCTTTTATTGCTGAGAAAAGTTTTTGCTATCCTAGGTTTTTTGTTATTCCAGATGAATTTGCAAATTTCTCTTTCTAACTCAGTGAAGAATTGGGTTGGAATTTTGATGGGGATTGCATTGAATCTGTAGATTGCTTTTGGCAGGATAGTCACTTTTACTATATTAATCCTGCCAATCCATGAGTGTGGGAGATCCTTCCATCTTCTGAGATCTTCTTCCATTTTTTTCTTCAGAGATCTGAAGATCTTATCATTCAGATCTTTCACTTCCTTACTTAGAGTCACAGCCAGGTAGTTTATATTACTTGTGACTATTGTGAAGGGTATTGTTTCCCTAATTTCTTTCTAAGCCTGTTTATTCTTTGTGTAGAGAAAGGTCAATGATTTGTTGGACTTAATTTTATATACAGCTACAACACTGAAGCTGCTTATCAGGTTTAGGAGTTCTCTAGTGAAATTTTACAGTCACTTATATATATATTATCATATCATTTGCAAATAGTGAAATTTTGACTTCTTCCTTTCCAATTTTTATCTGCTTGATCTTCTTTTGTTGTCTAGTTGCTCTGGCTAGAACTTCAAGTACTATATTGAATAGGTAGGGAGAAAATTGGCAGCCTTGTCCAGTCTGTAATTTTTGTGGGATTGCTTTGAGTTCCTGTCCATTCATTTTTATGTTCCCTACTGGTTTGCTGTATATTGCATTTATTATATTTAGGTATGAGCCTTGAGTTTCTGATCTTTCCATGACTTTTATCATGAAGAGATTTTGGATTTTGTCAAATGATTTCTCAACATCTAATGAGATGATCATGTGATTTTTGTCATTGAGTTTGTTTATATAGTGAATTACTTTGATGGATTTCCGTATATTAAACCATCCCTGCATCCCTGGGATGAAGCCTACTTGGTCATGACGGATAATCATTTTGATGTGTACTTGGATTCAGTTAGTGAGGATTTTATTGAGTATTTTTGCATTTATATTCATAAGGGAAATTGTTCTGAAGTTCTCTTTCTTTGTTGAATCTTTGTGTGGTTTAGGTATCAGAGTAATAGTGGCTTAATAGAATGAATTGGGTAGAGTACCTTCTGTTTCTATTTTGTGGAATAGTTTGAGGAGAGTTGGAATTAGGTCTTCTTTGAAGATCTGATAGAA
>NC_034591.1:96982681-96987468 GCF_900095145.1 Mus pahari | reverse complement strand
TCTCCCACTATTATTGTGTGAGGTGTAATGTGTGCTTTGAGCTTTACTAAATTTCTTTAATGAGCATGGCTGCCCTTGCATTTGGAGCATAGATATTTAGAACTGAGAGTTCATCTTGGTAGATTTTACCTTTGATGAGTATGAAGTGCACCTCCCTGTCTTTTCTGATAACTTTGGGTTGGAGGGCAATTTTATTTGATATTAGAATGGCTATTCCAGCTTGTTTCTTTGGACCATTTGATTGGAAAATTGTTTTCCAGCCTTTTACTCTGAGGTTGTATCTGTCTTTGTCCCTGAAGTGGGCTTCCTACAAGCAGCAAAATGTTGGCTAGTGATTGTGTAGCCAGTCTAGTAGTCTATGTCTTTTTGTTGGGGAATTAATTCCATTGATGTTAAGAGAAATTAAAGAAAAGAAATTGTTGCTTCCTGTTATTTCTGTTGTTAAAGTAGGGATTCTGTTCTTGTGGCTGTCTTCTTTCAGGTTGGTTGAGGGATTAATTTCTTGCTTTTTCTAGGGTGTAGTTTCCATCTTTGTGTTGGTGGTGTTTCCCCTTTATTATTCTTTGAAGGGATGGATTCATGGAAAGATATTGTGTGAATTTGGTTTTGTCATGGAAAACTTTGGTTTCTCCATCTATGATAATTGAGTATATGCTGGGTATAGTAGCCTTGGCTGGCATTTGTGCTCTCTTAATGTCTGTATAACATCTTTCCAGGATCTTCTGGCTTTTGTAGTCTCTGGTGAGAAGTCTGGAGNAATTCTCATAGGCCTGCCTTTATATGTTACTTGACCTTTTTCCCTTACTGCTTTTAATATTCTGTCTTTATTTAGTGCATTTATTGTTCTCATTATTATGTGTTGGGAAGAATTTCTTTTCTGGTCCAGTCTATTTGGAGTTCTGTCAGCTTCTTGTATGTTCATGATCATCTCTTTCTTTAGGTATGGGAAGTTTTCTTCTATAATTTTGTTGAAGATATTTGCTGGCCCTTTAAGTTGAAAATCTTCATTCTCATCTACTCTTTTTGGTCTTCTTATTGTGTCCTGGATTTCCTGGATATTTTGTGTTAGGATCTTTTTGCATTTTGCATTTTCTTTGATTGTTGTGTCCATGTTCTCTATGGAATCTTCTGCACCTGAGATTCTCTCTTCCATCTCTTGTATTCTGCTGCTGATGCTCACATCTATGATTCCTGATATCTTTCCTAGGATTTCTATCTCCAGATTTGTCTCCCTTTGGGTTTTTTTTTTCATTGTTTCTACGTTCATTTTTTGATCTTGGATCGTTTTGTTCAGTTCCATCATTTTTTAGGTGTGTTTTCCTGTAGTTCATTAAGGGATTTTTGTGTTTCCTCTTTAAGGCTTTCTGCCTGTTTAGCAGTGTTTTCCTGTAATTCTATTTTTTTCTTTTCTTTTTTCAAATTTTAATAGATATTTTCTTTATTTACATTTCAAATACTATCCCGAAAGTTCCCTATACCCTCACCCCACCNTGCTCCCCTACCCACCCACACCTACTTCTTGGCCCTGGAGTTCCCCTGTACTGGGGCATNTAAAGTTTGCAAGACCTAGGAGCCTCTCTTCCCAGTGATGGATGACTAGGCCACCTTCTGCTACATATGCAGCTAGAGACATGAGCTCTGAGGGTACTGGTTAGTTCATATTGTTGTTCCACCTATAGGGCTGCAGACCCTTCAGTTCCTTGGGTACTTTCTCTAGCTCCTCCTTTGGGGGTCCTTTGTTCCATCCAATAGATGACTGTGAGCCTCCACTTCTGTATTTGCCAGTCACTGGCATAGCCTCATATGAGAAAGCTATATCAAGGTCCCTTCAGCAAAATCTTGCTGGCATATGCAATAGTGTCTGGGTTTGGTAGGTGATTATGAGATGGATCCCTGTGGATATTAGCCCAGAAACTTAGGATACCCAAGATAAAATTTGCAAAACAGTAGAAAATGAAGAAAAAGGAAGACCAACATGTGGATGCTTCATTCCTCCTTAGAACAGGAAACAAAATACCCATGGAAGGTGTTGCAGAGACAAAGTTTGGAGCATAGACAAAAGGATGGACTATCCAAAGGCTACCCCATCCAGGGTTCCTATAATTCTTTAAGGGACTTTTGTGTTTCCTCTTTAAGGACTTCTGCCTGTTTAGCAGTGTTTTCCTGTAATTCTTTAAGTGGTTCTAACTCTTTAGCATTGTTCTCCTGTATTTCTTTAAGTGAGTTATTTATGTCCTTCTTAAAATCTTCTACAACAGTCATGAGATAGGATTTTAAATCTGAGTCTTGTTTTTCGGGTGTGTTGGGGTATCCAGGACTTGCTTTGGTGGGTGTACTGGGTTCTGATCATGCCTAGTGTTCTTGTTTCTGTTAGTAAGATACTTATGTTTGCCTTTTGCCATCTGGTAATCTCTGGTGTTAATGTTCAAGCTGTCTCTGGCTGGAGCTTTTTCCTCCTGTGATTCTGTTAGCCTCTGTCAGCAATCCTGGGAGTCTAGCTCTCACCTGAGTCCCAGTGGTTAGAGCATTCTCTGCAGGCAAGCTCTCCTCTTGCAGGGCAGGTGTCCAGAAATCTAGAGCTCTGATCCACCTCCTGAGTCCTGGGGTCAGAGCCCTCCCTGTAGGCAGACTCTCCTCTGGCAAGAAAGGTGCCCAGGGGTCTGAGTCTTAGCTCCACCTCTAGGCTGAGGATGAAGGCCTGAAGGGACCCTGTCCAAGAAGCTCTGTTGCTTCTGCCGCCCATGTGCTCTCCAGTGATAATGAGGTCCTGGGTGTGCTAGGGGTCCTGCAGAGTGGAGAGACCTCTGGGGCCCTCGATGCCCTTGGCCAGGTTCACAAGTGAGATGCAGGGATCGGCCCTGACCTGAATGGATCCCAGCCTCTAGTATTACTCTTCTCAAAGCTATTGCAAATGTAAATTGTTCAATTCATTTTCTTAATGAGTCAATGGCACATTTTGGTTCCATGGGGGTTATCTTTAGTGCATTTAATGTATGTATGGGTTTCTTTTGTTTGTTTTATTTTAATGTTGACCTTCATGTTGACTGTTGTATGCTTTTAAGCTTCTTTTGTTACCATAATTTGAAATTAATTACTATGATAGTTACATTAATTTTCACTTTGGATTGTTTTGATTTGTTAGGGTCTTTTGTGCTTCTTTATGAATTTTAAGATTGTTTCTTTTCCTATTAAGGTGAATAATTGAAATTTTAATATAAATTGGGTTAAGTTCCTAGACAAACTTTGGGAATAGAGCTACATTTTTAAAATCTTTTTTATTTTTAGTTTTTTGTATGTGAGTCTCTGGTATGAAACTGATTCAAGCATATATATGATCTTCTTTTTTAAAAATATCTAATCTCTTTTTTACACTCCAGATCTTATCCCTTTCTCAGTCTACCCTCTGTCTATTCCACATCCAATACCTCCTCCCCCATCACCACAAGGATGTTCCCACACACACACTCCCCAAGTCCCACCCCACCAAACCTCCTTACTCCCTGGGGCCTGCAGTCTCTTGAGGGCTAGGTGCATCTTCTCTGACTGAACTCAAACCCAGCAGTCCTTTGATGCATATGTGCTGGGGGCCTCATATCAGCTGACATATGCTGCCTGGTTGGTTTTCCATTGTCTGAGAGATCTCGGGGGTCCAGGTTAATTGAGACTGCTGATCCTCCTATAGGGTCAGCTTCTTCCCGCTTTTCCCGAATACAATCACAGGACTCATCAGCTCTGTCCATCATAGACTTTTTTATCCTACAGTCAGGGCTGCTATGAACATAGTGGTACATGTGCCCCTGTGCAAAGGTGGGTCATCTTCTGGCTATATGCCAAAGAGTGGTATAGTTGGATCTTCAGGTTGTTCTATTTCCAAACTTCTGAGGAATCCCCAGATTTATTTTCAGAGTGGTGGAACATGATCTTCTTAAGGTACTTTTCCTGGCACAATACTTGCAATTTCTAGAATGGAAGCAATATTATACTATAAATTTTGACATAACTTATATCTATCAATGCAGGTGTTATTGAAGGTACTTTAAAAAATTCTAATTGTGTTTTAAATTGAATGTGTAGTTCAGCAAGTTATGATAGTCTCCTCTTCCTCTTCCTTCTCCTCCTCATCCTTCTCCTCTTCCTCCTCTTCCTCCTCCTCCACTTTTCTTCTGTAGTTCTGAGACAATGTTCTAAGTATGTGAGGTTAGCCTTGATATCTTGATCTTATTTTCCCTCACAAGTACTGAGTTTTCATATATTTACTACAATACTCAGCTTGAAATGTTTAGATAGAAGGTATTTTCTTCTGTATGCCAGAATGAGGAGGTAAATATTTATGCACAACCATACAATGAACATTAAATTTTTCCTTTGGTATTTATCATTGCATTCATTTATTATAGCACAGTATTCAATTTTTAATACAGAATTTCCTGATATTATATTATTTTATCGGAGTTGTATAGATTTAGCTAACTTTTGCAGGTATTAAAAAGACTTAAATAAATATTAATACAGAAATTTCTCTACATATACTTTTTATATTCCTTGAAAGTTGGATACTGGGAAAAATATTTCGATCAATTATTTGTAGTGGGTTGCTGTTTTTTGTTATTCAAAATAGTATTTTTTTTTTTTATTCAACCCAAGTTACATTTAAATATACTATAGCATATAGTGGTCCTCACCTTACAGTACTTTGGTATTAGCCTCATGAAGACTGACATTATGATAATGAACCATTACTATTTTTTTTATTATTATTTTCTTTATTTACATTTCAAATGCTATCC
>NC_034591.1:96963500-96982670 GCF_900095145.1 Mus pahari | reverse complement strand
AACACCCCTCCTCGGGCGGGGAAAGGTGCTGGACGACCGGGACCAGACCTGGGTCCCTCCTCAGCAGTCTGCTCTCTCCCCGGCAGTGCACTCGAACCATTACTATTTTATAGCACTTGATGTTGGATATTTATAGAAAGAAACAGTTAACTTTTTGGAAAATTATTGGTCAAAACACAAATTCATCTTCAAGATGTCATTTAAGAATATTCCTATGCTCCAAATAAAAACTGACATTTCCCTGTATAATGTTCTATTCAAGAAAAAAAATCTTATTATTGTTCACTACTCATATCGTGTTGACAGGTAATAAGATTTTTAAATTCTGAACTTTACTAAAAATGGAATTAATTTCCATGACATATAACTTCCATGACATACCAGATGCACACATTAACTCTTTTCAAAAGAAATGAAGAACATCTTAACAATTTACTAGCAGCCCTCTTCTGCAAACATTCAGGTATAACTATGTGCTTCTGTCACCCCAAAGCCATGGATGAGCAGAGAGAGGAGTTTCGTAGAATGTTGCTGACTGCTAGTCCAAATCTACTTCCAAGAGAAACCCTGTATCAATGTAATAAGATGCAGACTAATAAATATGCAAGATATATAAAGAAATTAAGAAACTAAATATCAAAAGAAATCCACTTATCAAATGGGCTACATATCAAACCAGATATTTCTTAAGACAAGAATCTCAAGTGGCCAAGAAACAGTAAATAAAAATCGAAACTACCTTATGATTCTATCTTATATACGTCAGAATGCCTAAGACAGAAACACAAGTGACACTTATGGTGAAACGAATGTGAAGCAAAAGAAAAAAAATCTATATTGCTCAAGAAAATGCCAACTTGTATAGCAACTATGGAAATTAATATGGTACTTCCTCAAAAATTTGGAACCATTCTACCTCAAGACCCAGCTATATCACTCTTGGACATATACTCAATAGTCACTCCATCCTACCACAAGGACTTGAATTCAGCTATCATAAAGGCTTTATTCATAATCGCCAGAAACTGGAAGTGACATAGATATCCTAAAACAAGAATGGAAAAGGAAAGTATGGTATATTTACACAATAGAGTGCTACTGAGCTGTTAAATTAAATGGCATCATGAAATTTGCTGCTAAATGGATGAAACTAGAAAAAATTCATGAAACCAGAGCCAGAAAGACAAACATGGTGGGTACTCACCTAGAAGTGGACATTAGCTATAATGAATAGTCACACTATACTCCACAAACCCAGAAAGCCTCAAATGGGGACACATGGATCTCCCTGGGAAGGTGAAGTAGAATAGAATTTTTCCAATGGACTGTGGGTAGGTAGAGATAGGAACATGAGGTCCCAGAAAATGGACATGGGGTCACTGGGAAAAATTAACTTAATTGGGGAGCATTTGTGGGGGAAATGTGGAAATCTGGTACAATGGAAGCTCCCTGGAGTCTTTGGGAGTCCCCTTAGCAAAGATTCCTAGTAATGGGACACAGCCTCATTTAGCACTCTTTAATAACCAGCAAGGTTTTTAGCAGCAAAATTGGGACAGAACACAGCTTTGACCTACAATCTGTCCTGTCTCTAACATTTGCTGGAGTAATGGTGGTGCAGAACTTCTGGGAATGGACAGCCAATAACTGGTCCAAGTTTATGCCCAAGTCATGAGTGGCATGGATGTAGCCTGGATGGCCAGGAGGTTGGATATCACAAAAGCAGGGTATATAACTAAGGTTTATAGGAAAAATTCACTGAAATGATAACTGATACTATTAGGCTATGCTCATAGATGGATATCATCAGAGAGGAGTCATCCGGCAACTGATAGAGGAGGTACAGAGACTCACATCCAAACACTACGCAGAGCCAGAAGAACCCTGAAAGGGAGAGGGGTGTGTGACAGGAGTTGGGAGAGGACTGAAGGAGCCAAAGAGGTCTAGGACACCAAGAGAAGACAGGCCACTGAACCAATCAAGAGGGCTCATAGGGGATCACAGATACTGAAGAAGCAATCACTGAGCCTGCATGGGTCTGAGCTATGTGCTCTGCATATAGATTAGGGTTGTGCAGTGGGGGTCCTCTTGTGTGACTACTATCATTCAAAGTGGAATGTCTCTCACTCTTTTGCTTGCTCTTGAATTCCTTCTCCTTCTAAGAGGCTGCCTCATTCAGCCTTTATTTGAAGGATTGTGCCTAATTTTATTGTGACTTGTTAGATGTGTTGATTTGATGTTCCAAGAAAGCTGCTTCTTCTTCTTTCTTTCTTTCTTTCTTTCTTTCTTTCTTTCTTTCTTTCTTTCTTTCTTTCTTTCTTTCTCCTTCTCCTTCCCCTTCTCCTCCTCTTCCTCCTCCTTCTGCTTCATCTCCTCCTCCTCCTCCTCCTCCTTCTCCCCTCCTCTCCTCCTCCTCATTTCTTATTTGTGGTGGAGAAATATGGGAGAGTAATGCAAAGAGTTGACTGAGGAGAAACTTGATAGGAATAAAAATAATAATAAACAAAAAATACAAAAATATAAAACCCATGTGTTCTATCATGTACCATGGCAAATATTTCTTGACAACAATTATAAAATGGCAACAAAAACAGGATACACAACATTCCCCCCTGTCCTATGCACATATATTACTTGAATCCATCACAACTCTCAAACACACAAATCCTTACACATACATATATACACACAATGAAAAATAGTTAACTTGTTAGTCAGTTATCAAGGAAAAGCATTATTGTTTTTACTAGTCATCCATTTCAATGTTTTAGATACTAATTAAATGGCCAGCATTCCTTATTTGGGTGTTAGACTAAACAAAGAGTTTGATACTCTTTTAAAGGTCTCATGTACGTTGTATAAACTTGTATCAATATATAGTACAACTGTTGACAGCCATCATGTGTTAGATAGTAAAGAGAGTCTCAAAACAGATGTATCAAATAGAATTATTCTATTAACTTTCTTTGCAGATACTCCATAAAAGTAGTAAAATAAAGACAGTCCTTTGGATATAGTACACTCTAAATGTATTAAAAATGACTTTCGGCTAATACTTCAGATTCTAGGCAACATAGAGCCAATCAGAACCTGAGGTATGTAACTATTGAATTACTAATTAAGTTTCTAAAATATGACATTTTTAGTACTGGAAAATGTAAAACCAAATCCAATCGAATCTATCTAATCAATATGATAGCTTCCCTTGTATTTGACCAATCTTAGACAGGAAGCCAATAGT
Source organism: Mus pahari (assembly GCF_900095145.1). Taxonomy (NCBI): domain Eukaryota; kingdom Metazoa; phylum Chordata; class Mammalia; order Rodentia; family Muridae; genus Mus; species Mus pahari. Next base: position 96,979,432 of record NC_034591.1, on the reverse strand, counting down.
AAAACAAAATGATTGTAAAAAAAAAAAAAAAAAAAAAAAGACTACACTCTAAAAACATTAAATAGTGGACAATAAATTCAGGACTTGAGAGGGTCATGAGATACATTCTATCTCTGATATTTTTTTCTCTCAGCTCATTTGTTGATTCTTGAAAACATTGTAGGCTACAAAGAAACAGATATACAGAGGTTACACCACATGGAAGATTAATGTACTCCAAAGTTTAGGAAGAAGAAAATTGGAATCCAGGTCAATTAAAGTAGATGTGCCTTCAGGACAAGATTAAAGAGTTGGAGAATAGGACCAGAGAAAAGTGAAGCACACATGCAAGCATGACCTTCAAGGTGAATTCAGACTTTGATTTATTATCAAATTCTTAGAAGGTGAGAGACATGAAAAGCAGCCATAAATCTGGCTTACAGACCTAAGAGAAATATAGTGGAACACCTGGGCTTGACAAGGAACATCATCCTTGGTCAGTGTGCCTGACAAACTAAAGCCTGCGAGTAGGCCAAGTACAAGAGGCCACATACTTCATCCTGAATCCCAGTGCAATACCAGGACTTCAAAGTCTATAATTGTTTATTGGACTAATTGGCTATTCCTCTTCATGATCTCACAACTACCCATTGAAGGACTATTCTTTCTTTGGAGATCTGAGTTGCCAACCATAGGCTGTAGTGCTTGGCAAAGTGTAGGTGGTTCTCAAAACATCATATTTCAAAGTAGAAAATGCCAGGCATGATGAATCAAAAATATAATTGACCATGAGCCAAAAGAAAATACAAAACAGTGTAAAAGCCACAAAATTACATAGAATTTGTAATATTCAACATGGATTTTCAATTAGCTGTACCTCATATGATTCAGACATGGTTAGAAAGGGCACAGGACAGAGATTAGGTCTTCAGGAGCTAAGTAAGTTCACACTCACATCCTGGAGATTCTAACCCTGATGATAAGTCAAAAAAAACTCTATCTGAAACACTAAATCTACACTTTCTGTCTGTGGGATTATGTGAATTAATCTAGATTGATCAGTTTTATATTTCTGTACATCTATTGCACATTCTGAATTTCCATACTTACATGTGGTCTATAAACTTTATCTATAACCTGCAAGATCATTCAATTTCTCTTTGGTTAAATGCAAAAAGTAGAGGGAAAAAGAAAGTGAAATGTGATGATATATAGAAGAGGTACCAAGATATCGTATGCCATAGTACAATGAATACATCACATGTTTGCATGGGTAAATGTATTCTTTAATAATCCTGACAGCTCTCTGAAATGTGATACATTTAGTTCTCAAAATTATACTGTATTTACATTCTATATCTATGATGACATTTATTCTTTATATAAGATGTTTTAAATAGAATCTTATATGGACTTGCAATGAAAGTGATATAGAATGCTTACAATTTTGGCAATAATTTGTGAATTTTTTACCCTCATTATTTAATAGTTTTCTCAAATGAAAAAGAATTTTTTTTTTTTACAATCTAGTTGTCCCAGATTGGAAGGCTTGGTCTAAGGACAGAGGAACTCTTTGTTTGGCGGTGAGGGGAAAATTGAAGATAAGAGACTCATATGAATGTCCAAGCATACTCGTCACAAATAATTAGATCATATTAAGTCATTAGTTCTTGTTTTTATTTCTCTAAGTAAGGCAATAATTCCTAGCAAAAGAAGGCTGTAGTGGGCCTTTCTAGAAAATATAGTAGGCTACATTTGCCTACCCCAAACCAGAAAATAAATAAAAAAGTTAATTTGATCTTGACAAAAGTAAAAGCTAATGAAAAAGATTTTGAAATATTTTCTTTTAAGTGTGTGTGTGAGTGTGTGTGTGTGTGTGTGTGTGTGTGTGCATCTCTTCAGGTATGTGTGCGTAAATATGGGTACCCATGGGTCCCAGAAGACCAATAACAGACATTAGAGCTCTGGAAGCTCGATTTACAAAGAGTTGTGAGGTTGTTTATGTGGGTGTTGGTAAACAAATACAGGCCTTAACCACTCAGCAACCTCTAAAAACCACATATAGTATAAATAATTTGAATATTTATAAATAACTTGAAATATTTAGTCTTCAAATTTTATTAGTAACAAGATAAGGAATAGCTTATATTAAATTAAACTTAATAGGTTGGAATATCTGGGTTACAGGATTAGACAAAGAATATTTTCCAGTTAGTTGCCAAATATGGGTGACTAACATTGGATACTAGAACCATCTAATAAGCTTGAGTTTGGGGTGGTTTATTTCTATCATTTAAGAATTTTGTATAATTACTACCAGAGTTATGAGAATAAGATAATCACGCAATACTTGTTACAAAGCTACATTGTTCATTTATATGTGTGTTTTATTTCTAATTTTACAGAAAATTTGAGTTTCCTCTGTAAATTAACATATTTTCTATCACCATAAGTTATTATATTTAGTCATAAAAAAACAAAATAATAATTCTTGGAATGGACAGAAGAGGGCATATATGGAATGCATTATAAAAATGTGTAAAATATAAATTTTATATTTTCCATGATAATTCTGAGAAGGAAATACTTGTTATCTAATTCTCAACTTTTACAGTGGTCAAAACTGTTGGCAATAAGGGTGATTTCTTTGTTTCTAGCCCTAGCACTGTGTTTTTGTTGTTGTTTTGCTTTGATTTTTATCTCTTTTTAGAAATGTTAGAAGAAAAACTACCATAGCTTGTCAGGCCACATAGCATGAGGAATGTTGGTTTGTTCAAAAATATATGTTAATGTACCTAATTTTTTACATTATAATTAACACCTGGTATAGCTTTGGGACACTCTCCTGTATTCTAAATAAGTAACACCTTGGAGTTTTTCTCCTCCTCAGAAATAGCCCAAAATTTGGGCAATAGTTAGAAGCGTGGTGTTTTATGCTTCACTGTTGCTATGTATTATATTTATGAAGACATAATAAATAGTCATAATAGAAAAAGGATCATTGGAAAAAAATAAAGTGGTCCATCAAGTGCTCAGCTCAAGTTTACTACTGTAATGGACTTGGGTTATAATTACCAATAGAGGAGAGAATAACTATAAGTTATTTTTATGTAAAAAGCATATTATTCTAAGCCAACATAATAACAGAATCTTTATGAACCACAGTAATTGCATGGAAGAATCACAGAAGTACATTTTCCTGAAAGAAGAAAGTAGGTGTTGATAAGCTACTATAGAATTTTACAGGCAAAATGAACAAAAATAATTGTCATGGAAAATAATACAAGCACATTAACTTTTGTTGCAATGTGTGAGAAAGATTAAATTATGAAATTGAAAATACTTAAGTAATAAGAAACATTTTATATCACTTTAATGTCTACATTCGAAATGGCATGTTTTCGCTGAAATTCTTATTTTCAATATATTTTTATTATCCTCCTACCTGGTACATGGGAAACAGTTTCTGATATGAGGCTACATTTTTGTAATATTCAGTGAATTAATTTAGACAAAAATAATGTATCTACTGTCTAGAGTCTTCATGAGGATTTTATTTGAAGCCACTATGATTTTATTACTGTATCTGATTTTATTGTTAAATGCTTAGATGAAAGTCAAATATTCTCCCAGTTAATGTATTATAATAAAGAAATATAACTGATAATAATTACACTATATGAATTCACATTGGATCAAATAGGCTATTAAAAACAGTACCAGGATTTTAGCATACAAGCACACTAGGCACGTGCAACACACATATACACATGTTTGTATGTATGTAGGTATGTATGTACATATGTACCAGGAAATATCATATTTTGAAATATCCATTTGAAAATAGTAAGTACACTGTCAGGGCTGAGATTATAGGGCAGCATGAATCTGAAGCTAGGGGATCACAATTCCAAGTCATCAAGTTTAAGAATAGCTCATAAAACATAGGCTTTGTGTCCAAACCCAAGAAACTAAGCAACAAATAAACAGAAGGAACAAACCCGAATGTTTACTGATAAATATGGAGTTTGCAAATGAAAAATAAAAACAAAAATAGCTCATACTACATAGGCTTTGTATACAAACCCAAGAAACTAAGCAACAAGTGAACAGAAGGAACAAACCCGAATGTTTACTGATAAATATGGAGCTTGCAAATGAAAAATAAAAACAAAAATCTATTTATATACCTATCTTTAAGAATATTTCCCAGATCAAACTCTATGACAATCCGTTGAAAGCTCGGATTACTTGGGCCTTCCACCATGACACTGCACAAATCTCATGATTGAATAACTGAAAAATAAGGGATTAGATAACAAGTTAGCAGAAAAATATTTCTTGGTACTACTTATAAAAATTCAGTGTTGACACAGAATTCATTCATGTCTGTAATGAAGCAGGAATATCACTGAAGAACCTAGGACCTAGATAAGAAGGTTTAAAATGTGCACAAAAGAGTTAGCCATGTGGATGAGAAATTCCAAAACATGAAAGATTGGTTGAGCAAGGAGACAGATTCTGAAAAAGCTTCAGAAGAACTAGTGACAATGAACGATACAGTAGGTCAAACAAAATATGAAGTAAGACCATCATCAGTAGATAATACCAGGGAGGTAAGTGATTCCTATTTGTGGATGGAATAGTCTGCATTTGGAAGACTTAGAGATACCCATAGAATACTGTTAGATATGGCTAAAACATTAAACAAGTTACAAAAATATTACAAAGTAATCATTTGTGTCTTTGTTCCAATAATGAACTTTTGAGAGATAGAAAAAGTTAAAAATTCCATAACAGTAGCTTCAATAACCGAAGGCCTTATCACAAATGACTGTATATGAAATGTACAACTATTTTCTTAACTACAGTCATTATAAGTGTCAGTATCATGTTCTAAAGTTCTTCCAAACAAATTAGTTATATTGTTACATTTGTGTTAATTGTCAACGTTACACGAATGACAATAACCTGGAAGACAAGATTTAACTTACACTATGAGGCATTATCTTGGTAAATCTAACCTACAGACATACCTATGAGGAATTGTATTTTTGGGTAACTTCCCACTTTGTGTCACCCCATTTCCTAAGGTGGTTCTGGATTCTAGAAAAAGAAGAAAGTGAGTTATATATAGCATTCATTAGTCTCTTCCTAGGTGTAAATGCATTATATTAAGTACTTCAGCCTCTTGCTCTCTTGACTTCCTTTCAGTGCTGGATTGTAGTCCTAAACTATGAAACAAAATAAACCCTGTCCTCTTTAAGTTCTCACATCAACAGAATAAAAAAACTAAGATGCAGGGCCAAGGATGTCAAGCATTCTCCTCCCCATCTTCTTCATGTATGTTTGATCCATTTTTAATTACTGTCTCACTGTATCATTCTTTGTACTTTATGAGTAGAAACCTATTCAAAGGTATGGCCAACCTATTTATGTCTATCTGGCCAATGTTTCTACACTGCAAAAGATGACATCTCTCATTTTCCTTTCCTGATGCATAAGATACTGGTAGGTTACAAGGACGTTTCTTGGTTTGTTTTGTTTGTCATTTCTTTCTCTTTATCTATTTTTCCTGCTAAGTGTAATGTGTGCACACATGCATACACATGTTTGCACTTTCTTATATCTGTTGTTTCTTGGAATCTCCTATTTGATTGATGCATTTTACTTTTGAACTAATGTAGACTGAAAAGGAAAAAAACAGAAAAGGGATGGAGGTTTCTACTTGTAGTGAATGAAACATGCTGCAGTAGGATAGAGTATTCCAGACAGTACAGTAGAGAAACTAAAACAAAAAAGATAACTAAGAGCTAGAGTGAGGAGATAATTTGAATACATCTGTGAGTGAGTTAAGTGAGCTCAAAGTGGGCCAATCTGAGAGTTAGCATTTCCAAAAGACCCTAACAGGATAGGATAACAACAAGGCTGAGTGTGTTAGAGAAGACATGTGAGTGGGGGCAAACGCAAGATCTGAGGTTAAAGGATGATGGTCTTTGATAATAAAATGGAAATAGAATTCCATTGGAGGGTTCTAATAAATGAGCAGCATGAGCCTTATAAGCCTTAGTAAGATTTGTGAAATTCATATGTTAACAATGAAAAATATTCTTGAATCACGGTACAAATTCCTTAAATTCAAATAAAAGAATTTATACTGATTACTTACATGGGGAAAACTCTTGCAAGATGTAGGGACATTTATTTCTCTCTCTGAATGTCAGCTTCACATTCATGTTTTGGACTCAGAATCCATCATTGGGAAGAGAGGCCCCTTGGTCTTGCAAACTTTATATGCCCCAGTACAGGGGAAGGCCAGGGCCAAGAAGTGGGGGTGGGTGGGGAGGGGATCAGTGGGGGGAGGGTATAGAGGACTTTGGGGATAGCATTTGAAATGTAATTGAAGTAAATGCCTAATAAAAAATAGGAAAAAATGAAGAAAATATACCTGAATTTTGTTCTTACTAAATATATACAGATATAATTTTATTAAGCTTTGAAAAAATATTTAAAAATGAATTTTGCCAAATGAAGTGAAGATTTTTAGCAATTCTATTTAATTGGTATCACTCAAACATTCCCGATAAATGGATTCTTCAAATGCCCGGAAAGGGAATGGTCTAGGAAGAAGAGAAATGATGTAGCATGGAATGTGATGCCTCTCCTAATAAATCCTTGAGACATTTCTATGGTAACAACAAGAGCAGCATTAATGTCAGTTATCCAATAACAACAAGTAGCATCACACTCACATGACACAGTGGATTCATACTCCTGTGCAGGGAGTAAAAGCACAGCACTGCTCCTCAGTGATGGCTTATTGATTGCTGGGATCCAAGGATCAGGTCGATGTAAAAAACAGAGAAGAACTATTTGGTTTGTTTTTTTTTTTTTTTTCCCACAAATAAATCTAGAAAGTAAAAGATTCTCTGTAGGAGCTACATTAAGAAAAAAATCATTTATCAGACAATATCATCATAAATCCACATGAGATTTCACAGAAATGTGTAGTCTACTAAGCCAATACTGGGAGATGAATGGAATGGGATGATGTATGTGTGTGGTAAAGCAACATGTAATTTATTTTTATCATTGAGAATGATAACAGACATGAAAAATTACATATGAAAACCACGTTCTAAGTTTCTTAACAGAGTAATGATACATCTTCCTCTACTGTAATCCAATAGAGACCTTTGGATTTATGGATGATATTTGTTTGAATTGAATATTTCAGTGCATGGTACAGGCCTGGGGATGTAGCTTAGCTGGGAGAGTGCTTGTCCAGTGTGGTCATGATTAAGGTCCTGGTTTCTATTCCCTGAACCACTTAAACAATGGGTGGTGACATATGCCTTAAATAGCCAGAATTTTTTATGAGAAGACAGAAAAATACAGAGGTCAGAGGCATTCTCAGCTGCATAAGGAGCTTGAGGTCAGCCTGGGCTAGAAAATTCATCTCAATGTATACAGAGAAATAAATGGATGAGCAAAAATAAATGAATACATAAAAATACATGAATTTCCATTCGTGCAGACTCTATTATTGTGTGTAAATCTCCATCACAAAGCTAAATAAAGACATTAAGAAAAAAAATGGATTTTAGTGTTTAATTTTACTCAGTCAATTTAAGGCTTGTAGAGTTCACTTCATTGTGATAACATTTTTATATTCATGTTTTATTAATTATCTATATCAAATTTAAAGTATCTACATTTATAAAAATATGCATACATAATTATTCTCCTACATAATAAGCACAGTGCACTTGCAGATTTTCTTATACAAATTGTTGTCTTTGTTCTTGGAAATACTTGTAAACACACTCCCATCAGTGAATGTGTATGCACCTAGGTTTGTGCTCCATGACTCTGGCCTTGTATATGCTCTGCCTTACCTTAAAACTAGACAATTTTACAAGGAACCTTCTTTGTAGATTTTATATTCATTTATGTATATGTTCACACATGTGTGTTTATTTGTGCACACATGTGGTGTGTGTGTGTTGGGGGGGTCTGTCCATTTATGGGAGAGAAGTAAGAGACAATGTTGGGTCCTCTGGAGTTGGAGTTAGATGCAATTGTAATGCCTTACATGGATGCTATAAACAGAACTTGGCTCATATGAAAGAGTAGCAAGCAATTTTAAACATCGATTCATATCTTTATAACTCTACAAGAAATCTTAATTATTTATTAAAGGATACATTAGAAATCAAATTCTGTGTAGTAGTTGAACTCATTTGCACAAATTACTGATTTCAGGTTTTCTCAGATCATAGGAGACAATGGAATTGGTAACATTCATGTATACTCGGCATATATGAACAACATCATCTCCTATGAACTGAAAGGGAATTGGAAGTGACACCTCGAGCTACAGGTTGTGACTTCATGGGTTTATTCACTTTCCTGTAGTTCTGTGTAATTTTTCACTGTAGCTCTGAGGACATGGCTTCCTTCATCTATCATCCTTGGATTCTATTTTCAATTCAAGAATTTAAAAATCATATTCCTAAGCTTAATATCTGTCTCCATATTTATTATTCTCCTTGGTCTTACAGAACCCACTCATTTCAAAGAAACTTAGGTCAGCATTCCTGAAGTCTACAGCATCCCCAGTGTTTGTTTTATGCATCCATAATATACTTAGATTATTTTATCAGTATTCCATTCTCTGTTACAGCCTGGCACACTCTGATATTCTCAATGCTTTTTAAAATTTGCATGCAATAATGTTCACATTTCATGCTGTAAACTCCTATGCATTTTATAAAATGTAAAGCCCAATGGAGTCACTCAAATGGAACATCTTCACTGCCCCAGGAAATTTACATAGTGGATGTTCCTTTCTCAGTGAAAACTCGAACCAGCCGCATAATTTTGTACCTTGAAGAATGTGATGGAATTAAAACTAGATAACATATGGCCATTGTGGGATGACCTTAGCAATATGCATTTAAGGTTAATCAGTTTATGTGATTTCATTTTGCATTTCTTTTCATCATATAATTTTCTATTCTATGGATTTAAGATGGTATATTCATTAATCTGCTGGTGTAGTCACTGATCAATTGATTAATCAATCACTTGTTTTGTTACAAATTCATGTGACTTAAAACATATCTATGATAAACATGATGACATGAAATTTTGTGGTGTTTGTTAGCATATTTTTAATTATGTTTTCTTTATTATAATTTCATATAAGTACATATTTAAATATAACAATTTCTATTTTTATATCCTCTTCTAACTCCCTGAATGTTTCCTGACCATATACCTTTACCAATTTTGGAACTTTTTAGTTTTTTAGATTTTATGTATTTATTGTTTTATGTATATGAATGTGTGCACATGCATGTAAGCCTGTGTGCAACTAGTGTGCACTGTTCAAAGAAGCTGTTTTTGATCCCAGTTGTTAACATTGAATTTTATCCCAGTTGGTTCCTTGCAGTCCTTCTGTGTTTGCATTCCTCTGTTTTATGTAAGAATCCAGTAACATCACTGTACCTTGCTGGTGTGTCACCTAACTTNCCTATTTTCTTCTGTATAAAAAGTCTGATGCTCGATTTGACATTACATTCAGATCCACATTCCCTTGTGTCGAGTCTGTTTGTCACCCCACTTCTGCCGACTCTTTGCCCACCTGTAACCGAACCTGAGATTTCCTGTGGATCGAGGACTCAAGTGAGGTTCATCTGCAGCACATCTGTTTTGGAAAGGAGTCTGCTCAGATTATTTGGCAATGTGAGGATTATTTGTTTCTTAAATAATATTTTATGTTTCCTTTGAAAATGCCCATGTATACAATATGTCTTGATTGTATCCATTCTGTACTCTCCAAATCTCACATATATTAGGCACGTTTGCAACTTCTTTCTTTCCACCTAGTGCTGTGTGTGTGTGTGTGTGTGTGTGTGTGTGTGTCACTGTGTAGTGCTTGTGACATCAACTACCACTAGTTCCTCAGATAATGAAGGGACACAGAAGCTTTTAGTTTACAAATTGTGGAATTTTAAGGGTGTTGATCTTGTATAGGTTTTGTACAGAGATTAATAGCTACTGTTAGTTTTCTTATATGTGGGATATAATGCGTATTACTATCTGTGTATGTCAAATATGTTTTCTCTCTGTATGGAGTTGTTCTTTACTCTGTTAGGCATGTAAGCAACAGATTTTTTTTTAAAGGTTGTGGTTGTTGTTGTTTTAAGATTTATTTATTATTATACATAAGTAAACTGTAGCTGACTTCAGACAAACCAGAAGAGGGCTCCAGATCTCATTATGGGTGGTTATGAGCCACCATGTGGTTGCTGGAATTTGAACTCAGGACCTCTGGAAGAGCAGTCAGTGCTCTTACCCACTGAGCCATCTCACCAGCCCAAGCAATAGATTTTTAAATTTAAAGTCTAACTTTTAATTTTCTTTTCCTTTAGCCATTAAAAGCCATACACACACACACACACACACACACACACACACACACACACACANGAGAGAGAGAGAGAGAGAGAGAGAGAGAGAGAGAGAGAAACAGAGAGACAGAGAGAGAAAGAGAGACAGAGATACAGAGAGAGTTTTTGGATAGAAATAAACAGATATAAGATAGATAAAGGAGATGATAGATGTATAGATAGGGTAAAGATACAATATAAATTGATCATGGATAAAAATCATATTCCTTTTACCTAAAGATGAATACTTCCCCACAGGTCAATAGCACTGCCTATCAGAAGGATTTTGAAAGAGCCAAATAACAGTGGCCATGATAATTCCAGAGAAGTTAAAAGCATGATTGTCACGAACCTAGATATAAAGCACTAGCATGATTGTTTGTTTTAGTTATAAATCTTTCAATGTATTCCGCTTACTTCAGTTTTTCCATATATCTATTCCAATATCTGAAGCTCAAGAAGTGGGATCCAGTTTTGACCTTCTGCCAGTGCATTGAGAAAGGGGGAGGGACGAACACTGGTCTCTGAGTTAGCTTTCTTCTGGGTCAGGGTAGAGCACAAGTTTATATCTTTATACTTTATTGTTGCCGATGCATCATTACGATTTCTATTCTAGATTAGCAATTATGCTTCCAAGTCCAGAAAAACAATACTGTATGTATATTCCATGGCCAGCATCTGCCACTTTGAACAAGTAAGAAAATGGGACTTTCTCAGTGCCTGTCCAAAAAAGCACACATGACTATTAGCTTCTTGAGTCCAGTCACATTCTAACAAACCAGTATGATTTTTATACACTTGGGCATACAAGAAGAACAAAAAGGGCTCAAGGAGGTTTTAGTAAACATCACATATACACTAAATGCTAGAATCAATGTTAAACCTAGATCCACCTCACTCTGAACTGGTTTTCTTCACACTAAATCAAGCGACCTCTTATAGCTCTAGTTGAACAAGTGGTTGTGAATTGAATAAAATTCAAATTAGAAAACGTCACACTCATCAGCCAGCAATCTAGATTGTGAACTTGGATGGGTATTCCCTCCTAAATGTTTTCTTTCTTGATTCCAACTCAGGAAAAGTTTATAAATAAGTGCAACTATTTAATAATGATGACCTGAACCTTTCAGATTAATTCATATTACAGCCCTTAATTTAATCAATCATCTCACATCTCCAAAGGGCAAAAGTGTGTTAGTGCAACATACCTGTATGTTTTTGAGCCAGATATTCATATTGAACACATTGGTTCTTCCACTTCAAATATATTCCACAAATAAGTTTATTTATATATTTTTTTCCTGTAGATTATCCCTGTGCATTCTCCAAATCAATAAGTCATAGTTGTTTTTATAAATTTATTTTCTTTATTCACCTTCTTTTGACTTTGGGTAGGCTGAACTTCAAACTTGTCATGTAGATGAGGAAGACCTCACACTTGTGATCTTTCTCCCTCCTCTTTTCAGATGTTGAGATGAAAAATTTATGTCATCATGCTTTCTTTTTATAATAATGGGGATGGTATCCTGGACCTCATGTATAATTAGCAAGTATTCAACCAAATTACCCTAGTCTCAACCATAGCTCTTTTTCCACATTTTCATTTAGATTTAAAGACAAGATTTTGTATGTATGATGTACAAAAAAAATATATGCATCTCTTCTCTGAAGATAAACAAGCCAGAAATAACAACTGTAGTCTGAATCTAGACATGAATACATGTATTTTCAACAAGTTATCCCAGTAAACAAACACAGTCAAAGCTATAGAATTTAGCCGTGAGGCTGATAAAATGATCAAAGAATGATAAAAGTTGAGTAAGAATTATTATCTTTCACTCCCTATGAACACTCAATATTTCCAGGGGACTCATACAAAGGTGATCTAGATTTATTGGAAACTGTCAGATGCAAAGTAAATGTCAATATCATGTAATCTTAATAATTCTTTCCAACAAAAATTAACATTGTCACATGTCACATATTGTTTCTGCCTTGGAGTCAGACTGAAGGATGTTCAGAATTGTAAAGTCATGAGGTTGGCAGGGATTCACTTCTTTTGGAGGCTTCATGGAGAGAGAACTTCCTTTGTTATGTTGAGCTTGAAGATTCACAGCCTTCCTCTGCTCCATAATCATTTCTCCATATTCAAAAATGAGTCATGTAGTGATGCTATCATATACCTATGTCCTTTAAATAAGGGGTCATCATCCTTGAAACCATTGCGTGTTAAGGATCTCTGTTGTTTTCATTGAAACCATGCCATTTTACTGCCATGAACCCCATGTACGCCAAGGCAGGGTTCAAGCAGCTTCCTCAGCTTCTGCTTTATTCCTTCAACTTCAGCTCCAGCTTTCTTTATTCTCCATTTTATTCTGGGGGATTACCCAATTTATCCCCCTCCACCCTCTACACTTGTCTCTCACCACTCTTCATCATCCAAGCAGCATTCAACATGCTCTGTACACGAGCCATGCACGCAGACAGGGTGCACGTTGATAGGCCAGTGACTCAATATCATGCTGTATGACGGACAGCGCAAGATCATTCAGGTGTACGTGATCATTCAAGTGCTCATGATCATTCAGGTGCGCATGATCAGGCTCTTGGTAAATAAGCAGGGATCACAGGACTTGCCAATGAGCCAGGGTGCTGTCTTGGCTGCTGTGCAGTCGCATCCGCTTTCAAATATCCCCCTTTTTGTTTAATTAAAATGGCTCCGGGATCACATTTGTCTTAGGTTGCCCTCATTCATGTTACATCCTTACCTGTCATAGGCATGGTGAACTCACATTCACCAGCCTGTCTTAGGTTGGTATGCACATGTGAAAGTGTTACCCATCATAGATTAACAATCCAGTCTACTGAGCCAAGCATGTGGCGAATTACCTGACTCTATAGCTGCCATAGCTTGAATCAACAACTGTTTATCGGCCTGCAGCTGTCTGTGCATGTGTATCATCCACCACAGCATACCAACACATAGAGCACACAGCAAAAATCCCCAGAAGGCCATCCCTGCCCAATCCTTGAGGAAGCTGAAGATCCCCTGGATCATCTCCAACTACTGCTGAGCGGTGGCAATCTCCACACAGGTGTTATTCACTGCAACAATGGATGCCCATAATTCTTTCACCTTGCTATTGAAATCACAATTCCAATTTCCTAATACCATGGATCCAATTTTGTGGGACAAATTAGCTGTAGGAGAAAAATTCTGGTACTGCACAGAGGTTACACAAATTCCTGACATATGGGTTACACGTGACACAAAGACTAATTGCTCCAGAATATCTATCTGCTCTTGGAGCAAATCCACTCTCTGATTTACTAATAAGATTCCAGTTTTCATCTGAGAGTTAACAAGGGAGCTGAGCCTGCTGCTTTGATTTAAGTGGCAATGAGGACAGCTGGCTCAAACATGGGTCTGGGTCCCACAACAACGGTTTATTGAANCACCATTTTCTACTAAGTCTTACCCCAAGCTAAGCAGGCTTATGGTTACACTGGAAAGTAACACTATCTGGAATATTCTCCTTGAAAGCAGAGGAAGTGACATGCAGCAAAGGTGATAGATAGATAGATAGATAGATAGATAGATGTCACAGTGAAGGCAGCTTAGGGGCCATAGGTAGTTACTGACTCCATTGCCCTTACTGATCTAGAAACACCAGGAAGGCACCAACATCTTGAGGCGGATTTCGCCATACGGAAGCATGGTGGCTGTGCTTTCCTTCACTACCTCTTTCTCCTTTATAGGGAGGAAGTGAGGGCAAGGGAGGCTCTGAGGGTTCAGGCAGCCTTCCTTGCCCGAAACTCAACTTAGATATCATGCTAGTCACTTCATCTCCACTGTCAGATGATTCATCTGAACTTCCCTCCTCACTCTCTTGTTCTTTAGCCTCTTTGCTTTTTTGTTAGCTTCTTGTTTGACTTTTTCTACTTCTGCTGCATGAGCCTTTATGACACCATGGACATAATTTTGGATGTCTCACGGGAGTTGCAGTAGTTGGCTATGGTCAATTCGGACAATCTCTTTTAAAATGCCCAGTCTGGCCACAGGAAAACGTTTCTAACTTGGCAGCATACTTTCCACTATTGTGCACCAGGCAAGGTTTAATTAAATTCCAAATTGCTAGCAGTAACACTGCTCTTACTTTCATATTTGAAGTAATCTCCTCCTGCTTTCTTCACTTTTAACTTTGTCCCTTTGCTGGGAACCTAACTCCATCCTGTAACCCCAGGAGCTTAACTTCATCCCTGTGCCAGGAACCTCTTCCTACCACTAGGTTACTACCCTCTACCATGGAACTCACCCATAGCTCTTGCTTCTTGATTCAGCTGCTCTTTTCAGAGTTCCCCATAAGGGCCACCAGATGCCCTTTTCAGAGTTCCCTGTACGGGCCACCAGATGCAGTGTGCCCCACCCTCCGGCCAGCAGAAGTAGGGAAAAGATGACACATATGCCAAGGAAGGGTTCAAGCAGCTTCCTCAGCTTCTGCTTTATTCCTTCAGCTTCAGCTCCAGCTTTTTTATTCTCTGCTTTATTCTGGGGGATTGCCCAATTTATACCCCTCCACCCTCTGCACTAGTCTCTCACCATTCTTCATCATCCAATCAGCATTCAGCACGCTCTGTACACGAACCATGCACACAGACAGGGTGCGCGTTGATAGGCCAGTGACTCAATATCATGCTGTATGATGCTATGCATCAGGCGGACAGCACATGATCATTCAGGTGTGCACAATCATTCAGCTGTGCATGATCATTCAGGTGCGCATGATCAGGTTTTTGGTAAACAAGCAGGGATCACAGGGCTTGGCAATGAGCCATCTTGGCTGCCTCGCGGCTACACCCGCTTCTCACATTTTTTTAAAGGATTAATTTTATTATTATTATTATTATTATTATTATTATTATTATTATTATTATCTTTATTTACATTTCAAATGCTATCCCGAAAGTTCCCTATACCCCCCCCTCTGCTCCCTACCCACCCACTCCCACTACTTGGCCCTGGTCTTCCCCTGTGCTGGGTCATGTAAAGTTTATAAGACCAAGGGGCCTCTCTTCCCAATGATGGCTGATTAAGCCATCTTCTGCTACATATGCAGCTAGAGACACAAGCTCAGGAGGTACTGGTTAGTTCATATGGTTGTTGCACCTACAGGGTTGCAGCCCCCTACAGCTCCTTGGGTACTTTCTCTAGCTCCTCCATTGGGGGCCCTATGTTCTATCCAATAGCTGAATGTGAGTATCCACTTCTGTGTTTGCCAGGCACTGGCATAAGCTCACAAGAGGCTGCTATATCAGGGTCCCTTCAGCAGAATCTAGCTGGCATGTGCATTAACATCTGGGGTTGGTGGCTGATGATGGGATGGATTCCCGGATGGGGTAGTCTCTGGATAGTCCATCCTTTCATCTTAGCTCTAAATTTTGTCTCTGTACCTATATCCTTTCATGGGTATTTTGTTCCTTATTCTAGGGAGGAAC
>NC_034591.1:96936806-96962615 GCF_900095145.1 Mus pahari | reverse complement strand
TGTGTGTACAGGGGTTCGAGTAGCAATGAAGGCCAAGAAAGGATGATAAATCTCCTAGAGCTGGAGTTAGAGTTAAACAAGTCATTAGCCTTGTAATGTGGGTACTGGGAACCAAACTTGGTCCTCTGAAAGAGCAGCAAGAACTCTTCACTTCTGAGCCACTGCCCAGCTCCTTCAGCAACTACTTGGTCTATGGCAGATGAATATTATATCTCTATATCAGTGTGGAATTCACTATGTTTCCATGTAAGCATTCATATAGTCTTACGAACATGCTTTTAAAAATACCTTTACTCACCACTATGTAAACTTAATTCAGTCCCATATAGCTTTTCATAATATTACTACACTTCCCTCCTAGGCTTGGTCCTTATGGTATATTTATAACCTTTGCTTGACAGTTTGAGTAACACTTATTCCATTGGACTATAGACTTTATGATGGTAAAAGCTGTATTTCTGGTTTTCAGTTTTTCCAAATGTTTCTGCCATAAGACTAGTTTGTGAGAATGTATTCAGAAAACATTTTAAAGAAAAATATATGAATCTAGAGCAGTAAAATGATCTACATTATAATTTCACATAAAAGAAAAGACTTGCTACAAAGCTTGAAAAATTCAACCATGAAGGGTTTCAAAAGTACCTGGATCTTCACTATATGAAAAACTTCTCTTCTTTTACTGCAGAAATATATTTTAAAATGTGGGAAGAAAATTACTATTATTCTCCCTAATTTGTAGAAAAGAAGAACACATATATTTATTATTTAAGACATTTGAATTACAGTAAAGGTTTATACTTTCTTTTTTCTTTTTTCTTCTCTCCTAGAACTAAACTTAAAATATCCTTAAGATGATTTCAGTGCCTTTTATCTTATTTTTTTGGAAGGGCGTGAAACATTACCCCTCATTAGAAATTTATAGCTATTCGAGCCATCCTGCCAACTTATAGGCATCCTAAAAAATATGGTTGTTTACTAGCTATTATATTTTAAATTTGTTCTCAAATAATTGTTTTCTAGTTCTTAAAATTCTGTCCTAGATAATGTTATTCTTAAATATTTCCCAAGTCAGCAAAATTATTATAACTTTTAAAATATGTTTTTGTAACCATAATTTGAAGGGTCTTTTTGGCAACAATGCTATTCAACTACTAACTGTGATGTTTCAGATTGTATCACTCGTGCATTCACTTCATTCTTTCATGAATTTGAATATTTTTAGAATCAGCTAAAATATATACTTAATCTTCCTATCTGTCAGAGACTCTGGGAATGATTATAAAAGAAAAAAAACTGATTAGGACAGACAGCCTATTGGGAAGCATGTCCCATTTTGTGGGAAATGTTAGGGTCTGAAGCTATTATGCCTTTTAGCAGAGAGGAGTATATTGTTCTCTCTGTGAAGAGGACATAGAATACCTGAAATGTGAGTTAAGCATTGGGTGAGGCTCATTGAATTCTCTCAAATGTAGGGTGTATTTGAAAAATAATGAAGATTATAGTGAAGTCCAGGACAATAATTACATGCATGCCTTGTGTGGTATTTTTATCTTTAAAGACATACATATCGTGTTGTTGAGGAGGGAAGATAAAGCCAAATATGTTGCCTCCTAATACAACAATTAAGCTAAATGCATTTGATTCTTAGGACACTCATAAATTATCACAAATTGACTGAGCTAAAACAACATTAATCTGTTTATTGCACTGTTATCTTCAGATATTTAAAACCGAAAGATTTGCAGGGACTTATATAGTGTGGGTGACTCATGGGAAGATTTTTCTTTGTTATAATTGACTTGAATTATCCATTGCCTTTCCTGGTTCATGATGGTCTCTCTCTAGTCAAAGGGGACAACACAGATTTTGATTCTACTCTCATTTTTTATTCGATATTTTATTTATTTACATTTCAAATGTTAACCCCTTTCCAGGTTTCCCCTCTGCAAACTCTCTATCCCATCCCCCCTTACCCTACTTCTATGAGAGTGCTCCACCAAACACCCATCCACTCACTACCCTAGCATTCCTCTACACTGGGGCATTCACAGGAACAAGGGTCGCCCCTCCTATTGATCCCAGATAAGGCCCTTTTAGCTCCTTCAGTCCTTCCCCTAACTCCACCATTGTGGTCCCTGTGCTCAGCCCAATGGTTGGCTGTGAGCATCTGCATTTGTGTTATTCAGGGTCTGTCAGAGTCTCCCAGGAGACATATGTATCAGGCTCCTGTCAGCAAGCACTTCTTCACATCAACAATAGTGGCTGAGCTTGGTGTGTCCATGTGGAATAGATCACTACATGGAGCAGTCTCTGGATGACCTTTCCTTCAGTCTCTGTCCTGCTCTTTGTCCCTGAATTTCCTTTAGACAGGAGCAATTCTGTGTTAAAATTTTGGAGATGGATGGGTGATCCCATCCCTCAACTGGGGGGCCATGCCTAACCTCTGGATATGGTCTCTATTGGTTCTCCCTCCCCTTTGTGGGTTATTTCAGCTAATGTTTTCCCCATGGGATCCTGGGAGGCTCTTGCTTTCCTGACATCTGGCACTTTCTGGTTGCTAACCGAAGTTCCCATCCCCCTTTGCTATACACCTCTGTTCCATTTCCTGACCCTCTGTATATCTTCTCCATCTCCTCCCATACCTGATTCTGCTCTTCTTTTTCTCCTTCCCTTCTTTTCTTCCTTCCAAGTCCCTCCCACCCTCTATTTCCCTTGATTATTTTATTCCCCCTTCTAAGTAGGACTGAAGTATCCACTATTTGGTCTTCCTTTCCCTTATACAACTATGGTAACTAATGCTCTAGGAGTCTGTTTTTTAGAAGTAGGTATATCTGTCTTTTTCTGTAAACCCTCAAATTTAATTTTTACTAAATATCTTTAAAAATCTCAAATTCTTCTTATTAAAATAACATGGGTTTTAGTTTTTTTCTTCTTCTCTTTCTTTATTTTATTTACAAATTATAAGGACTGGTTTAAATTATTTTATGCTCATTTGATTTCACTAATAAATTTTTCTGTCAGGTCCAGCATGGCTTGGTGGCGTCAGAACGACATAGTCCTGACCCTTGGAGAGGGCCAGCAAACATGGGCCTGGTTGAGCATAAGGATTGTTGACCATAAGGATTGTTTGTTTAATAATATAAACATCTTCACATTTCTCTGAGGAATGTCTTCCCTCTTAATGCTAATAAGATTCCATGTTAATCCAATATAGCGTGAGTCCAGGAAACGAAGGTGTGGCTAATGTCTCAGCAAAATGGTAAAAGCTGGGACATTCAGGGCAGTTCTTAAAGCTGTGGGAAATAATTCTTTATAGCAAGAGTTTGAAAATGTATAATCTCCCAACTTAGCAAAAATATAAGATTCAATATGAATTGTATAAGGAGCTTTACAGATATATCTAAAGGAACAAAGGCAGCTACACTAAGAGTCAGCTTGTCAGAAAGATACAAAGACAGGCAGATACAAATGCAGGCAGACTCTTGTGTTCAAGATCATCCTGGGACACAGCCAGTAGGATAATAGAAGGGAACCTGGAATAAACAAGTGAACTGATGTGTAAAACAACAGCAACAACACAACAAACCTGCTAGCAACAAAACATGATAGCAGTTCTTTAGAATTTTCTCTAGGAAGAGCTAAGCTGTCAGGAGATCTCTGGAGAGCGAAAACAGCTCTTCAAGAATTTTTCTAATGGGATTTCTGACCAAAAGATCAAGAATTACTTACAGAGCTGACACAGGTCTCTTAGAATGTTCTCTAGCAGCTACCCAGAGAAGGCTGTCTAAAGGGTGAAAACAGTTCTCTTAGAATTGTTTTCTGGCTTTCTGATTTTGATTGGAAAATCCAAAAGTTTCTTTTAGATGTTTTCTAACAGGACTTCTGACTCAATCAGAACATCAATGATTTTTTTTTACAGCAGATTTTCTGACTTCCTCAGAAAACCCTTGAGCTATCCAGAGTTTTAGAATTTTGACTAGCAGAGAGAGATATCTAAAGCAGTGAGATTTTAGGATAGCAAGAAAAAGCTCTCTAGAGCATAGTAGAACACAAAGTAAGAGAGAGGGGAGAAAGAGAGAGAGAGAGAGAGAGAGAGAGAGAGAGAGAGAGAGAGAGAGAGAGAATGATGAAGCAAGGATAAGCCACCTACTCCCTGGGGTCTCAAGTCTTCCTAGAGTTAGGCACTTATTCTTCCACTGAGGCCAGACCAGGAAGTCCTCTGCTGTATATGTTCAGGATCCTCAGAACAGCTTGTGTATGCTACCTGATTGGTGGCTCAGTGTCTGAGAGATCTCAGGGGTCGAGGTTAGTTGATAGTGCTGGTCTTCCTACAACTATTTCTTAAAGAGTGCTTTCAATTTTTATACTTAAAATCTATTTTGGAGCTCATTTGATAAAACTAATGCATTTATTTAAGGCATAAAATCTCATTTATTAATTCCCAAATGTCTTAAGCTAGCAACATAAGATTTACCACAAAATAATATTAATGTGAATCATATATAAAATACTCATTTGTGTATTCATTTCACTTTCCTAACAAAACTTAACATAGCAATTGGGCTTAGTGGAATGGCTCAGTAGTTAAGGGTGATTTTTGTTTTTCTTACACCTGCACCCCATTGCAGGCACCAAGCTAGACAACTCACAACTACCTGTAGTTCCAGTCCCCAGAAATCTGATGTCCCCATGGGCTCTTTTTCCAACTGCACACTGGTGTACATACACACAAACACATACACATTTTTATAATTATTGACATTATAAAATAATTTAGTAATTATTAAGATACTAATTTCATTATTGATATAAGAAGGACTACACCACTAATTATATCTCATTCTTTTAGTGGAGGCAATGAGCAAGGCATATTCCTTATCTGTCCCACCTTGACTATGGAGCAGAGGAAACACACAAAATGTTCCTCAAGCCACCGCTCCATAATATCTATTGCTGTTAAGATGCTAAGTGTTTTGGAGGAAGCAACAAATAATTTTGTTCCTACTCCGTAAGAGTGCCAGAAAGCATCTCTGCTGTAGCCCATGGAGAGGATTCTCTCTTGCTACTGGAGGTGGTCAACTTTGCAATCATTCCCTTACAGAGCAGAATGGACACAGTCAATCTCAGCCATTGTTCGACAGCTCTGTCATCTTTGCTTAAAATGCTAATTTTACTAGTTCCTTGTTTATTGTGATATTAATAAAGCCTGTAGAGTCACTGTTCCATGACTGGCATGCCGCTGATTCTTTGTACCTCTTTCATATGAAGTTTTCAGGAAAATCCCCTGGCATCCACTGAGGTCAGTCACGACAAGTTCATTGAAGAATGCGGACCACTTTTAGTAATATGAGTGGAGCATGTGAACTTATTTGGGGAACATATTCAAAATTAAGTATCTCTTATTAAATAAAACATCAACTATAGTTGCAAAGGTCAACACATATATCTTTTCAAATTTTCTGTTTCTGCAATCACATGCCCCAATAAAAACTACTTAAGAAAGAAATGGTTTATTTTGGCTTACAGTCTCTGGAGAATACAGTTTACCATGTCAGGAAAGGCATGGCATCAGATAGCGAAGGCTTGGGGACAACAAGAGAAAATGGTTGTTTGGTCACATGCTTGTACACTCAGGAATCAGAAAGTGAACAGAAACTGGGATGAAGTTATAAAGCTGCAACTTCATCTAGCAAATTTTCTCCATCTAAGGTCCCTATAGTATTCCTGAACAGCACCACCTGTTGAGGACTAGGTGTTGAAAGTGTGAGACCATAAGAACCATTTCTCATTCATAAAGCAGCAAAACTTAAATTCAGCCATGTCTTCTGTAAGCAGCCAAGACCAACATGAAAGGCAGACACTGTCCTCTGGTTAACACTGTTAATTGGAAGCAAAAGGAACATCAATATTGATAACGTTTTGTAGTTTGTTACCCATTTGTTTATGTATTAAATAGTTATCAGTTTTGTATAATAAAAAAGAAGCTTCCCCTTTTAGGGCTAAACAAGAGATTTTTATGGAGATTGTAGATTTTAAAAGACATTGTAACTCTTACATAAATTGCTGTTTTAATGAACTGAGTGCATCTAGTTTCCAAGGATGCAAGAGAGAGAGGGGAGTGGAGCAGAGAGCTATAATTAACTTCATGTTTATTTGCTTAAATTAATGTGTGAAACTCACTTCTTTCTCAGAATGGAGTCACTGGAACTATCATTAGACTGCAGTTAAGATCCTATCATTACAGAAATAATAAGAAACACATGCTGAAGTCTGCTTGTCTCTTCAATTTAGGCATAATTTAGTGGTGGAAACAGAAGTTATTTTGGGATGCACTCAATAATCCGCACTACATGATATCTCGATACATTTGTAAATACATGTGATATATCTGGCCATTTTGAACAAAGGCTGATGGTAAAAGTAGTAATTTATATATGATTCACATATTTTATCCATTAATTTAAGTTTAGAAATTCAATTATAATGTCATAGATGTCAAATATGATGTCTATTATATCTGTGTTCCTCCCACCTTCAGTCCTCAAAATGGCCTGGTGGCTTCTCTGCAGGGCACCTCATCTGTATACTGCTGTTTTAAAACCCTCTCCTTTGCTTTGCTTTTCTCAAGATGCATTCCCTAACATTCTTAATCTTATGTCATTTCTTATCAACCATAGCTTTTGTGATACACAATTATTCTTGATGAGTCACAGATGCAATGAAATGTGTAAAGCTTTATCAAACGATCCCTTTAGCTGAGACTAAAAAGTCATGTCATATAAATGTGGATAGTTAATATTACAAGTATAGAATACCACTTGGACTGTGACACTATATAACAAAAAAATAATGATTATAAGCCAGAGAGTGAGGATATTTTATTTGTGAAGGAATGAAATCCAGTGTATATGTTAAGGAGTAAGGCTTAAGAGTTAAATATTTAGCTGGGCGTAGTGGCGCATGCCTTTATTCCCAGCACTTGGGAGGCAGAGGCAGTTGGATTTCTGAGTTCGAGGCCAGCTTGGTCTACAGAGTGAGTTCCAAGACAGCCAGGGGTACACAGAGAAACCCTGTCTCAAAAAAAACAAACAAACAAAAAAAAGAGTTAAATATTTGGAGAAAAGAAAGAAAAGATGAGTTTGGGATCAAAGGTCTGTGTAGAGGAACAACAAAAAGAGAGAAAGAAAAGAAAAGAAGAATGGACTCTGCCAAGTTGACCAATCATAAATTCATGGCACTATGGATTTCCCATCTGCTGAGGTAAATGTGAAATACTCTTTGTGGGCTTCTGTGTTTGAACACTTGTATTCCAGCCGGATACACTGTGCTCAGATGCTGTGCAGCCTTTAGGAGGTGGAGACTCACTAGAGGATGTGGATCATTATGAGGGAAGGGTATGGTGCGATTGCCATAGCTGATTCCATTTCAAAACTGAATCCTGCATTTACTGGTTTACTACAGATATGCGATCAACTTTATCATAGCCTCTCACCACCAGAGACAAAGCTCTACTCTGTCCCGTATTCTCTGTCAGGATGGACTATATCACTCCAAATGCAAGCCAAAAATAAGCCTGCCCTTCCTAATAGTTCTACCAGATATTTCATTTTAAATGTTTGAAAAATAAATATTATACCATATTGAATGAAATGGAGAATTACAGGCCTCTAATTACAGAAATGTGAGCACTGATATCTCATAAAAACCAGATCATGAGTGTAAGACAAGTCTAGAGGTTAGGTCTGAGCTGCATAGAAAGTCTGTGTTTGAAAATAAATGAATAAATAAATAAGTAAATAAATAAATAAATGTGTGAACCAGAAAAATAACTTCCATGTCGGGAGGAAATTTTGGGAATTAAATTGTGTCTTGGAAGGAAGATTCTTGCTACATAAGATGGTCAAAAAATTCATTCTACAGAGATGATTGCTAAGCTCAGGAAATTAAAAAACTCAGAAATGTCTTGGATGCTAGAGCCCTTTCTCTCCATAATATAGAAGCAATAAAGGCTACTGAAAGCCACTATCAGAAAATCCAAGTTATCTAGACGATACTCAGACTAGTTCTACTGCCTGTAAGAGGCAGAAATCAGCCATATTGTTTGGAAAATGTCAATATCAACTAATGTTCCTTGAGAAAACACTCCCCAACTCTATAATCAATCGTTAGCCTGTGCAGTGTGTTTTAGTTTTCCAGCTTGTGTGAGCTGTCACCTATGCTGGGGTGGGCATTGGAGATGTAGCTGTCTTTGAGTCATTTCTGCTCTGTAATTAACCCCAACAAAACTCATGGTTCAACAAACTGGAGGTCAGTAATGTGTATACTTTGATCTCCTGTTGGTTCTCTATCTGGGGTGAGTAGATACATTCACATCCTCACAGAAACCATGTTAAAAAAAACAAAAACAAAAACAAAAAAACCTTAGGAATGGATTGTGAGAAATGTCTGTAAGCAAAGTAGACAAAGATAAAAAGCCTGGAAAGAAGAATTATTTTTTGAAAGAGGGGAATGTCTCATTGATACATGCTTCAGAGCAGGAGATGGTTTTAAGAAGTGATGGGAAGAAGCTGTGAAGAGCAAAGGTAAACATACTTCAAGATGTGGGTACATTCGAATTGTATAGAAAGCTAGTATTTCCCTGAACAAGCAATTTCAGATGTTCATGGATAATGACATTACAGAGGATCCTGGTCAGAAATTACTAAGTGGGATATTAGAGGGATCAGGAAACATAAGTTTAGTGAGAAAATACAATGCATAGAACTGGAATTATCCACAGTCCACACATAAAGGAGAACCAGGATGGTCTTTTGCAGCTTTTCATGATCAAAATAAAACTTGGAACAACTTACTCATCCACAGGACTTCTTAAGGGGCTTGTAGAACCTGCTTAGGGACTCACAGCCTTTGTAACTTTGTAACAATAATGATGATGGTTCAGGATGTGGCAGTCCTAGCTCTATCTTCTAACTTTTGTTCACTTGGGAAGATAAATACTATATGACATCTTTAGCTGAAAGAAAATAGAAGGTTTATAATGAAGCATCTTTTAAATTAAATTGATTTCTCTCTGTCTCTCTGTTTCTATCTCTCTTTGTCTCTTTGTCTCTTTGTTTCTTTGTCTCTTTGTCTCACTGTCTCGCTGTCTTGCTGTCTCTCTGTCTCTGTCTCTGTCTCTGTCTCTCTGTCTCTCTGTCTCTCTCTCTCTCTCTCTCTTTGTCTCTCTCTCTCTCTCTCTCTGTGTGTGTGTGTGTGTGTGTGTGTGTGTGTGTGTGTGTGTGTATGCTCACAACAAATAAGNTCTCTCTCTCTCTCTGTGTGTGTGTGTGTGTGTGTGTGTGTGTGTGTGTGTGTGTGTATGCTCACAACAAATAAGGTCATGTGTGGTACCTAGAGGCTATCCTTTGAGATAATCAAATACATGGGTCCAAGAAAATAAACTTAAGTCAGACTTGCATGCAACTGCCTTTACCCAATCAACCATTCCCTCAGTTCCCAAAGGCAATATGCTTTAAAAAATATTTACTCCTATTTCTTTCTTCTTTATGTACCATAGATGAAGATTTTGAATATCATGAAAACTTTTTCTCAATTCTTAGAGTCATGTATGTGTAATATATATATATATATATATATATATATATATATATATATATATATATATTTTCCCATTGTTCAAATATTTATGTGATTTAAGAATCCTTCAGTCAAGCATGGCAAAACACAGCTATGATCCAATCATCAGGTTATATTTGAGATACTTATACTTACAATATTTACTTGGAAAGTAGAGCAAGGATGATCAAGAGTTCATGACCATTCTGGACTACATAACAAACTCCTGTATTAAAAAGTAAGAAAACAAAAGACACATTTTCAACTCTATGTCTCTAGTGCCCCATTTCTTATGTGCACTATCTATTATACTTTTATATACCTCTGTACACTGGCTGGATAGCAACCTCTTATAAACTTCCTGTCTCAACTCCTCCAGTGCTGGGATTATGGGCACATGCTTGCCATGCCTAGCATTTTAATTGGGTTCTAGTGATCAAAACTCAGGGCTTCATGCTTGAAAAGCAAGTTCTTCACTGAGTGATCCATTTCCCCACCTCTGTGCTTGCTAATTTTAATGCAATGTTTACCATTCTCTACAGAGGAGATTTATAAAAAATTGGTTCAAAGGGAAAGCTTTTCTAAGAAATTAAATTAGCAAACATAAGAAGTTTTGAGAAAACAGTCATATTGAACAAAATAATAGATTGAGCAAACATAAAAAAAGTAATTAAAGTAACAGCTATAATTACTGTTCATTTGAACAAAACATGGAAGCACATTAAGTAATAGGAACAATTAGTAGACCGAGAACAAGTCATAAGTCATCCTCAGTGCAGGTAACTATAGTGTGAAGCTTACCTTGACCCCAAACTGGAGGTTTAAGACACATATTTAAGGTCATTCTACAATCCGTAAGAAAGCACCAGAAATCAATGAAGCCTTATGATTTAACAGCCTTCCACACAGAAAAAATTATATAATAATGATAATAAGTCTCTCTTTTTCTAGAACATTTCTCCAGTAAGTTCATGCTGTCATTATCAAAATTATTTGTTCTCTCGTGATCATTATGGTAGGAGGATGTTGTTACTTCTGCCACTCTACCGATTGAATAGAAAGGTCAAGTGAATTTTAGAGAGATTGACATGGACTCTGAAAATCAAAGCAACCACTTTTCAAATGCTTGATGTGCAGAAAATGGAAATTAAAAGTCTAAATAAGAAAAATAGTGTACCTTTGTTCTAATAGGAAATGTTCCCCTTAATATGCCGAGTATATTTATTATTGTTGTTGTTGTTGTTGACTCATGTTTGTATGTTTAAATCTTATTTTTCCATATTTGCATGATTCTGACAACGAAAAATGGAGCCTGTTGATACACATAAAAATTACTCAATCAACATATGTAACATTTGGTGACCAGGTACCTATAGCTAAATAAAGTGTGGCAAAAAAAATGGAATTTTAATGTGAATCAGAATATACAAAGAAGGATATTATCAAAATAATCATGAAGAAAAGTAATTCACCAGTCTTGTGATCAAGTTGCAAAGACTTAGGCTTAGAAATAAAGGCATTCTGGAAACTGTCCAGTGAGAGACACAGATAGTGAATTACTGAAGGATAATCTACAATCAGGCATGCACTACTTTTGTTAAGATCCAAGGGCTACTAGAAAAAACTGAAAATCAACTAACCACTTCATGGTTAAGAACACATTTTTCTGTGCGGTGGCACAGGCACATAACAAGAAACAAGGAGGATTACTGTAAATTTTAGTTTCCCCTTAGTTATACAGTCAGAATTTGTAGAGGTTGCCATTTTCTTCAGTGGTATAAGAACAGATGAGTTGCCTTTTGCCCCAGTAAGCGATCTCACAAGTAGTCTGTGCAAGAATTTAGATTAAATTCAATGGACCTCACACAGAAAGAAGATACTGAGTTAGAAGAGGATTTGCTGAGAGAGACACTTCCAGGACGAGAGGCAGGTGGTTGAGAGAACACAGTAAGGAGTGAAAATTTATTGTCTAAATTCATTAAATTGTCAACCAATAAACATATTAGAAGTCTCACCAAAAGGACAGCCAAAATCTGAGCTGAAGAAGAGAAAAGTTATAGAATTTTGTTAGAATCTCGAAAAACAAAAACACACCTGGAGCTGGGAAGTCCCTAAAGCTGTAGCCTGACTGTGGAATTCCTTTCCCATGGGGCTGCATTGTCTGGCCTCAGAGGGAGAGGATGAGCCTAGCTAGCTAACACTGCAAAGAGGTGAGGAGCCAGGAAGTTGGATAACCAGGCAGGAGGAGAGAAGAATGGAGGAGGGCTCTGTGGGATGAGATGACCTGGAGTGGGGCAGCCTTTGGTATGGAAACAAACAAACAAACAAATAAATAAATAAGACGTTGTAAGGCTTAATGGTAAAGGTCCATACTTGCTGAGTTATCTCACTCAATATTTTCCTTTCAAGACTAAACACTTAACAAACATTCTATTGATGTTCGTATCTAATCATTCCTTGAATAAATTCACTGATTTATCCAGGAAAATAAAATAACCAATATATAGTATGCTTTCAATGTGGGTTACATTAATATTTCTGAAAGTCCCTGTTAATTCATTTAATTCAACATATTTAAAACATTTTATATTAATAAAGATATGTTAGTATAAGCTTCAAATATACCACAGTACATATATATATATATATATATATATATATATATATATATATATATATATATATATATATATATATATATATATATATATATATATATATATATATATATATACTTTTAAATATTCATATATATATACACATATATAAAACATCTGAAATTATATTCATAAACATTTCATTTTAACATTTGTTAAAATGAGGTTATATAAGTGACTTTAATTAAGTTCTCATTAATTATCAGCACCAAATTGTTTGCAATTATAATTATAAAACATAGATTCATAAATCTATAGCATGAATCAGAAAGCAAATTTTATTATTTATATCAGTTTATCTTTTGATATTATTCTTGCAGTGATTTTTTTTGAAAATTTCATACATGTACATAGTTCATTCTGGTCATACTCCACCTTCTCCTTCTCCTTTCCTGAGGCCAAGTCACCCTCTAATTCTAATCATTTCTGTTTTGTTTCTATTCTTCCTTTGTGACCCACCAAGTGTTATCCTGTTATGCTCACATAGGCAAGACTATGAAGCTGTTTGCTGAAGCATGTGTGGCTACATCATTGGTGAACTACATCATGAAGCACAATGACATTTTTCTTCAAGCAGTCTGCTACTGTAAGTAGCTTCTCTGTCCTGTGTGAGGTTGCATTGGTTTCTCCCCAATCTTGACTGAATGCTCAGGGGACCTTAAGACAGTTCCTTTCTCTACAGCTATTACATCCTTTCCACTCTCTTTTCTACAATGTCCTCCCAGATTTGGAGGGGATGTCAAAGGTGTCTTCTTTAATCCTGAGCACTCCATGGTAACATGCTCTTATCATCATGACCAGCCACGAGTTTCTCAATTAACTGCTATTTTCTGTAAAGAGAAGCATGTTTGATCAAGTTTGAGAACAGCACTGGACTATGGGTATAAATGTAAATATCCAAGAGACAATTTGAGAGCATATCAACAAAGCAAATCAACAGTTCATCCATGGATCCTCTCCAGACATGAACCTTTGAACACTTGGAACAGGACCAAACATGATCTTCCTAAGATGGCTTCAAATCCTATCAGAAATCAGTGGTTTATCCCTGTTTCACTTGTCAATATTGTATGAGTAAACATCTCTTGTCTACACTGATATTGGAACTTTTTGAATCTAAAGCTAGAGAAG
This sequence comes from Mus pahari, assembly GCF_900095145.1. Taxonomy (NCBI): domain Eukaryota; kingdom Metazoa; phylum Chordata; class Mammalia; order Rodentia; family Muridae; genus Mus; species Mus pahari. The sequence continues at coordinate 96,949,212 of NC_034591.1, read as the reverse complement.
GCTTTTTCTGACTTTCTTCCCTGGATGGCAACTTCCAGCTCTATGAAAGTGATTCAGAAGGGAGGAATCTCATAATTCAGTCTAAACATGAGTTTTCCATAATCTTTTACCAGTGTGTGTAAAGGAATATAGTGTCTTCAGCAATATTGTCTTAATACCATGTTTTAATTGGTAGCCAATGGGAATGCTATAACTTGCATCATTTTGGTAGCCTTTGGAGTATTCCTGAACAAAACTTCCTCTGGTAGTGCTCAAGAACTAGCACTTTGGTTTTTGTTGTTGTTGTTGTTGTTGTTGTTGCTGTTGTTGTTGTTGTTTTTAATCAACCCATGACTTTTGGGAATGGCATTAACCTCTTACTGTGTGGTACTTCTACTTAGAGTTTTGTTTTGTTTTGTTTTGTTTCGTTTCGTTTCGTTTTGTTGCTGTTCTCTTAATTTTTTTTCTAAATTAGCTTATAAAGTAGTGAGCGTTCATATAGCTTCTTTACATTTACCTAGTTCTGGTTAACCTTTCACCCACTCCACTTTTAACTATCTCCTGTCTCATCCCATGTAAACCTTTCTACCACAAGCATTCCCTCCCATAGCTTCTTAGCACTCATATTCTACCAGACCATCCATCCTTAATGCTATTTCTCCCCACCCCCACAATGGTCTTTTCTCTCTTCTGCCTCTTTACAGTCATTTGATTTAAATAATCTAAAATTCAAACACTTCCATCTACAGAAAAAAGAAAATATGTGACATTTGACTTTCTAGGCCTTACAAACCAAACTCAGGTCCTCTGAACGTGCAAAAAGTGCTCTTATCTGTGGAACCATCTCTGTAGCCCTCCAGGAATCTTTTAAAATATAAACAGTTGTTCCTTGATTTATCTTTTCTACAAAGTTGGATATTTAAATTTACTTCCTTGCAGGCAAGTACATCCGTCTCTGAATTTTATATTTATGTGGAATGCACACAGAGAAGTATATTCCTGTCAGAGATTTCAAGCCCAATAATAATTTACTCCTTAATATTTTAAAAAGTCCATATAAAAGTAGAGCAAATTACTACTTGTGAAGATGTGATATGTTACTACAATCACTGAAAATGTTCTTCTCTTATATCAAGGGTCTGTTTGACATATTAACTTATATTTACATTTAAATGGGCTGCTTTTCTTACTGAATCATTCACAATCTGTGGATATTTTTAGTATGCTATTAAATTAAGACATATAGATTTCTGATTTTACCCAAAGCAAGCCAACAAGAGATATAGGCTATTCACAGTTCTCATTTTATAGCAATATTCTTATCTAGTTTTAGATTTCTAAAAGTATAATAAAATCTGATTTGTGTTCTCAAAGACTGTCTTTAACTTCTCCTAATTGATTTTTCATATTTTCTTTTATTTACTGTGATAGTGAAACATGTTGTGAATAAGAAAAGATGGACACTTTTACTAATAATGTGCCTACATCCTACATCCCAAACCTGGTACATACAGTTTTTCCAGGCTAGTCTCCATGCTGATTCTTTCCCCTTTCAATTATTCCACATTACCTATTTTAGGAATAGGTTTTTATTGACATCCAAATATTAAGGTGTTTTATCTTATTAAAATTTTCAGTTGTTTTTCTTTTTTTGTGTTAAAACTGGTATTTTCTAATGTGAGATTTTGCTATGCCACGTATACATGGAACTTGGCCTAAAATAGTATATTGTTTTAAATTAAGTTTGAGACTCAAGGTTATCAAAATTCTCTAAGTTATGTTTGTGAGGAGTCATAAATTATTATTTTTCATTTTAAATGATTGTGGTTGATCATGCCAAGTAAATCACATATTAGAAGATTCTACTGACGAAAAGTAAAGATTCAGATTGAAATGTAAACTTACCTACATTATTATTATGAAAAATATCTCTACATTCAAAGAAAATGGAACTATTGCTAGACCTCACAGCCAAGCTTATAATACACCTTGAATTCACTCACAAATCAAGTACCCTATTGCATATTCAACCTGTTTATTTAACCTGTCTTTAGGGGAAAATATAACAACCAAATTTATTGTTTTGCATTTCCCCTATAATCCACTTCTATAACTGGAGCTAATGCATAGCTGTAATCTTAGGTTTTATGATCTTCTAGGCTTTTGACCCAAGAGAAACTTATGTGTAAATGTGTGTTAACATAATAAAGGCTTGAAACAGTACACATAGATTGAAGAAGATCTTAGAAAATGAACATCCACCATAAATGTTGAAGAAAATATACAGATGCTTCTTTTATTCCACTTTTTAATTTATTATTATTTTCTTTATTTACATTTCAAATGCTATCCCAAAAGTTCCCTATACCCCACCTCCGCCCCTGCTCCCCTACCCACCCACTCCCACTACTTGGCCCTGGCCTTCTGCTGTGCTGGGTCATATAAAGTTTACAAGACCAAGGGGCCTCTCTTCCCAATGATGGCCAATTAGGCCATCTTCTGCTATATATGCAGCTAGAGACTCGAGCTCAGGGGGTACTGGTTAGTTCATATTGTTGTTGTACCTACAGGGTTGCAGCCCCCTACAACTTCTTGGGTACTTTCTCTAGCTCCTCCATTGGGGGCCCTGTGTTCCATCCAATAGCTGACTGTGAGCATCTACTTCTGTGTTTGCCAGGCACTGGCATAGCCTCACAAGTGGCCGCTATATCAGGGTCCCTTCAGCCGAATCTTGCTGGCATGTGCATTAGTATCTGGGTTTGGTGGCTGATGATGGGATGGATTCCTGGATGGGGTAGTCTCTGGATCCAAAAGCAATCTACAGATTCAATGCAATCCCCATCAAAATTCCAACCCAATTCTTCACAGAATTATAAAGGGTGATTTGCAAATTCATCTGGAATAATAAAAAACCTAGGATAGCAAAAACCATTCTCAACAGTAAAAGAACCTCTGGTGGAACACTATGCCTGACTTTAAGCTGTACTACAGAGCAATTGGGATAAAAACTGCATGGTATTGGTACACAACAGACGTGTAGATCAATGGAATAGAATTGAAGATACAGAAATGAATCCACACACCTATGGTCACTTGATTTTTGACAAGGGAGCTAAAAACCATCCAGTGGAAAAAAGACAGCACTTTCAACAAATGGTGCTGGCACAACTGGCAGCTATCATGCAGAAGAATGAGAATAGATCCATTCTTATCTCCTTGTACAAAGCTCAAGTCTAAGTAGATCAAAGACCTCCACGTAAAACCAGAGACACTGAAATTAATAGAGGAGAAAGTGGAGAAAAGTCTCGAAGATATGGGCACAGGGAAAAAAATTTTCAACAGAACACCAATGGCTTGTGCTGTAAAATCAAGAATTGACAAATGGGACCTCATAAAATTGCAAAGCTTCTGTAAGGAGAAAGACACTGTCAACAAGACAAAAAGACCACCAACAGATTGGGAAAGGATTTTTANCAATCCTAAATCTGATAGAGGACTAATATCCAATATATACAAAGAGCTCAAGAAGCTGGACTCCAGAAATTCAAATAACCCCATTAAAAAATGGGGTACAGAGCTAAACAATAATTCTCAAATGAGGAATACTGAATGGCTGAGAAACACCTGAAAAAATGTTCAACATCCTTAGTCATCAGGGAAATGCAAATCAAAACAACCCTGATATTCCATCTCACACCAGTCAGAATGGCTAAGATTAAAAATTCAGGTGACAGCAGATGCTGGCGAGGTTGTGGAGAAAGAGGAACAGGCCTCCATTGCTGGTGGGATTGCAAGCTGGTTCCTCAGATGCTTCTTGATAACGTTGTTGTTGTTGCTGCTGCTGTTGCTGTTGTCGTTGTTGTTATCTGACTCAGTCGGGATAAACTGGAGACAGTTTCTAACAAAACTCATTTAAAGTTTTTGTAAAGCAACCCTCATTCTATGACTATAACATGTTTTCTTTACACTGGACAATGAGACAGATCAAAGCCCTTTATTAGGAACACACAAACACACAGAAATACAGGAACAGACAGATTTACAAGACAACTGTTGGGTAGGCATAGAATAAGACACACATAATGGATAGACAGGAAGACCAAATGCATGTGAAGAACAAGGATTCAAAATGAATTGTTTTCTGGGTTAAATAACACCATAAAGATTTAAGTGCTATTTCTTATGCAGCACAGTTGTATTATTGGTGACGCTGAGTTTATTAATGCATGCAAACTGATGCATTTTGGCACTTTATGTGGAGAAGTTCTTATGTGTAAGTCTACTCAATTGTCTGTTAAAAAGTCTTAGTGTATAATCCACACATTTTTTCTACAAAATAAATGAAAAATTTCCAGTGTGATTGCAAGAAACTAATAATAGAAGAAAAGATATAGTCAGACTTTTTCTGTATCATTATTGATAGGAAGAAAATACAGTTATTTCCAGTTTCAATATTTTGATGATGTTACAAAAAATAACTATAGTCTTCAGAAAGATTTACTGTGTTTTTTCCTGTTTGAGGATTTCCTTATGGGATAAATAAAATAGTTAGCTACATGCATATTAATATATAGATTGATATATTTAAATTAGCTTAATATGATATAATCACAATTTTCTTCCAAGTAGTCTTTAGAAGCTTATAGGTGAATATTTATGATCATATAAAAATAGAAATCTAGCCAATAACCTGTATTAACCTTGAAAATATATTAACAACTCAACTTCTAAGCAGAATTAATATTGATATATAAAAGATAAAAAACTTTGTAGGCATTCTTAAAGGAGAGATGCTTTATGGGTGAACCAGTGATTAAGATGTTTCTTTTCCCATCTGTATCTTGATTTACACATACCCAGGACATTGCATATATCCATGCTTTCCACATGGGTTTATTTTCAAATTTCTGAAATACTACTCCATGTGTGTTGACCTTGTTTGTATGCTATCCAAAACTCTACACAGGTAGTATTTTGCTTAAAAGTGCGATAATCATGCAGATACTAGAGAAAATAAGATGAATCTGTTGGACAGTAAAAATGGTGTAGAACATGAGAAGCAGACCATCTGTTATGTTCAGGAAAACCCCAAGTTGTGCACAGAAAGAAGTAACATCTTCACATGTATTAGAGACAATATATCTTTTTTAGGAAAAGAAAAATCTAGTGAGGTGTGTGTTCATTTTTTGTCAACTTTATGTAAAGAAGAAATCTCATTTGAGGAATTGCTTTTATCATATTGGCTATTTAAAAAGTCTCTTGAGGTATATTCATGATTGCTGATTGATGTGGTGGTACCAATCCTGGACGCGAGGCCATGAGTGGTGTAAGAAACCAGGATAAGCAAGCATAGGAAAGTAATCAGATAATAGATGCACCTCCATGGCCTGCTGACAATTCCTGCCTTGGTTTCTTGCAATGAATTCTTGTGAGTTGTAAGTGTAAGATAAAATAAACTTTCTTTTCCAGCTTGCTTTTGGCCGGTGTTTTTCACACAACAGAAAGATAAACCTAAGCCACAATGGGAAAGTCAATTTGTGACCAACAATGTTATGGATTCTGAATGCAAATGATGGGATTAATTCACTGATTCTGTTTACTAAATGAAGCTACCAGTGCCAGGAATGGGTTAAAACTAATTGAGTTGTTCTCCAAAGGGATCTTATGGGAATCCCCCAACAACTCTGCCTATTTCAAGACTATATGTTGCTTTCTACAAATTCTACAAAAAGCAAGACTCCATTAAAGATAACATGTACACAGCTCACTGAATACTGATGAGTTGAGCTGGTACCTACAGAGAGCCTTCTCCTTTCTGGGTTAGCATTTTTGGTATAAGAAGATGCTCTGAAGACTACCAAAGCAGAAACTTAAACCCTAATCCAGCCATAAGCCTTTTGATCTACAAAGGTGTCCTACGAACAACATATACTAAAGCAACTCAGGCACAAACCTTTTGGAAATAACCATCATATCTTACTTGGACTTCAGACCCATTCCATGAGATGACACCCATATAAAAAGCTGCATGGGTGACCAAGAAGAACAAGGTCTAAAACTGAAAGGAGAAGTGGACATGTATGTCCACACATAACCCAGAAGCAATCTTCAATATAAAACCAATAGCAAATTAAAATTTAATACTGTGTAAAAGAGTTTTACTAGAGAAACAATCTACTCTTAAGGGTAAGCTACATGCCCAGCAGTAGATGGCAAACATAAAATAGACTTACTGGTATCTCTGAAGTTTCTTTGTTCCATAATACCATGTCAGGGCATTTTCTTTCTTTATTTTGTTTCTATATTTTATTTTATTGTAATATATATATATATATATATATATATATATATATATGTGTGTGTGTGTGTGTGTGTGTGTGTGTGTGTGTGTGTATTACTTATTCCCTCTCATCTACTTACAAATATATTATTTCTTTTAGTATTGTGATTTTGTGGGATGAGTTGGGCTCTGAGTCTAGACCTGTGTCTTGGACCTTTTCTTGGGCTCTTTTCCATCTGTTGGGTTTGTCCTACTCTGATATCTTCTCTTTTGTTTTCATCATTTGTAGTTATATTGTATTATATTAATTATCATAATTATTCCTTGTAAGCCTGTTTGTTTTGTAATAAGAGATAGGAAGATGGTGGATCTCCTTGGAAGCAGGACCGGAGAGGAAATTGGAGGAGTGTAGTGAGAAGAAAACATAATCAGGATATTCTATATGAGAAAAATCAAATTTTTTATAAAAAAATAAAGAAAATATGTGTAGATGATATTTGTGGTTCCATTTAAATAATATCTACATAAGCCAAAACTGATTCATTAGGAAGAAAATCTAAGAAACAACTCTACTTATTCTATATGATTATGAACTAGCTCAAATTTTGGGAGGTGTGATATACCTCAACATTTGTTTTATAATGGAATGAAGACTGAAAAGATTAATTACACTTAAAGCATTACCTTAACAAGCACCATGTATATAATGTATTGCCATACGCTATTTAAGGATCATTAAATATGGGCCTTTTTCCAACTTTATGTCTGCAATAAATGCTTTACTATTCTCATTCAATCCCGTGATGGTTTATTATTCAGAGAATTCATGAGTAGTAGAAACCATATAAATTGAAGAACTTGAGCCAGAGTCTTAGCCTTATGGTAAGAAACCTCAAAGGCTTCATTTGAAAAATGTGTTAAATAGGACGAGGATAGGGTCTGAAGATAATTGCATAAACCAAGAAAAACAATAACTGAGATTGTCACATCTATTGATTAGTATTTAATCATTTTGAGCCCATCTACCCCTAACATTGTTACACATCCTAAAGGTGAGGCTCATTGTTTACTCTCCATTGCATTGGGGCTCATTGAATATCATTAATTTGTAATCCTAGCCAATGGGCTCTAACTGAATCGAAAGAAGATGCAAGGTGGGGATAGTACTAGATATTACTTGTGTGCCGTGCCTTCTGCATTATCATGAAAATGTCTCAAGCCATCCAGTGGTGGGAAGAATTCCCTACTAAGCCACAGATACATTAGACCTTCACTTCTTACCCCAACTTACCTATAAACAGAGGAGAAAGGCAATAAACTCGCAGGAGCATGGGTAAAGCTGCCAAGTAGGTCCACTGTAATGAATTCTGTCTAGATGACAGAAATCCCTTACATGTGTTACAGGAAAAGGTCCTGCATTGTTATTTCTAAAGGTGAAAGAGGTTTATCTTATGCTTCTAGACAATGTTGTAGCCATATATATGCTATTCCTGCCTACAGTCCCTGCAATATAATGGAGAAGGAATGAAGTAACTTAAGTAGTACTAGTACAGTGAAATTCAAGACTGAGACCACTTCAGATTCTTTCTTTGAAAATAAGACAGGACAAAAATAACAAAAAAAATATCATTTTATCATCATATTTGAGGCATTGCACAGCTAAGAATTGATGACATAATTAACAATTTTCTTAAAAAATAAAGTTAGGGTATAGATAAAGGTCTTGAACATTAAGTTTATAAAACAAGCATAGCAAAACAAGAGAAGTTTTGAAGTACAAAATAATTATAGAAAAAATAACTGCAATGGTAAATGAAATAATGGAAGGTGTAAAACAAGAAAAATGGAGCATCTTTGCAGCAAAACAAACGGATGATTTAGACCTATCCAGGTAGATCAAATTGAAGGAAAGCTTAAGCCTCAAAGTTGTTGGTCATTGCTCAAATAAGACTAATTAAATTCTAATGTAAAGTAAATCAAGTTATAATTCCTTGCATAAAAATTATCAGTTAAGAGTAGTACAAAATAAAGATAATTTAAAAACAAGATGTGCTTAATACATGTACTCATCTCTACCTGTCCCAGCAAGATGGAGGAAATGATAACTAACTCAAGTTGTAGAAATACTAGATGTGAGAGAGAAAGAGAATCCCCAGGCAGACTGTGAGTTACTTGGAGTCTGAACACTTCAGATGGGAGCAAGGAATAAAAATACTACATTCCAAAAGAGATATGTATAGATTTAGATTTTTCAAAACCAAATCTAATAAGGGTTCTTAAGTGCTTCAACCTCCCTTCTAGCTCACAGACAAAAGGTAGGGGAAAAGAAAGATTAATAGGAAATGGGGCATGTAGAGATGTTTAGAAATTCTGGGGCAATTCCAAACACAAATCCCTAGTGACAATCCAGTTCAATCAACAAACACCAAACACAAATCTGGAGCAGCTGCTCAATCTCCGCTTCATTGGCATACGTCCTCAGAGGCTGCAAGAAACAGCCAGAATACCTCAAGAAGTTCTTTGGTGCTTTCTCTCTATGAAGTCATGGCATGTAAAGATCAGAGAAGACCAGCAAAGCATTGCAAGGAGAACCAATGCAAAAGCCTTGTGCAATCTCAGTTATACTTATACTCTTTCCAAACATCATCCGTCCTCTCAAATATCTGCCTCAGCAAAACATCCTATTATGTGTCTCCTTCATCAAAATATTCCTTCATAAGACAGCTTCCAGAAAAACATCACACGACACAACTGAGTCTCCAAAGAAAGCAGGAATTTCCATTTCATCTTCCTTTCTCTTTAAAAAACTGGCTTTTTTTTTCCAAAATTAACAATCTATATACAATAGAAATAATTATAAGAATCAAAAAACTAGAATTTTATATCACAATTTAAATACATGGTTTATGTATAATATAATCAAACAATAGTCTAACAAAAACTTAAATTTCTATCAATATTTGATAACTCAAACAAAACAAGCTTACATTTCTATAAATATAAATTAATTAACTTTATTTTGTTTCCTCCACGATCAGAAGCAATAGCAACCTACCACAGCAGACAATCACACCTACAACACATCAAATGACCAAAACCATCCATCCAAACTTAAGGGGCCAGAATACCAGTCTTATAATTGCTTCCTACTGAATTAGGGAATAGAATTCCTGTTTGGTGCCCAATAAAAAATAGTCATAAAAATGTTAATTGTAGCATTTGCTGTCCAGTCTCAGTGTTATCCCGTCCTTGTGTTATTGAATCAATGTGTTGTTTGTCCAATCTATATGTAGTTCAGTCTCTGTGTCATCTGTTCCGCCCACGTGCTGTCTAGTTTCTGTGATCAAACAGCTGGGGTAGCCCTTTTGAAGTTAATTTACATGCATATTTTTAAAAATCAGTAACTGAGAGGTTCTGTAAGAGTAAATCACCTGGGCTTTTGTGAAGACATTCATGTCTCAGCCGATAAGTGGTTTCCCTATGTGATGGTTTGTATATGCTTCACTGATGGAATGGCATTATTAGGAGATGCCGTCGTTAGAGTAGGTGTGTCACTGTGGGTGTGGGCTTTAAAACCCTCTTCCTAGCTGCCTAGAAGCCAGTATTCTGCTAGGAGCCTCCAGATGAAGATGTAGAACTCTCAGCTCCTCTTGCAGTATAGAAGGTTGGTGCCTCTAGAATTGGTGTTCTGGTATTGTAATACATGGATTAATCTAAATAGATCTTTTTAAAAAATCTAACAGTTGCTTTTCAAATATTTGCTATTAATTTTCCCCAAGAAGTTACTACAAGCTCTTTGCCAATCTTCATTCATCACCCATAATGACATATAAATGAATGCACCACTTAGCAACCAGCAAGAATTCTCCATACTCAATAAATCATATAGCAATGGTCTTCAGCAATGCAAACATTTAGCAGTAGCCTGGTGTTTTTTGTATGTTCCCAATAAACACTACTGACAAACATCTCAATTAAATATAACTCATTCACAATACTGTAATCTTCTTTTAGTGGTAAGTGAAAAGAGATGGACAGTTGGTGTTTGGAATCATCCAATATTTGGAGAGTACATTTAGATTGACCTCCTATGTGTATATATATTGGGAAGGTATATGAAGTCTCCATAATACTCCGTAATTTTCCCTTAATAGTAACTATATTTTACTGGATACCCATCCTGGTTCCCATCTTCCCTTACCCTCACTCATTTCACATTCCATTCCAAGCCCCTTCATCCATCTAGAAATGTTTATTCAATTTCCCTTATGTAGGATGAACAATGTCTCTCACTCTATATCTAACCTATATCTATATCTAACCTCTGTGATTCCATGGGTAGGAGCTTGATGGCCATTGCCTTAGCTAATATTTAAATAAAAGCAAATACATATCATATTTTTCTTTCTGTGTTAGGATGATATTTTTGTTGTTGTTCCATCAGTTTACCGGAATTTTTTTTAATTTAATTTATTTTAGCAATTGAAAAATATTCTATTATGTAGTCACACCACATCTTCTTTCTTCACTCATCTGTTGAAGGATGTCTAGCCTGTTTATAATTTGTGGCTATTATTAATAGAATAGCTATACAAGTTTGTGTCCATATCAACAATAGAGAAGTGTTCTCCTTACTTCATAGTCTCACCATCATGAGCTGTCATTTGTTTTTATGATTTTTAGGCATTTGGACAGGTATAAGATAAACTCTAAAAGTAGTTTTATTTACATTTCCCTGATGACTAAGAATGTTGAACTTTCTAAAGTGTTTTCAGCAATTTCTGTTTTCTCTATTGAGATTCTGTTAAGATCTCTAACCTGTATTTTTGTTAAATTAGATTATTTGTTTTCTTAATATATAGATTCTTTTGGTTTTGGCTTTGTTCTCTATTGGATGTGAATTTGATAAAAATACACTCTCATTTTGTAGGTTGCTGCTTTGTCCTAATGACAGTGATCCTTACTATAAAGAAGATTTTCAGTTTCATGACATCTCATTTATTAAGTGTTTTAGCATATGCCATGCAGGAAGGGCTACAGTGGGCAAATAAGCTCGCTTAAGATGGACTACCGTCCTGATCTGCGATGGGTGAGCTCTGGTATGGCAAAACCCCAGAGACTTGTCCCAGGATTGCTTCTTGCCAGTGATGTACAGTTTCCTGTTTGTCACTGCCATACTCCTCATTTACATTGATTGGTGGGAATGGACACTTAGAGACACTCACTGCCTATTACTTGGTGTAGTTACTTCCTGAGGGACAAATTTCCCTCAGGAAACTGTGCAATCTTTTTGCAGATTATTTTGAAAATAAAAGTACTTTAGATATCGCTGCCTACATGAATTAAAGACTTTATGGTATTACTGACTTGTTTTAAGTAATTAAATAAAGGGGTTTAGTTTCATTTAAATAATTTTGGGAATTTATGGTAGTTGATAGAAAATATAAAGTTAGGAAATTTGGATATTTGATAAAAAGTTGGAATGGTTGATAAAATGAAAAAAGCTTCTTGGGTTAGAGAAAGGAGTGCAGTGAGCATTCATAGATGACAAGCATGTAGAGGTAGGGAAACTAGGCTTAGGCCAAGCTCATGATCAGAGTAAGCATACACTCGAAGTTGGGCCTCTTTTCTTTGATATTGTGATCTAGTGATGAGGGAACAGATTTTTGGAGTATACCAGGAAATATTAAGGTTGTAACAAAGCACAAATAATTCCATTATGAGTATAAAAACAGAAAACATGGTTTAGCCAGCTTAGTCAATCAGAACCTCAAAAATAAGATGTAAGAAAGATAAATCACTTTTTAGTGAGTGTAAGTTGTTGTCAACCAAGCACAGGCAAAAGTTTGCTGCCATAGACTTGACTTGTATAAACTTTGTTAATCAATGACTACAATGTATGAAAGATAGATGAGGATTTTTTAGTTCAGATATGTTTCATATCAGAAATACATAATCAATACCCTGTTGTAATTTCCTTTTGTGTAATGATTTTGATTTGTTTTTAAAGGATGTGTTTTGTGGTGATTGTCTCTAGAAAATGTATAACATTTTGCTATGAGGCAATTTTCTTTCTAATAGGAAAAAAGTTTGTCTCTAAGGGTATAAAAAGGTGGTTAGCCAAGAAATATATCACTGAGACTTATC
>NC_034591.1:96935499-96936757 GCF_900095145.1 Mus pahari | reverse complement strand
TGTGTCTGTGTCTGTGTCTGTGTCTGTGTCTGTGTCTGTGTCTGTGTGTGTGTGTGTATGTGTATGCTTGACTTCCCTAACCAGAAGAGCTTTTGTAGGTACCTAATTACTGCCAACACTAACTCCTATTAACTGCTTCTCTCAGTTTACACTCTGGTGTCAAAACTGGTCTTTAGTAGTGTTTGTCTTAGGACCTTGTTAATGGTGTTCTTTTCAAAAATTTGTTTCCTGCACCAATAGTTCAATTCCCCCCCCCTTTTTTTTCTATTAGCTCAAGTGCATCTAATTTATGTTGAGGTCCTTGATACCTTTGGATTTGAATGTTGTGCAGGATGATAAGTGTGAATCTATTTAGATTCTTCTACATGCAGCCCTATAATTTGGTAGGCACTATATGCTGAAGATGCTCTTTTTTTCTGGTTTTGTAAAACAAAACAATATAACACAACTACAACAGCAGCAGCAGCAACAACACAAGAATAAAAACAAACAGGCATTCAAAGGACTCTGGAAATACATCTGGATCTTTAATTTAATTCCATTGTTCAATGTGTCTGTTTTTGTGCCAGTACTGTTTTATCATTATAGCTCTCTAGTACAATTTGAACACCAAATAGACAGGGACAGTAATACCTCCAACAGTTATTTTATTATAAGGGATTATCCTGTTTTTATTTATTTGTTTGTTTGCTTGCTTGCTTGCTTGCTTTTGGTTTGTTTGGTGGTATTGGTAGTGGTGGTGATGGTGGTGGTGGTGTGTGTTTGTGTGTATGTTTCTGTGTTAGGCTTAATTTTTTTTCTTCTAAGATCTGTTGACCAGGATCAGCCATGGCTTAGAGATGGCTTTTGAGAGAAGGAATGCCTGGGAGCAACAAAATAAAAACTTGAAATTATATCGCGGGTCCAGCTGATGGCCTATGTTCTGCTAGAGATAGCTTTACAGATTCTTCTCTCTGTGTCTTCTGCTCAGGAAAGCTTTTGAGACTCTACATTCTCTTCTTCTCAAGATAGTTTTTTCTTGCTATTCTAAAAACTCTCTGGATAACTCATCTCTTGCGGATCAAAAGTGGGGTGGAGACCTTTGATTACTAATTATATTTATTAGGCTTTATGGGTCTGTTGAAATTGCTTATCTGATCTTTATTTAACTTTGTGGTATTTATTGAGAAAATTATCCATTTATTTCAGGTTTTTCAATGTGGTGGAGTACAGGTTTTTTTTTTTTTTTTTTTTTTTTTTTTTTTTTTTTTTTGTCCAT
>NC_034591.1:96904521-96935449 GCF_900095145.1 Mus pahari | reverse complement strand
CATTTCAAATGCTATCCCGAAAGATTCCCATACCCCTCCCCCCACCTCTGTTCCCCTTCCCACCCACTCCCACTAGGAGTACAGGTTTTTAAAATATATCCTTCTGATTCTCTGGCATTCCTTGGTACCTGTGCTTATATTATTTTGAATGTTGTGACTATTTCTCCAATTCTAGTAAATCTTCAATATGGTTCTTAATTTATGCCAGTAACAATTTTCTTTTTAAATTCAGTAGCAAGATGTAAAGTTTCCATGTGGTTTTAGCTTTCTATTGGTTATAATGATGATTTCCAGTTTATATTTATGTTGGTCAGATAGTGTACAGAGTGTTATTTCAGTATTTTTGCATCTGTTGAAAAATTGCTTTGTGTCATATATGTAGTCAATTCTTGAGAAATTTTCATGCCGTGTGTTTTGAACATAGATGTCAATATGAGAAATGACATTTTGGTGGATATTTCCTTTGATGAGTATGTCATGCCCATCTTTATCTCTTTTCATTACTTTTGGTTTGAACTCTATCTTGTTAGATATTACAATGGCTATACCACCTTGCTTTTTAGGTCCATATATCTTCCCAACTCATTACCCTGAGGTAATATCTATCCTTGATGTTAGGGTACATTTTTTGAATGACACAGAGAATGGACCTGGTTTTGCATCTATTCTGTTAGTATTTGTCTGTTTGTTAAGGATTTCAGAACATTGATGTTGAAAGATATGCCTTGCTATTTGATAATGTTGAGGGATATTAATGAGTAGTGTTATTTGATTCCTGTTATTTATTGTTGTTATTGTGGTGGTGGTTGTGTGTGATGTGGGGTGTGTGTGTTTGTGTGTGTGTGTATGTGTGTGTGTGTACATTTACCCTCTTTTGATTTGTTAATCTTATATTATTTATTCCTTGTGTTTTCTTGGGTGTGATCAACTTTGTCAGGTTGGAGTTTTCCTTCCAGCATCTTCTATTGGATACAATTCATTGATAAACATTTCTGTCAATTGATTTTATTATGGAATGTGTTATTTATTCCATTTATTGTAATTCAATATTTTTTCTGGGTATTATAGTCCAGGCTGTCATATATTGTCTCTTGTGATCTGCAGATTATCTGTATAGGCCACTCTGTCTTTTAGAACTTCCATTATTGATCATTCAGGTATTACCTAATTTATCTACTTTTATATGTTACTTGATTTTTATCTCTTGAAGGTTTTAATATTATTTCTTTGTTCTGCAGGGTCAATATTTTCATTATTTTGTACCAATGAGGCTTTCTTTATGGTTCCAATCCATTTGGTGTTTTGTGTACTTCTTGTGCCTTGATAAACATTTAATTTAAGGTGAGAAAATTTTCTATGGCTTAGATGAAAATATTTTCTTTGTCTTTGTCCTGGGTCTTCCTCCCTCCTTTAATCCATTTATTCTTAGTTTTACTCTTTTCATAGTGTCCTACATTTCCTTGATGTTTTGTCTAGGAAATTTTAGATTTAACATTTTTTTGACCAAGGTATCTATTTCTTGTCTTCAATGTCTGACATTCTCTCTGCCATATGCTGTGTTCCATTTCTGAGATTTGCCTCTAAATTTCCTGCTCAAGTTCCTAAATACTTTTCCATAAGTTTTCTTTCTTTTGGGTTTTCTTTATTCATTCTATTTTTACTTTTCAACCTTGAACAGTTTCATTAATTTCCTTCCACTATTTGCATTTTCATAGGTTTCTTTACGGGCTTTATTCATTTCCCCTTTAAGGAATGTTATCATATTCATAAAGGCAATTTTATGTTATTTTTCTTGTCTTTGGCTATGTTAAAATACTCAGGGCCTGTGGTAGGATTATTGACCTATAGTGGAGATATTTTATCTTGACAGTTGTTGATTTTGCTTTTATGCTGGTGGTTTTTGAAGGTTTTAATTCTAGGCGTTGATATCTAGTCTTGCCTTTGTTGGGTGGGTATTTGATTCTGTGGTGTTTCTTGTCCTCTCTGGTTCTTAGGTGAACGTGATAGTTGTGTATTGCCTGGTAGAAATCTTTTCTGGAATTCCCATAGGTGTAGGCACAGGTTGTTCCACATAGAATGTCTTTCTAGATATTAGGAGCTGACACATAGAAATAACAATGGGCTAGGAGAGGAGGCTAATGGGGTCTACAAGTGGGAAAAAAAGCAGAGTGCTACCTAGAATCTGCTTAGTCTCCTGGGAATGACAGCAGAGGGTAATGAAAGGCAGCAATGTGTGTGATCTGGTACAACAGAGCTGGGGATAATACCTTGAGGTTGGCTCTGGAGCAGCAGAGGGTTAGGTGTGATGATTTGCATTTAGCCTTCCTGCCTTGTTGGCCCTAATAGCCTGAGGGTCTCAGGGAATGCCTGTTCGAGTTAACCACCCAGATAAAGCAATGAGTGGGCAGAAGGAAGTTTGGGGGTGAAGAAGATCTGTGTGATCCACTCAAGAAGGGGCAGCAAATAAGTAGAAGGCACTGGAGCTAGGAATGATCCTGACTGATTTAATTTGGTGTAGAAGAGGGAGATGTGAAGATCTGAAATTAGATGCCATCTTCCCTACCTGGATTGGCCTCTGGGTTCCCTGGGAATGCTTGCCAGAGTTACGGAATATGATGATACAATGAACGGATAGAAAAAAATTGGAGGAGGTTTGGATGATCTACCAAAAAAAAAAAAAAAAAAAAAAAAAAAAAAAAAAAAGGGATGGGGAGGTGAAAGGGAGGCTGCAACAGATCTTCTGTTTCAGAGCCGGAAATAAGTCTTGGGGATTAGATTCCTAAGAAAGGAACAATAAGTGAAGATCTATTGTTAGGCTACCTGCTTCCCTGGTGGGACTAGCCTAAGTGTCCCCAAGGAATGCCTGCTGGAGTTAGTGCCTAGAATAATGAGTGTAGATAAACAAAACTGTTGAAAGAAAAATAAGGTCTATTGAGCCCTTAGAGATGGGGCAAGGGCTGAGGTGAGGCTGCAGCAGATGGTGTGCTACATAGTTCAGTTGCTTCTTCCCTGGCTCGAAGTCCCTTCTCTTACACTCTATGAAAGTGTCTCTGTATTTTCAGTTGTTGACAGCTATACCAGCAGGGAGCTAACTGCCGTCAGGATTTTGGTTCCAATTTCTGTGGTCCATCACCGGTTTTCTATATGTAAATACTTGTCTTTTTTCACATGCCCAAAGGCAAACCTGAGAGAAACATTAGATGTTGTCTTACTGCTGATTGCTTCAAACTGGATTGTGGTTTTGTCTACTAAAGAGCTGATGGTCTGTCTGGAGCATGGAGGAGACATGGAGCAGGGAGATGCAGGCAGAGGCCGGGTGGAAGCAGAACTTTGATGGACCATCACTGTAAGCAGGCAGTGGGAACCACATGGAGAGATAGGATGGCGATATGTTAGATAGCTAGCTGAGAGACTGTTTCAGCAAAAGGCCAACACTTTAAAGTACATAGAAGTCTCTGTAAGTTCATTAATAAGCCTCAGGTGAGATCCAAGGAAGCCACACAATAGAGAGTCTGAAGGTATTTCTTTACCTTTATGCTATAGTGCTTGTCTGCATGTGTGCTTGTGTCCTACCTCTGTGCAGTGAGGAGGCCAGACAGGGCGTCTATCTCCTAGAATAAAGTTATGAATGCTTGGGAGCTCTCATGGCTGTGCTGGCAAGAGAGCCTGCATTCTCTTCTAGATCATCATTGAGACAATTTTCCAAGCTCCTTAGAAACATATTCTTAAATTATTCAAGGATTAATGTAGATCCAACACTCTGAGATAGCACACTTTCTTAAGAAACTGGGTAATGTAATAACAAGTTAGTGTAGCACAAACCTACATGAATAGAAGGGAAAACTTAGCAGCATGAGAGAGACTGATGATTAAGTTATTTATAAACCCGCTACTACCTGAAACTAAGAGAACTTCTCTCTCTCTCTCTCTCTCTCTCTCTCTCTCTCTCTCTCTCTCTCTCTCTCTCTCTCTCCATTTTAGCTTTTTAGTAAAATGCTTAGGATACAGACTGACCTTCTTTTGTAAATGACAGTTTTACTTTTGCCATATTAGGACACACACGCATTCTGATAAGCAAAATGAAGAGTCTCAGTTCCTTGGAACCCCTGGGCGAGGCCCTGGCCCTCTGGTGGAGCTGCACTCACTGCAGTAACTTCCTTTGGACGCCTTATTTAAGATGCTGTTCTGTGGTCTTTTGGACGCCTTATTTAAGATGCTGTTCTGTGGTCTTTTGGACGCCTTATTTAAAATGCTGTTCTGTGGGGCACGAAACATACTGGCGCCACTTTTCAGTCCTCTCTTTCTCCAGTGGCCAGAGTAAACCACTTTCACAAAGAGCCACCCTGGGCAGAGTCATTTTCTAGGTTTCAACTGAGCAATTAGGGACAAATGAGAAAGACCAATAAGGAAACCAACAGTGAGGTTGTCATACCTGTCCTGTGCCTGGACAGAGACATGTGGACAGTCTTGGGCCAAAGGCAAAGAAAAGGAACCAGTTATTGATCCAGTTCACTCACAGTTTTAACAACGGGCCCTCTCACACCGAGAGTTCTCATTCCCGCTGTTCATGTGTGAACACAAGTCATGCCATTGGCAGGCGGACACCTCACCAGCCTCGCCATTGGGAACCTGGCAGTGTAACAGGGTAACACTGTCCTAGGAGCTCAGTGCTCAAAACTAAAATGTGAGAACTCACTCTGCAGGAGTGTGCTGCCCATCTTCCCTACCCTCTTACTGGACACAAGTTTGTCACAATGCAACAGAAGCAGAATTTTTCACTTAAGGACCCACCTCTCACCTTGAATTGAAATAAGAAACAAGCTACCTTCCCTTCTGCAGACCATCTCCTTTCCTTTCATCTACTTCAACGTCATGAAAACCGAATTTTCACATGAAAACTGAATGCTATAAAAATGCTGCACACATTCTTAATAGCTCAGTAGTGTCCTGAGTTTTGCAGGCAAACGGATGGAACTAGAAAATATCCTGAGTGAGGTGACTCAGACCCAAAATGACATACATGGTATGTACTCACTAATAAGTGGTTATTAGCCAGAAAAAAGTACAGAATAACCAAGATATAGTCCACAGAACTCAAATAGATCTACAAGATGAATGGCCCAAGTAAGAACACCTCAGTCCCACTTGGGAGAGAGAAGAAAGGAATTACTAGTGGGGAGGGAGGGAGGAAACTGGGAGGGAAAGTGGACAGTGAGGGGGAGTGGGGCAGAGCAGAACCTGATCTAGTATTGAGTGAGGGAAAGGGACTGAAGCCCTGAGGGCCAGCAGAAAGAATGGAAACAGGCAACCTTGATAGATAGAAGGTTAGGAGGACCCTCCAGAATGCACCAGAGATGAGAGACTCAGGACTCAAAGGGAGGAACCTTCGATGAACTGCCTGACAGTAGGGAGAGGGAACTTATAGAGTCTACCTCCAGCAGGAAGACAGAATATCAAGAGAGGGATGGGGTTGCCATCCCACAGTCACAATTGTGACCCATAATTGTTCCTGTCTGAAAGAATTACAGGGATGGAAATGGAGAGGAACCAGATGAAAAGAAGTTCCAGAGAAAGGTGGAAAGTAGGATCCAGCTCAAGGGGAGGTCCCAAGGCCTGACACTATTACTGAGGCTATGGAGTACTCACAAAAAGGCATCTATCATGACTGCCCTCTGAAAGACCCAACCAACAGCTGAGTCAGATGAAGATATTTGCACTCAACCAATGGACTGATGCAGCTCACCTCTGTTGTTGAATTAGGAAAGGCTAAAAGATACTGAAGAAAAGGGCAATCCTCAAGGACCAGCAGTCTCAATTAATCTGGACCCCAGAGAGCTCTCAAACACTGGATCACCAAACAAACAGCATACATCAGGTGATATGAGGCCCCCAACACACATATAGTAGAGGACTGCTGGGTTCATTCAGAGATGATGCAATTAACCCTCAAGAGACTGGAGGCCCCAGGGAATTTAGAGGTCAGGGGGGTACAGGTGGGGACATCCATGTGTACATACGTGGGTTGAGAGGAGGTATGGGATATGGAACAGTCAGAGAGTAGATGGGCCAGGAATAAAATATGGAGTGTAAATTAATTAATTCATTCATTCATTCATTCATTTTTATAAGAGAAAAAAAAAGTGCTGCTCATGATCCTCACAGGGCCACAGCTGCTTCCACAGCAGCACTCACAGTTGCCAGAAGGCCATTTTGTGTGTTTTCTGTTTATTACTGGAGGGGAAAACACAAAGCCCTCTGAACATCTTTCCTAGGTTTGCTTGTTGCTACCAAAGAAGAAGGATAGGGCTTCTAGTCACAGAATTCAGAGCCTTAAGCAGTTGATTTTGACTTAGGTACTAGGAGGAGATTCTCAGTGTGGGATTGTATATATTCGGTTGACCTGCTCACTTGTTTATGGGGGACTGTCATAATTAAATTAGATGATATGAGAAAACCCAGCCTACTCTTGGCTGCAACATTTTCTAGGCAGAGAAAGTCGTAAGCTGTCTAAGATTAGAAACATCAAACTGATCACAAGCTAGCAAACAAGCAGGCAAGCAAGTAACCATGCACACATTCATTTCTCACTGCTACTGACTGTAAATATGATGTAACTTGCAGTTTGTAACTTTCTGTTGCAAAATTACAATCAGAAATGCATTCATTATCCACCTAACTTGTGTCTTCAGGATACATTGTTATAAAAACATGAATGAAAGGGGGAGAGAGAGAGAGAGAGAGAGAGAGAGAGAGAGAGAGAGAGAGAGAGAGAGAGAGATCATGTATGTGGCAACAGATTCCCCGGAGCCAAGAAAATCCAAGGTGCAACCAAAAACTCTACACATTATCATCACAACCTGTATTGGGCCATCATATACCATTTAATTGCTAAAGTAGACAAAATAAGACTTAGAGGGATATGTGAAATATACCATTTTAATTGATGCTTCAGTTTATAAACATGAAAATTGGCCCATCTTTCAGAAAGAACATGATACATTTACTTCCTTAAAATGCTGAGAAAATTACAGGGATTATATTTTGGGATACCAGATGAAGTTGAGTATGAAAATACTATAGGACATGTATTAGTACTAATTTTCTGTTGCTGTGATAAAATATCATGACCAACATAATTTATTTTTACAAGGTTTTCTTTTGGCTTACAATTCCAGAGGGCTCCTAATCGTGGAGACACATTGGAAGCAAATAGTCGGCATGAAACCAGGAATAAGAAGCTGAAAGCTCACAATCTTGAATAATTATGAGTTCAACAAAGGTGTGTGTGTGTGTGTGTGTGAGAAAGAGAGAGAGAGAGAGAGAGAGAGAGAGAGAGAGAGAGACATGCAGATTGTAGTAAAACATTTAAAGTCTACTACCAAAGCCTCCTGCCAGTTAAGTACTTCTTCCAGTGACCTCTGAGACAGTACCAACGGCACAACTATCCGACCAAGTATTCAGATGCTGAGTTTATTGGATATATTTCTTATTCATAACATCACAGAAGTTGTATCAAACTCAAGTGAGTCTTACCTTCTAAATGGCAGGATTTTAGTATCCTTTTCCAATTTGTCAATGATTGCTCTCAGGGAAGATGCCTTCCATTCTAGACAGGTATCAAATGCATCCTCTTTGTGGAAGTTGACATTTCCACTCCCTATTCCTGAGCCTCATATATGTATCTAATAAATACAATGAGAGCTTCATACTATCTTACTAACATGGACTTACAGGGGCCATTCTCATTCAATCCACTGCAAATATGCAAAAAGATTTGTGATAAGATTCAAAACATGATACATTCTCTACAGTTTTAATCCTAGGAAAATTTAATTTGAAACTAATCTACATATTTATTATTCTCAGATCAATAGTCATCTACATCTCCTTCTCCTCCTCTTCTTCCTCCTTCTCCTCCTTCTCCTCCTCCTCTTTCCTCTCCTCCTCCTTTTCCTTCTTCTTCATCATCTTCTTCTAGCTGAGTAATTCAAGTTGCAATCAGGTGTGCCCTAGAAAACACTACAGTTGGTCTGATTTAAACACACACACACACACACACACACACACACACACACACATTAAAACTACTCTCTATATCTTGGAGGGATAGCTCAGTGGGTAAAACCACTTGGCATGAGGATGTAAATTCAGGTGCCCAGGAGCCATACCAAAGTCATACCCAGAACGGAATTGTAATCCAGATGCTCTAATGAGAAATGAGAAGGCAGGGAAAATTGAGAATTTTCACCAACCAACTAAGTTGGCATATGCAGCAGAAAACAAGAGGTGAATGCATGGACCAACAACTGGATTGTCCTTTGACCTCTTCCCATGCACATGACACACATGTGCCTGAGCTACAAGTGAATGAATTCTGAAATGACACCTTTGCTGAGATTGGTCCTCTGTAGACTGAGAAATCAGGTTGCATCCCATTTCTGGTTTCATGTTCAAATATTATTTTCTAAGGATGCATATCTGTCTTCAAATTTCTTTAGTAAATCTCTTTGCTTTGTTCAAACATACCAAGTGCCATGTTTAATTTGAAAAATCATAATCATATATTTGAAGTATTCTTATTTGTTATTTTGTCTTATAGTTGGTAATTTTTCCTATTTGATTATTAAGTTTTGTATATACTTCTAGAAAACAATGTTCTACATTCTTTTTTTTTTTTGACAAGAGCATTTCTTTATAAACTGCTTATCAGATATTCACATCAGGACACAGGCTTTAAGAACAATGGAACTGGACTTTTGGATTTCATCTTAGACGATACTTGATTTCTAGTCTTGAGAGAGATGTGGGAACTTTGCCTGGAGAATTTTTTTTTTTCTGTAAACTTATCTTTCTTGCTTCAATGTGGGTTGTTTCTCCATTCTTAGTCTGATAAAGCAATCCACATAAGGCATTAAGAAGAACTGCCTCCTGCTGTATCTTTTATTTAGGTACCAAGGTACAGGCCACTGCTTGAATTTGTGCCAGATGATTTGTCCAAAGATCGCCCTTCTCCAAGCACCAGGCCTGAGTTTTTCTTGACCGGTCTGAAGAAGCCTTAGAGCATCTTTCCTTTCCTGGACAACTTTATCTAAGGCATCCATGGAATCAACGACCTTTTCTAAGCGCTCTGGACTTGGCATTGGCAGCCTCTGTCTCTTGGCCTCCTGCTCTAGAGTTAGACGTGTATTTCTTTCCTTCAGAAGGACATACCAAAGCTTATGTAAGTCTTTGTTACTTTTGTTCCTTGGCTGTTGGCAGGTCCATGAAGTTCCAGATTTGACTTTTTCTTCCCTTAACTTTTTTTGGGTCATCAAAAAATTCTTCTAGTACTTTCCTTGGCAATGTGGTATGAAGTAATTTACACTAGGGAGACGATGTGACATGTGGTGTATTCTTATGCAACAAACTAAGAGAAGGCCTGCAACCCGAGTGAACAGGGTCCTTGGGATTTACTAGGGAACAAGCTGCCTTCAGGAATGCTGAGGCTCTTCTACAAATACCCACAAGACTGGTCACAGCCATTTTTCTAATGTAGACCCACGGTGTCTGTGTCTGATGTCCTATAATCTTGACCATTACTTCTGCATTTACTCTGTACCTTTGTCTTTAAAAAAAATGTATGTATTGCCAGATGCCTAGTACATTAAAAGAAGCTGCCATGAATGCAGAATGAGAGCTACCTATGCATATGGGCATACATAACTGGTGAAAATGCTGAGAATAAGAGACAGAGTGATCAACCTAAAAAGTAGACACCTATATTCACCTCTCCCTGTTGAGAAGGCCGAGGGAACATTATGAAGGAAGAATGACCCAAAAGACATGCATGGGACCTATCATGACTGCCCTCCAATAGGCCCAATAAGAACCTGAAAGAGTCAGATGCAGATATGACACCCAACCAATGGACAGAAGCTTGGGACCCCTATGATTGCATTAGGGAAATGCTGGAAGAGGCTAAGGAGGAGGGTGACCCTATAAGAAGACCAGCAGTCTCAACTAATCTAGACCCATGTGATCTCTCAGACACTGAGACACCAACCAGGCATCATACACCAGCTGATAGGAGGCCTCCAACACAAATTCAGCAGATGACTACCTGCTCTGGCCTCTGTGAGAGAAGATGCATCTAACCCTCAAGAAACTGGAGGCCCCGGGGAGTGGGGAGGTCTGGTGGTGTGGTGGTGGGAATACCTCCATGGAGACTGAGGATGGGAGGTATGGGATATGGAAGAGCCAGAGAATGGACCAGTATGGACAGGGTCTGGACTTAAAAAAAAATTAAAAAAAAAATTTTAAAAAGAAAAGGAATAGCAAAACAAACAAAAGAGAGAGAGTGTGTAAAGAAAGAGTTTAAGAGCAACACACCATTCTCGTAAATATGATGCAGGCAATTCTAGTCAGATGTCCTGAGGTACTTACAGGCGATAGCTACTAGCAGAGGGAGAATCATTATGTTTTTTAAATAATATGAGCAGTGGTAGAAATTCTATACTTCACTGCATGGACCCATACCGGACCCATACCTGTGGAAAAATTTGTAGCACTAAGTGGACTTCATAGGCTAAAGAAGTAATAAAGTAACTTGAAGTTGAAAGGGGGAGGGGGTTGTATTGAAAAATTTGAAATTTTTATTAGGGAGTAGGAAACATATATATGATCACATTTCACTGTATATCTCCATGAAATTCTGAATAGTAAATACTAGTTTTAAAGGGGAAATAACACAGCATATAGCCTTTCATCTTTTGTTTTATTCTTTTTAACCATAGATGTGAAGATTTTACCACCTGTAATATTCTTGACAATACACAGGCAGTTCTCTCATATGCAGCAGCAATGTTTAATAGGATACCATTTATGGCTCTGTCATAGTGATACTATGTATGCTTAGGTGTTTGTTATGTGACTAATTTATTCCAAGTCCTTACTAATTATCATAAGCCATAGACACCCCAAGGTCAAAATTACAATTAGGGCCACAGAACCTTTATTTTCGTCTTTGATTTACTTACCCAAGCACATGTGTTCTATGACTGCTTTCTCTCCCCCATCCCAGCATTCAAGTCAGATGGCATTCTTGCAGCCTCTGCTTTGCTTCTCCTCTGAGCTTCTTATAAAAGTCTCTGACATTCAGTGCCTGACGCTGACTCATTTGCCTTTTCTAAAGCTGGAGACCTGCCTATGTGAAAAATGGAAATATACACATTCCCAACGATGGCTCAGCAGATGAGTGCACTTGCCTTTAGGTCTAACAACTTGTGTTTCATCCCTATAACCTGAGAGGACCAACTTCCAGATGCTACTGTACTATGACCTCCAGAAGCCAACCAAAGCATGCACATACACTGACATGAGTAAATGATAGTGATGAAAATAAAAGAAATTCTGGTCCAAATTAGAAATGATGTAAACACATGGACACCATTTAGACTGTCTCTATGTTTTACAGTGTGTGTGTGTGTGTGTGTGTGCGTGTGCGTGTGCGTGTGCGTGTGCGTGTGTGTGTGTGTGCGTGTGCGTGTGTGTGTGTGTGTGTGTGTGTGTGTGTGTGACTGTGTGTGTGTTGGCCAGTAAAGTGCTTTGGAACCCAGTAGCAGAAGTTACATGTGTTTATGAGCTGCCTAACATGGGTACAGGGAACCAAATTTAAGTCTATAATCTGGAAGATCACCTTGCTTTTCACTGATGGGCTATTTCTTCATCCCTGTGTGCAGAATTAAATAACAATCAAACAAGCAAAACAAAACAAACAAACAAACAAAAAATACCAAAAGGAGCTAGAAAACTTCTTAGAAACTGAAAAGAATATAATAAAACAAGTATTCTGTAAATTGTTAAGATTGTGTCTTTGTTCATTTTTATTAGCTAAGTTTTCACTTCCCATCATAAGCATTTTACACATTTCTTTCCAAACTTCTATCTCCACATTTTATATACATGTTTTATCAGCAATAAATTTATAATTATTGTTCAGGAAATGTTTAGTCTTTTATATTATGCATGATAGCTCTTTTACTATTCTCCTTTATTCATTATAAGACATAAAACAATTACTAGTATTATGGAAAGCTCAGTCTATTCTAGAGAAACTATTTCAAAAGCATCACATGTTTTCATTTTATAACATTTTCAAGCATAAAAATAATGGTGGTAATTTTTATTATTACATTCTTCATATTATGTACTGTTATCATAAAAAGTGTGAGCCAGGGTGTCAGCCTCACACAGAGAGCTTTAAGGGAGCTTGGGAGAATCAGAGTTTTCATGTGGGGGATAGTATTTCGGCAGGGCTGTTGATTGCAAAGTTCCTTCAAGATGTATAAATTTGTTTGTGGGGATGCAAAACTTCAGCCTTTCCATTTTTATACTAGTGCTTACATTTTAACACATTATCTTGACACACAGAAGACTTAGGGACAATGTTGCAAGTCTCATATCTTATTTGCAAATCCCACCTGCACCAGACATGAGTTTCTTGCCTGTGGAGAAGACAAGACGTTCACTATGATCCTAATGATCACTCCCAAACACATGCTTGCCTCAGGCAGTTCTGGAGACAGCAGGTAAGAGGGAGGGTCCCTAAAGTCTGTGAGGAAGAAATAGATTGAGAATATACTGCCTATACCAGATCTTGCTTCTACAAGACCATGCTTTCCAGAGGCCACTCCTTAACATACAGCCTGGCACTTTCTTGGTCGATTCTGTCCAGTGTGGAGTACCCAGACTTCAGAGATCACCATATTGAAAAATTAAATTTGTCAAGAGAATCAAGTTGAAAACAGACTTGTAAGAAATCAGGCTATGCACAACTAAAGCGTCAGGTGGGTATTTCAATTCCTGCAAAGGTTATACTAATCGACAACTATGGAAAAAAAAAAACCCACTTAGCAAAAAAAAAAAAAAGACTGAAAAGTCTTATAAAAATATAAGTAAATATTAAGCTTGTTAGTAGTAGTTCTCTTTTTGAGAAGCACTAGACATGACTGTATAGCAATTAAAGCAAATTTGCATAGAAACTCAGTAATAGAGAATGGAACTACAGCAAATGGAATCAGTTCCCACTTTTTCATTTTGTGAATTTTATTTTTTTCATTTGACTCAAATATAATAGGTTGTTTATGAATTTTGTTGTTATCTTAGAAAAAATCATAAATTTGCCTCATATATTTGCCTCGGATATCTCCCAAGGGATGCCTTTTCTCTAATAAAGCATGCTAACAAATAATTGTGATTATTGATTAATCAACATGCTCTTGAAATTATTCTTTTTATTTTCTATTTATTTTATTTCTTATTAGAAATGGACTTTTTTCCTCACATAATAAATCCTGATTACTGTTCCCTTTTCTCTACTCCTCTTTCTTCCTCCCCTCTTATCTGTATCCACTACCTTTCTGTATCTTATTATAAAATAAAGAGACTTCTAATGCATAATAACACAAATATTGTTTCTTATCCCCACAGATTTGTGTCACTATTGCCCTAGCATGTATTTCAGGCAGTTCACAACAGTTGGTCTATTGGGCTGTGGCTAGGTTCATGTTTACATTTCTCCTTTAGTAACCTCCAAGAGTACCTTTCTGTAACAAAGATATTACCAAATAGGTGTAAAGCATCTAAGTAGTTGTGAGATCCACTTTTCTGTGTTTAATAAAATGTGTACATGTCCTTAGCAATGGACCCTTGCCATCAGTTTATGGATAGCACCCTACGGTTTGGGCGACAGACTAGGTTGTTTGGATATTCTCTTGGGATCCCTTTGGCTAATAGCTCACCTAGATGTAACTCAATCCTAGTAGTGAAAGCTTTATTTGGTGACAAGTGACGGCCAGTGAGACTCTGTAGTGCTCATTATTTGGTGATTTCATTTTGATCATTATCATGTATGTGGATAGTTTAGAAAGCTTCTCCGATATTAGGGTTCTATACAAAACTCTCATACGGCCCTTAATTTTAGATGTTTATTCTTTTCTTCATTCCCTTGACACTCACTATCCCCTTCTGACTTAATTCTCCTGTTCCTGCAGAATCCATAACTGTCTATTCTATATCCATTTCCTAACAAGATCTATCTGCTCACATCCCCAGACTCTTACTGTATATCTATCCTCTGTGGTACTACAGACTATAGCTTGGTTCGATTGACTTAACAGCTAATATCACTGGGCGTGGTGGTGCACACCTTTAATCCCAGCACTCAGGAGGCAGAGGCAGGCAGATTTCTGAGTTTGAGGCCAGCCTGGTCTACAAAGTGAGTTCCAGGACAGCCAGGGCTATACAGAGAAACCCTGTCTCGAAAAATTAAAAATAAATAAATAAATAATTTTTTTTAAAAAAGCGAATATCTACATATATGCAAATACATACCATCTTTTTCTTCTGAGTTAGGATACTTCATTCATAATGATTCTTTTCTAGTCCCTTCCATTTACACACAACTTTCATTTTTTTAACTACTGAGTGGTAAATGCTGCATTGTAGTATGTACCACATTTTCTTTATTCATTCTTCTGTTGAGGTACATCTTGGTTGTTCTCAGTTTCGGATATTTATGAATACATCAGGAAAGAACATGGTTGGGAAAGTGTCTCTGCATTAAAATGGAAAATCCTTTAGGTAAATTACCAGCAGTTTTTTAGAAGGATCTTTAGGTAGATGAATTCCCATCCTCTTGAGTAAATGCCACACTGATTCTGATTTCCATTCTGTCTGTGTAAGAATCTAATCCTACAAGCACTGGAAGAGTGTTCTCCTTACTCCACTGCTACTCCAGCAGGAGTGTCCTGTTTGCTGTTCCTAGTCATTTTGAATGGTGTAAGATGAAATCTAGTAGTAGATTCGATTTGCATTTCACTGATCGTGAAGCACGACGAATATTTCTTTACGTATTGAACAGCCATTTAAATTTCTTCTTTGAAATTCTGTTTATATATGTACCACATTTTTCATTTGGTTATTTGTTTTATTGATATATAGACTTTGGATAATAGTCTTCTATCAGATATGCAGTTAATAAAAATCTTTTCACATTATGTAGAGCTAACACTTGTCCTTTGCAATGCAGAAGCTTTTTGATTTATATTAGTTAGCGGTTATTACTTGTTTACCTTAGTGCCTGTGCTAAAGGTGTTATCTTCAGGAAGTCTTTTCCTGGGCAAAGCCCTAGTTTACTTCCCACTTTCTAGTCCATCGGGCCCAGTGTATTTGGATTTATGCTGTGGGCATTGCACATTTGGAGTTTATTTTTCTTTAGGATCTATGTATCTGTTTGATTTTTTTTTAACATACAGACACCCATTTTGAGATGCACAATTGGGTGGGGATGCTATCTTTGTCCAGTATTTTTAGTTTATTTATAAAAAAGTCAGATGTCTATAGGTGTGTGGATTTATTTATGGTCTTCAATTCAACTCAATTGATCAGCAATTCCATTAATTTTATGCCAATACCCTGATGTATTTTACTTGCTATATATTTATAATACAATCTGAAATTGCAAGTAGTGATAGCATCTGTATATCTTTTATTATTAAGGATAATTTTAGGTCTTCTGGTGGTTTGGGAAACGGGGTCAATGTGACCTTTTAAAAGAATTTGGGCAATGCAACTTCTGTTTCTATTTTGTGGAATAATTTGAGGGAAAATTGGGATTAACTCTTGCCAATTGAGTGGGGTATGGAAGTCCTGCACTATCAGTTTATGAGTGTCGATATGTGAACTAATCTGTAATAATGTTTCTTTTCCAAACTTGGTTGCATAGACCTTAACAATTGTAATACTCTTTTTGTTGAACTTTTTCATCGATAATTATGCAGTGTCTTTCCCCATCTCTTTTTATTAGTCTTGGTTTGAAGGCTATTTTGGCAGATATGAAAGTATCTATAGCAGCTTGATTCTTAGGTCCATGTGCTTGAAATAGATTTTTCCATCCCTTTACCCTTAGGGGAAAATAAGGCTTGTTTCATGGATGCAGATTACGGATGGATGGTGTTTACTCAGCCATCTGTTAGTCTATTATTTTAGCTAAAGAATTGAAGCCACTGATATTGAGAATTATCAGTGTTATTTTGTTGTTGGTAGTGGTGGTAGTGTGTGTGTGTGTGTGTGTGTGTGTGTGTGTGTGTGTTGCAGTTCCCTCTTTTGATACTTTGATCTGTTTTTATTTATTCCCATTTTCTTGGATAGGATTAAATTCTTTAGTTTGAAATTTTGTTATGCCTTTTGTAACACTGGATTTGTAGGCAGATAATGCTTAGATTTAGTTTTAACATGGAATGTCTTTTTTTTTCCATTTATTGTGAATGTAAGTTTTGTTGTCTATTGTCACCTGGTATAACATCTGTGGTATCTTAAACTTTGTAAAACATCTTTCTAATTTCTTCTGGTTTTTAGAGTCTCCATGGAGATCAGGTTTAATTCTAATAAGTCTGCTGTTATATGTTATTCAATGTTTTTCCCTTATAAATTTTAATAATAGTTCTTTGTTCTGGGAGTTTAGGTTTTGATTATTGTGAGGAAACAAGACATTCTTTTCTTGTCGAATCTATTTTTTACTCTTTGTGATACTTATACCTTGATAGACATCGCTCTTTCTTTAAGTTAGGGAAATTTTCTCCTGTGATTTTGTTGAAAATATTTTCTGTTTCTTTGACCTTGGTTTTATCTCCCGTTTCTGTTTCCATTATTCTTATATTTATTATTTCATAATGTCAGATTGTCTGGATGTTTTATCCAGCATGTTTTTATACATAAATCTTTTATTGACTTAGGTATTCATTCCTTATATCTTATCTTTAATGCCTGAGTGTCTCTCTTCCAATTCTTGCATTCATTCGAGAAGAATTGTCCCTGATGCTCCTGTCTGAGTTCCTAAATTTTAATCTCCAGTTTATCCCCAGGTCCTCTTTTCTTTATTGATCCTATTTCCACTTCCAGACCTTGAACTGTTTTATATATTTCCTTCTAATGAACTTTTTGTGTTTTCATAGATTTCTTTAAGGGATTCATTCACTTCCTTTTTAAAAACATCTACCTTATTTATAAAGATTATTTTAAGATCTTTGTCTTTTGCTTCAGCTAGGTAACAATACTAAGAGCCTACTCTGGTTGTGTTCCTGGGCTCATATTATCCTGTCTGTTATTGATGGTGTTTTTATTCTGATATCTAGGCATTGAAGTTTGGGATGAAGTATACGCTATAGTCTGGCCTAGTCTTTGTTGGGTACATGTTTTGTTCCTTGGTCTGTTACCCGTTCTGGTCTTTAAGTGTGGAACCTGTATGTTGCCCTGTAGAAAATTCTTTTGTGATCCTGGTATGTGTGACCACTGGGGATTCCAGGTAATGTGTATTTGTAGATATTGGGAGCTGACACCTAGAAATGGGGATAGGCTTGTAGAGGGTGGGCTAAGATCCACAGGAAAGAGGAGAGCAAGGTGTTCTACTAGGATCTGGTTAGCCATGGGAGCGAGAGCAGAGAGTGAGGAGAAGCAGCAATAGATTGCTTGCTACCAAGGTAAGAAGGAGACTTGAATATTAGATTTGGGTAATCAGAGGAAGATGTGAAGACCTGAAATTAACCTACCTGCCTTAATGAATGAAGTAGCCTACATGTTCCCATGGAATTTATATTGAAGTTGAGATCTGCAATAAAGGAAAAAGTGGGTAATGCATCAGGTCATCTGCTTCATAGATAGAGATGAGATTAGAGTATTTGATTTGGGTAAGTAGGGAGAAGTAAAGATCTGCAATAAGCCTATGTTGTTCCTTAGCTAGAGTGGCCTATCAGTTCCCAGGAGGCCTGCTCATTTGGGGTGCTGGAATAAAGCAATGAGAGGAGGAAGGAAAATTAGGAGGGTAACTATCCATTGGAGAAGGGCAGGAACTGCAAGGAGACTTAAAATATTTTTAATTAAAATGTTTTAGGATGTAAAATGGTTGCTTAACTTTAACAAATTTTAACTCCAAGGTGACGAATAAAAATGGTTTCATTGTCTTTCTGCTGGGGCAGTTTCTTAGCTGGTCTGATCCAGTGAACACACCATATTCTGACACATCCTAGAGGACCCACTAAACTGAGAGCAGTTGGTATAAATCTCCCTACCTCCTCCAGAGTCCCAGAGCTGCTGCTGGGAGCCTGGTGGACTTGGCACCTATCACCTACCAAAACCCCCACCCTGCTGAATACCACTCCCCTTCTGTCCTTTCTGTCCTTTCTGCCCAACCCTATCTGCTGAGACAGATTCTTAGCTAGTCTGCTCCAGTGAACACACTATATCCTGAACCATCCTAGAGGACCTGCTAAACTCGGAGCACTTGAGGGCTCCCTGCACTCAGAGTCGTTGAGGACCCGCTGCACTCAGAACAGTTGAGAATCCACTACTAGTTGAGGTTTAGCTGCACTCAGAGAAGTTGGACAACAGTTTGACTATTCCACTGGAGACCCAACAGTCTGAAGACTACCCAGATCTACTGCAGCCAGGGCAATAGATCAGCAGCTTCTCTGTTCCTGTGAAGAACCCCCAGGTAGAAAGCCCCACAAGGGTCTGATACAGCCAAGGCTGCAGGGCTAACAGGAGATCTGAAGCAACCTAGGACAAAATAGGCAGACTTAATACAGTCACTCAGACCAACAAACACCAGGGATATCCAGGTGGCAAAAGGCAAGCACAAGACCATAAGCAACAGAAGTCAATATATGTGGGCATCATCAGAACCCAGTTCTCCCACCACAACAAGCCTTAAATCAAACAACACACCTGATAATCAGGAAGGTGACCTAAAACACTATCTCATGAACATAATAGAGTCCTTTAAGGAGGATATCAATAATTCACTGAAGAAATACAGTAAAACACAGGTAAACAGGTGAAGGATTTGAATAAAGTAATCCAAGACCTAAAAGTGGAAGTATAAACAATAAATAAAACACAAATGGAGGCAAAACTGGACATGGAAAACCTAGGAAAGATGTCAGGAATTACAGATGTATGCATCACCAATAGAATACAAGAGATAGAAGAGATAATATCAGGTGTAGAAGATACAATAAAAGAGATTGACACAACTGTCAAAGAAAATTCAAAACATAAAAGACTTCTAACCCAAAGCATTCAAGAAATTTAGGACACAATGAAAAGACCAAATTAAAGAATAATCAGAATAGAGGAGAATGAAGAATCCCAGCTCAAAGGACCTGAAAATGCCTTCAAAAAATCATAGAAGAAAACTTCCCTAACAAAAACTAAGAGGTGGCCATAAAGGTACAAGAAGCCTGTAGAACACCAAATAAATGGAATCAGAGAAGAAAATCCACTCCTCACACAATAATAAAAACACTAAACACACAGAACAAGGAAAGAATATTAAAAAGGGGGAAAGGGCCAAGTAACATACAGAGGTAGACCTATCAGAATTACACCAGACTCTATAACAGAGACTATGAAAGGCAGAAGAGCCTGGTCAGAGGTCATGTAGACTCTAATATAACACAAATGCCAGCACAGCCTACTATACCCAGAAAATTCTCAATCAATATAAATGGAGAATCCAAAATATTCCAAAAAAATTCCCCAAATTCTAACATTATCTATAAGGCAATCCAGTCCTATAGATAATCCTAGAAGGAAAACTCCAATACAAGGAAGGTACCTGCACCAAAGAAAGAACAAGATATTAAGCACCTCAGAACAAAGCCAAAAGGAAAGAACCGCCAGCACATAAAACTACCTATAAAAACAAACATATCAGGAATCAACAGTCATCTGTCTTTAATATCTCTCAATATTAATGGACTCAACTTACCTATAAAAAGACATAAGCTAACAGACTGGATATGCAAGCAGGATCTAGCACTTTGCTGCATATAAGAAACATACCCAAATAACAAAGACAGAAACTATCTCAGAGTTAAAGGATGGAAAAACTTCTTTCAAGCAAATTATCCCAGGAAACAGGCAGGAGTTACCATGCCAATATCCAATAAAACAGACATTCAACCAAAGGATATCAAGGGTGCTAAAAAAGAACACTTTATATTCATCAAGAGCATAATGCACCAAAAGAAAGTCTCAATTCTGAACATCTATGCCCCAAATGCAAGAGCAACCCTGTAGGTGGAACAACAATATGAACTAACCAGTACCCACAGAGCTCATGTCTCTAGTTGCATATGAAACAGAAGATGGCATATTCAGTCATCATTGGGAAGAGAGGCCCCTGGGTCTTGCAAACTTTATATGCCCTATAGAGGGGAATGCCAGGGCCAAGAAGTGAGAGTGAGTGGGCAGGGGAGCAGGGTGGGGGGGGAGGGTATAGGGGACATTCGGTATAGCATTTGAAATGTAAATGAAGAAAATATCTAATAAAATAATTAATTTTAAAGTCATTTAATAAACTTTTTCTTTAAAAAAATAGATTGACAAAAGCCATCACAAAGACAAAATTACTATTCTTCACAACTCGTTTGAACTGGAAATGTCTGGATATGTCACATTAGAGAGACTCACATCGTGATTTGCTGAGGTTAACAAGACCTATGGGAAGACACATGATGTTTGGAGAAAGTATAAATAGGACTCAGGGGACTTTTGAAGTTGGATTAAATTTAATGTTGCATTATGCTATGGCCAGGTGTGGCCCCAATAGGTTCATACATTTGAATAAGCCTATGGGGGCCAGAGAGTAAAATGTGGTAGTTCAAATATGCCCAGGGCATGGCACTATTAGGAGGTGCGGTCTTGGTGGAATAGGTGTGATCTTGTTGGAGAAAGTGTGAGCAAGGGCTTTAAGACTCTGATCATAGATGCCTGGAAGCCAGTCTTCTCCTAGCTGCCTTCAGAACAAGAGATGGAGCTTTCAATTCCTCCAGTTCAGGGTCTGCCTGGATGGCACTATGCTACTGCCTTGATGAAATGGGCTTAAACACTGAACCTGTAAGTCAGCCTCAATGTTAAATGTCCTTTCAAAGAATATATGTATGTACATTTGTGTGTGTGTGTGTGTGTGTGTGTGTGTGTATCATATAAAAAGTAAGGTAATATATCCCTTTTACTATGATCTAAAAATTTATAGTAACACCAAAGTTCACTGAAAATTTTATATACATATATATATATATATATATATATATATATATATATATATATATATAACCAGTGGGTTCCAATTTCATTTTTTTTAACTCACTACCTGATCTTGTGTGTCTGTATCTGTCTGATTCTGAGTCTCTCTACTCTGTGAACTATTTATTCATTTTCAGGAAAAATACACTACTACACTACAATGTTTTTAATTTGTGCTTTAAGATGAATTGGTTCCATATATTTTATTCTTTTGGTTTTCAATACTTTAGTTTTTTATAATCTCAAGTCTTTCATTTTATATAAAATTTTCAAGTAAACATTTGTAGTAAGTTAATACTTACTTAAAGTAATTGTCCTGTTGAATTTCCAGAGAAGTGTAATTCAAACAAATGATATTCTAAGTTTATGTGCTGTGATTACAGGTTTCTAGGTTTCCTTTTATTTGATACATGAGAATTTGTCTATTTTTCAATCATTTTTATATCTTTTTAAAAGTTATATAGATTTTGTACTTATTTTTAGTTTAATGTACATGACATATTTTATATATTCTGCATTCTATATACCTGTCTTTCACACATTAATAATTTCTGGTTTATTGTGTGTTGTAAGCCCTGCTTAGCCACATATTCATGAAAAAGGTGCTATTTTCATAATTAATCAATGTTTTATGTCTTTATCATCAGAAAGAAGTGACCATTTCAATCATTTTTTCTTTTTTTTTTTTTTGGAGGGGGGGGACAGGGTTTCTCTGTGTAGCCCTGCCTCTGCCTCCCAAGTGCTGGGATTAAAGGCATGAGCCACCACTGCCCAGCTCAATCATTTCTTTAAAGCCTATTATTATTATTATTATTATTATTATTATTATTATTATTATTATTATTTGTGTATGTGTGTATGAAAGACTTTCTCTGCATCTAAAGAGATGATCATATGATTTTTTTTCTTTGAGTTTGTTCATATAGTAGATTACATTGCTAGATTTCCATATATTGAATCATTTCTGCATTCCTGGGATGAAGCCTACTTTATTATGGTGAATGATGATTTTGATGAATTCTTGGATTAAGTTTGCAAGAATTTTATTGAGTATTTTTGCATCTATATTCATGAGTAACATTGGTCTGAAGTTCTCTTTTTTGTTTGGTTCCTTGTGTGGTTTAGTTATCAGAGTAATTGTGGCTTCACAGAATGGATTAGGTAGTGTTCCTTCTGTTTCTATTTTATAGCATAGTTTGAGGAATATTTATATTAGGTCTTCTTTGAAGGTCTGGTAGAATTCTGCAATAAATCAGTCTGGCCCTGGGATGTTTTTTTTCTTTTGGTTGAGAGCTTTTTAATGACTTCTTCTATTTCCTGATGAAATATAGGCCTGTTTTGATAGTTTAGCTGTTCCTGATTTAACTTTGGTATGTGGAATCTGTCTAGAAAATCATCCATTTCATTTAGGTTTTCCATTTTTATTGAATATAGGCTTTTGAAGTAGGATCTGATGATTTTTTGAATTTCCTCCATTTCTGTTGTTATGTCTCCCTTTTCACTACTGATTTTGTCAATTTGGATACTGCCTCTGGGCCCTTTAGGTAGTTTGGCTAATGGATTATGTATCTTGTTAGTTCTTTCAAAGAACCTGCTTTTGGTTTTGTTGATTCTTTGTATTGTTCTCTTTGATTCTATATGGTTCATTTCCACCCTGAGTTTGACTATTTCCTGCCATCTACTCCTCTTGGGTGTGTTTGCTTCTTTTTGTTCTAGAGCTTTCAGGTGTGTTCTTAAGATGTTCGTAAGATCTCTCCAGTTTCTTTACCAAGGCATTTAGTGATATGAATTTTCCTCTCAGCACTGCTTTCATTGTGTCCCATAAGTTTGGATATGGTGTGTCAGCATTTTCATTAAATTCCAGGAAGTCATTAATTTTGTTCTTTATTTCTTCCTTGACCAAGTTATCACTGAGTAGAGAGGGTTGTTCAGTTTCCATGTGTATGTGGGCTTTCTTTTGTTTCTGCTGTTATTGAAGACCAGCTGTAAGCCATGGCGATCAAATAGGATGCATGGAATTATTTCAGTCTTCTTGTCTTGGTAGAGGATTGTTTTGTGACCAGTTATATAGTCGATCATGGAGAAGGTACCATGAGGTGCTGAGAAGAAGATAAATTCTTTTGTTTTAGGATGAAATGTTCTGTAGATATATGTTAAATCCATTTGGTTCATAACCACTCTTAGTTTCAGTCTGTCTTTGTTTAGTTTCTGTTTCAATGAACTGTCAATTAGTGAGAGTGGAGTGTTGAAGTCTCCCTGTATTATTTTGTGTGGTTCAATATGTGTTTTGAGCTTTAGTAAAGTTTCTCTTATGTATGTGTGTTCCCTTGCATTTGGGTCATAAATGTTCAGAATTTATACTTTCTCTTGGTGGATTTTCCCTTTGATGAATATGAAGTGTCTTTCCTCATCACATTTGATAATTTTTGGTTGAAAATCTATTTTATTGGACATTAGGATGGCAACTCCAGCTTGTTTCTTGGGGCCATTTAATTGGAAGACCTTCTCCCATCCTTCTATTCTGAGATAGTTTCTGTCTTTGTTATTGGGTTGTGTTTCTTGTATTCAGCAAAATGATGTATCTTGTTTGTGTATCCAGTCTGTTAGCTTATGTCTTTTTATAGATGAGTTGAGTTCATTAATATTGCGAGATATTAAAGACAGATGACTGTTGGTTCCTGTTATGTTTGGTTTTTGTAGGTGTTTTTACATGCTTGTGGTTTTCTCCTTTTGACTTTGTTGTGAGGTGCTTAATATCTTATCTTTTCTTTGGTGTAGGTACCTTCCTTGTGTTGGAGTTTTCCTTCTAGTATCCTCTGTAGGCATGGGTTCATAGATAGATACTGTTCGAATTTGGTTTTGTCCTAGAATATTTTGGTTTCTCCATCTATATTGCTTGAGGGTTTTGCTGGGTATAGTAGCCTAGGCTGGCCTTTGTGTTCTCTTAGAATCTGCATGACCTCTGACCAAGATGTTTTGATATATAGTGTCTCTGGTGAGAAGTCTGATATAATTCTGATAGATCTACCTTTGTAAGTGACAGCCTTATAGAGACAGGGTTGCAGGGAGGAGGTATAGGATATGGAACAGTCAGAGGGTAGACTGGGAATTGAATAAAATCTGGAGTGTAAAATAAATAAATAAATAAATAAATAAACAAATAAAAATAAAAGGTAAAAATCCTATGTTTATTTTATTTGTTTGGTTTTCTATCTACTGATAAGAATATAGAACCTAGAGAGTCTGTTGAGGACAGAATCTGAGTATGTACCTCTTTGTATCAAGCACCTTAATCATTTGCTGTTAGGTATAATATTCTGTTCAGATATTTTAGATGCTTTTCTTCAAGCTAAGTTATTTCCTCTATTTTAATTATTTGGAAAACTATTATTTTAAAACTATGAACAAATATAGAGATAGAGATAGAGATAGAGATATATAGTTAATCACACTGGCTATAATGTTTGCATAACATATCTCTTTTAATTCAAATCACAAATATTTGATTGACAATTTGATGGATTATAGCTGATAGATTCTGATTGTAGTGTTAGGGTCATACCAATCCCCAAGAGTGAATTTGAAAGAGATATGCTTTTAATGCCCTTGAGTATCCTGTGAAATGATGTCTGACTTACGTTTCAAATGAAATTTAAATTCAAAATTAAATTTTCTTATGTTTTTAGTATTTAAATGTAAAAATCATAATTTTATCTATATTATTTTAACTGATTTTTGATAATGGTTGCTTTTCTTTTTAAGCAAATTGCCCAATTTTTAAAATTTTTAATTAAACAAAATACATTTATTGATGTATAGTGATTTAATTTAGTATGGTTACTCACAGTGAGCATAAAAGCAATGAGCAAGTGTCTAAATGCTACTGATTTCCTGACATGGTAGTATGTACTCCCAATTCTCTGAGCTTTGAAGATCTAAGATTGTCACACATTTATGAAATTAGGTCTAACTCTCTTGCTGTAACTACTGAATGTGATTGTTTTTTAAATTTTTAATTAGGTAAATTTATTTGTGCTGTCTATTTTATCTTATAAATTTTGATGGAAGTTTATTAATTTTTTCTTTTAAAAACTACATTTTCACCCCTTCTGCAGTTGAAGCAGGATAACAAATAGTTGGTAAATTGTAAATCATCGAAGTATATTTGGCTCAAAGATGAAACTGGAAATTTTTGATGCATGTTTTAGTTGAGTTGCATTACACTGCTTTATGGTTATTTAGGAAGAAATTAAATAAATTATTGTTCAGAGATTTAATTTTAATATAAGCATTTAGTGGTATAAATCCTTCCTTCCATTCTTAATGTAGAAAAACTAGGAACTTTCACTATATCAGTTGAACTGCTATTACATTCCCTTTCCCCAGTGGCATTATCAACATCATAACAGGAATGGCAGCTGATGTAGAAAACAAGAAAATAAGACAAAGCCATGAATGCATATGCACACATTCAGGAAAGGAAACTACAGTTGTTCTTGGGTAACATGATTATGTATGTGGAAATTCTCAATCGACAGAACTCAGGAAACCTCTAATTATCAATAGATTTCAAGACCCCAAATTGATATAATAATTTTAGTACAATTCTAAGCATTAGCAAAGGATTGGAATTAAAAATTAAAAGTATAATTTCATTTATAGCAAAACTCAAATTTTGAATCATTTGTGCTTAATAAAATATATATAAATGTATATGAGAAAAAATCTATAAAATCTGATGAAATAAACCAAGTAAAGTGTATATTAATGCACCGACAGTCTATACTTGTGGATGAAAGGTTTACATTTCATCAAGATGTTAAGATCTTCCAGATTGATTGACACAGAACAGTCTTGAAAACATTCTTAACATTTTGTGACAAGTATGAAAAATATTCTTAAGGTTGAGTGACTTAAAGAACAGGAATTAATTTTCTCATAGTCCTATAAGCTAGAAGGAAAATTTATGTTAACAGTCAGGTTATAGTGTGAATGCTCTTTATAGCTTGCAGATAGTGAAATTCTTCTATATTCATATGCCTCCTCTTTATTTAGTATGAGGAAAATGGATTTCTAATCTCTTTCTCTCATAGTAAATTTTAAAAATCATGAGCACAATTTTATTTATTCAAGCAATTTATGCTTTAATATTTATGCATATATGCTGTCTTGTTTGAGACTTCTCCAAATTAATTTGGGAGGAAGAGAGTGTAGGCTATTGCTAAGTACCAAATTTTATATATATATATATATATATATATATATATTATTAATATATATATAATATTAATATATATTATTATATATTTATATGGTGATAAAACACTTAATGCATATTGCTATACAAGAAGAAGACATTGAGGAAAGAATCACTATTATGTGATTTAAAGGCAGAATATAGGTATAGAAAAAGTCATATAATTTTCTAAAATTTGAGGGATATGGATAAATCAATCATTAGATAAAAGAGATATTTAGTGCAGTAAACTTACACTTTAAATTACTTTGGTGACCATCATTTGACTATGTTTTTGGCCAAGTTTGAAGAGGAGCATAGCACACAGTGAACTCTGAGGTGTAGGCTTAGTTAACAATAACTTATAAATATAATTTCTTTAATAACAGCAAACTATTGAAAGACATCCATGTAAAATATTCAAAAAGAGGAAATTGTGTGAGGAAGACAGATGTATTTGTTTTTCTATTTTCATGTTTAAATCTCTTTCTCTAATTTAAAAGAAAGTTACAAAAGTAAATTTTTAAATAAAAATTATAATGTGTTGTAATAAAAGTAGACTAAGAAACGTAAAAAATGCATATATATATATATATGTATATATATATATATATATGTATATAATGTATAAATGTATATATAATATATAAATATATTTATATTTATAAAATATAAATAATATATTTATTAATATTTATATTTATATTATATTAATATTTATAAAATATAAATAAAAATAAATATATATAATATATAAATATATAAATATATATAAAATATAAATGTATATATATATATATATATATATATATATATATATATACAGAGAGAGAGAGAGAGAGAGAGAGAGAGAGAGAGAGAGAGAGAGATATTATTTTGAAAGCATTAGCAACCATGAATGCAGGCAGGTACCAGACGGACTCCCATCATTCTGTGACAGCAGTGCTCAAATTCAGCCCTCTGTATGACTGCAGATCACTCTAGGAGGACTCACTCTTGGATGTCTCACAGAGGAAGTGAGCTCGAGCAGAAAATTGGAATGTTTCTTGGCCATAAAAATCAGAGCTTCAGTTCCAAGGCTGCAAGAATAGCTGGAAATTGAGGGGTAATTTTGAAGTGGATTTGCAACTGAAAACAAGGGAGTGTGTCAAACTGCTTGTGGATAGTGCACAGTTGAATTACTTGACACATAATATGCGCATGCTCTGTCTAACTCTAAGACCTACAGAAGAAAGCAGTGACTAAAAAAGCCTGGCAGACATTTTGGTTGGTCTTCTAACATTGATACATATACTGCAATCACATTGAAAGAATTTTGAAAATATTTCAGTTCTTTTGAGATTCAGTAAATTCTGCTTTCTTGGGGAGTGGTTTGTTGTTGAAGAGAAAATTGCTGTAACAGTAACCACTGCATTCAAGGCTCAGGAAACATCAGAGAGAACAGCAAGACTTTAAGATCAAGAAATACAACCAGTAAATAGCTGGTCGTATCCAAGGGGTCAGTGTCCCTACAAAACACACTCGCCATTGATTGGACTCAGTCTGTAATCATACAGGAGTAAAGAAAGGAAAGAATGGAAGGGAGAGAAGGAGGAAGGAAGGGAAGGAAGGAAGGAAGGAAGGAAGGAAGGAAGGAAGGAAGGAAGGAAGGAAGGAAGGAAGGGAGGGAGGGAGGGAGGGAAGAAGGTAGGAAGGAAGGAAAGAAGGAAGTAATCCTTAACAAATTCTAAAAGCATTGGCTAACAGAAACAGGAAGTGACAATGGTTATCTTTTATGAATATACTATTTTATTCTCTTTAAATATAATCTTACTGGGAGGTTTTAAATGTATTCCACTCTTTATTCTTGATACCTAAATAAATTAGTATCCTATGAAAATAATGTGAAAAATATACAAACTATAAATATAAAATGAAAAGCCAAAGGGTGATATCACTAGCAAAATAGAACTGTTTATATCTGCTTAAATTCTTCCACTAGAAAAATAATGTTTGGGTAGACCAGATGGATATGGGGGTAAAGGTAACTTCTTCCAGCCTGTATAGGTGAGTTTGATCCTCATGAACCACATGGTCAAGGGAGGAAAGCAACGCCAAATCCAGGTTGTCCTCTGATCTCCATGTGAGTGACTTGATATGTGTACATTCACAGACAATAAATACATATAATATTTCTGATAAATAATTCATAAACCATACACAGACAATAGACTCTTACTTTTAGACACAAGATTTATGTAGAGGGTAGAGAGAGTCAAGAGGATGCCAAGAGGTATATGTTCATTTTGAGAAAACATCCATGCAGCTATGAGGAAGAGCCATCTGGTGTCTTCGTGGTCTCAAGCCTGGAAAGAGCTCTGTTCCTTGATATGCTTGGCTGCAGACACACTTGGTGTTTGCTGTGCATTCCAAATTACCTGATAAAATATTCAGAAGAAATTGAAAGCACTTGTGTCTTGGCAGGTAGGCTGTTCTGCCTGTCAATATATATTTTTTTCTAGGGGCCTGAAGGTCATCCTGATTTTAGGAAGTTGCTCCCCTCTGCTGTAGTTCTGATTTACTCTTGCTTGTTTAGGGGACAAGGAGAAATTGGACCATTTCTAATAGCCAAGGAACTACTTATCATCTGAGCCTTTGTGTGGACTTAACCAGCTTCCACCTCACAACCCATATAAGAAGACCCAGTCTTGACTCTGTTCCTTCTTACTATACTGAAATAACTTTGCTAACTGTCCAGAACACTGTCAGAGAATCATGCCTGCACCACTAATGGAAGGCCATGATTTCTGGCCCACAGCAAAGTCTATGGAGAGTCTGGATTTGACTGCACCTCTCTTCTTGAATTCAAGATCCTCCTATGTCTTAAAGTAACTTCTGGAAGATTCCACAAATCTCCATACACAAAGGAGGCCCATTAAAGGATTGCATCAAAATGTGGAGCAGAGACTGAAGAAAAGGCCATCCAGAGACTGCCCCACCTGGGGATCCATCTCATATACAGCCACCAAACCTAAACATTATGATGGTTGCCAGGAAGTGCTTGCTGATAGAAGCCTGACATGGCTGTCTCCTGAGAGGCTTTGCCAGAGCCTGACAAAGACAGAGGCAGAAGCTCAAAGCTAACCACTGGACGGAGCTCGGGGGTCTTGGATGGAGGATTTGGAGAAGGGACTGAAGGAGCTGAAGGGGTTTGCAGCCCCATGGATGGAGCAACTATGTCAATAGGCCAGACACCCTGGAGCTCCAGGGGACTGGACCACCAACCAAACACACATGGAGCAACCCATGGCGCTGGCCACATATGTGGCAGAGGATAGCCTTGTTGGACATCAGTGGAAGGAGAAGTCCTTGGGCCTGAGGGTGTTTGATGCCCCAGTGTAGGGGAATGGATGGGGGGGATGGGAGTGGGAGGGGGAGCACCTTCATAGAGGCAGAAGGAGGGGGGATGGGAGAGGGGGTTTCCAAAGGGGAGACCTGGAAAGGGGAAAACATTTGAAATGTAAATGA
Organism: Mus pahari; assembly: GCF_900095145.1. NCBI lineage: Eukaryota > Metazoa > Chordata > Mammalia > Rodentia > Muridae > Mus > Mus pahari. The sequence goes on along the minus strand of NC_034591.1, from coordinate 96,905,583 downwards.
AGAAAATATATAATAAAAAATGAAAAAAGAAAAAAAAAGGAAAGGAAAGGAAAGAAAAGAAAAGAAAAGAAAAGAAAAGAGAGAGAAAAGTGTAACAGAGAACATAAAAGCAGAACTGTTTCAGCAGAATGCAAGAACCTTATAAGCTCAAAGTATGCTGGAGAAAACAGAAAATTCAAAACAAAAAGGAATGTAAAAATGTATAGAAAGTTGTAAGCTTTATGAAGTAGCATGAAAAGATGCATGCCTAGATATTGGGAGATAAACAGGTGCTGGGGGTAGGGGGAGAAATGAACAGAAATGTGTGAGGCCATCAAACTCTATATTCAGCACTCCATGGGTGTTGATAACAGGTCTGAAGTTCAGGGTCATCCACAAAATATGGCAAGTTACAAGTCAACCTGAATTATATAAATCTTCTCAACAAACAAACAAAACAACAAAGAAAAGCAGAAAGATATAAAGGAGGGAAAGACAGAGTTGGCAAGGGAGGGAGTGAAGAGGTAGTAGGAAAGGAAGGGAAGGGAATGGAAGGAAACAGAGGGGAAGAAGGAGAAGGAATGAGAGGCAAGCTTAGATAAAGAAACATTACAAGAAAGCTTTCCAGTCTTTTTACACATGCAGATATCTTCATGTAGAAAGACTAAAAGTGGGAGACTTCAACACCCCACTCTCACCAATGGACAGATCCTCGAAACAGAAACTAAACAGAGACACGTGGACTTTAACAGAATTTATGAAAGAAATGTATTTAACAGATATCTACAGAACATTTTATCCTAAAACAAAAGGATATACTTCTTCTCAGCACCTCATGGAACCTCCTCCAAAATTGACCATATAATCGGTCACAAAACAGGCCTTGACACATACAAAATATTGAAATTATCCCATGCATCCCATCAGATCACCACTGAATGAGGCTAATCTTCAATAACAGCATAAATAATAGAAAGCCAACATTCATGTGGAAACTGAATAACACTCTACTCAACGATAGTTGGTGAAGGAAAAAAATAAAGAAAGAAATTAAAGACTTTTTAGAGTTTAATAAAAATGAAG
>NC_034591.1:96886978-96904510 GCF_900095145.1 Mus pahari | reverse complement strand
CAACCCTATAGGTGAAACAACAATATGAACTAATCAGTACCCCCAGAGCTCATGTCTCTAGCTGCATATATATAGCAGAAGATGGCCTAGTCAGCCATCATTGGGAAGAGATACCCCTTGGTCTTGCATACTTCATAAGCCTCATACAGGGGAATGCCAGGGCCAAGAAGTGGGTGTGGGTGGGCAGGGGAGCAGGGTAGGGGAGGGTATAGGGGACCGTCGGGATAGCATTTGAAATGTAAATGAAGAAAATACCTAATAAAATAAGTTAAAAAAATAAAACCTTAACTCTCAGGCAAAAAATAAATAAATAAAATAAAATATAGACTTTTGTTCAGTTGTTTGCAATGCAATCCAGATATTCATCACAACAGTACTGTTGTAATTAAACTGCTTTTTCTTTCAATCTCATGGTAATTGTGCAACAAAAGCCTGTAGTTAAAAAATCAAGGCAAGAAATGAAAATGCCCTACTACAGAAAAATCTATTAATCACAAAGATTGGAATAGTGATACTCTGAAAAGGAAATCATAATAAACGTATTAACAGTGAAAGAGTAAAGCAATAGGAGACACAAGTACACCACTTTCACTAACAGGCATCTTAAGCTTGCAGAAATTGAAGCATTTCCAGAGATTCTGAAATGTGTTTTTAGAATTAAAATGTTCCTCTGAGATAGAAACATAACAATCCACATTAAACTTAAAAATAAAGATGAAGGACCCTTGGTTTTCAGCTGCTTCTTGGAGGTGCTGCAAGATAGATCATGTGTCGAGTCCTCAACATTCAAATGCATGTTGAGATGCAGGTCCACAAGTACCCATTGACCTGAGGATAGAAAACTTAAATGAGGAACAAGAGGGACTAAGGAAAGTGAAGGAGGAAAGATGTAAAGTTTAACTGCTACTAACAGGTGAGCAAAGACTGAAGGTTGTGATTTAAAAGTATATCATAAGCTAAATTAGCAGAGAAATGTACCATCCTGCATGAGATGATGATCCTTTTGAGACAAAGCAGTAGCAGAAAGGGGAAAAGAGCAATAAAAACAGAAATCATATAAAATATCACAGAATGTCAAAGGGAGGAATATGTGGGGCTTGGGGAAAGTTAAAGGAAGTCAACAATCTTCTCTCAAGACTGAAATAAATGAGAAATAAAACTAGAGACATTACAAACTTCCTGTGAGCTCAGCGTTGCAGTAGACTGGTACAAATGATTAGAAATTAGAGAGCTGTATAATGATAGGTATGGGGAGGAAGGTCTCAATTTCTGTCAACACACAAATTATCAGGAATAAACCAAAAAAAAATAGAAATATTGAAAAATACTAAAGGGAGTTTTTAACTCCAATAATGAAAAGTGGTCAAAGAATGCATAGTTCGAGGGGCTAATGGGAAATTATGCTTCTACTTAAAAATATGTAGGAGGGCTCTCAAACTATTGCAAAACTCTGATACCCTTACATGACATAGGCCCGTAAGTGCAAAGGTAACTGTGACTCGAAATGGTATGTGGAAGTCCTCATCAAAACAGTGGAAAACAGTTAAATGACTTATGTATTTGATTAATAACCAAGGCCACTTTAAAATTCCTTCCAATAACACAAAGGTGGCTCCATGTTTTCAAACCAATATTTAAACTACATTGCTGGAATGAGAAGATAAAAGCAAAGGGTCTTTCCAAAATATGCAAAAGTTTTGTTCCTTGCTTCTGGCTTTATTTTATTGATTTGTTCTAGCATATTTTGGTAGAGTCTTTAGAACATTTATATATGAAATAACTTATATATGAAATAACACTATCTATAAACAGGTGTGATTTAACTGCTTTCTTTCAAATTTAATACGATTTTAATACAACAAATAATCATTTCTTAATAAGAACTCAACAATTTGGGTGTATAAGAATGTGTCTACTAGCAATTTTTTAGTCAAATTCCACTACATAGAACTGTCAAACACAGAATTTTCTGTGTGGATGAGGCTGACCTTAGGCTAGCAAAGAACTTCCCGACTCTGTTTCCTGTATGCCAAGGTTAGATTTCTAAGCAATTGGTAAAGAACTGGTTTAAATACAGTAATTATTTCCTGTTTTTAGTTTTGAATTTATCAACTTTCCCCTTTTCATGTCTGCTCAACATAATTTTTGAATTCCCAGCCAAAGCCATTAAGAGAAGAAAAAAACACATCGCATTAAAATTTGAAAGAAACAGTTAAATCACACCTGTTTATAGATACTGTTATTTCAAATATAAATATTCTAAAGACTTTAGCAAAATATGCTAGAACAAATCAATAAAATAAAGCCAGAAGCAAGGAACAAACTTTGAGTCCAAACACCATTAGCCAAAGTATAAATTGTTAGGTAAATTCTAAGAGTAAGGTAGCCAAAATAGAAATATGAATATAACTTCACAGCAGTAAAAAACAAAATCACTTAAATACATATAGTTAGAGAGAGAGAGAGAGAGAGAGAGAGAGAGAGAGAGAGAGAGAGAGAGATTCTAAAATTAAAAAAGTTGGTGAAGACATGAATAAATGGAAAAGCAGCCAGTATTTGTCTGTTGGACGAATTAACAATTTTTACATGTTCACAATATACCAAGAAATTTTAAAAATTACTACAATCTTTTGTAATGTCAATGACATGTGTCATACTAATTTAAAAGTTCTAGATTTGGGGCTTGAGAGATGGTTTAGCAATTAAGAGCACTGGCTGTTCTTCCAGAGAAGCCAGGTTCAGTACCCAGTTCCCACATGGCAGATCACAGCCGCCTGTAACTCCAATTCTAGGGGATCTTACACCCTTATACAGATACACATGCAGGAAAAACACCAATGCATGCCAAAAAAAAAAAAAAAACCACCAAATACATTCATAAAATGTTTTAGATTTTATTTTTGAACCACAAGCAACAACAAAAGCCAACGTAATCTTGAATGAAAAGGATAAAACTGGAAGCATTAGATTATTTGACCTCAACATATACAAAGTTAGAGTTAGCAAACAGCATATGTACATATACAAAATATACAAGGCTATAGTTACGAGACTGCATAAATATCATGAAATGATACTAGCTTAAAAGCGGACATAATCCTCAAAAGTCATCCCATGTACTCCAGAAAAATTAGTTTTGATAACGTTGTCAATAAATGTGCCAATAAATGCAATAATGCAGAGTGAACTAATGCTTTAGTAAGTATTATTGATATTACAGCACATCCACATATGAGAGAAGGGGATTAGGATTCTTTCTCTGAGCATGTATAAAAATAAACTGAAAACAGGCTAAACTTCTAAATGTCAAAATAAATTTAATGAAACTTCTATCAGAATTCATGGAGGAAAATTTTCATGGGTTTGGTGTAGAGGAGAAAGTTCTCTATAAGACCTTAAAGGAAAGATGATGAACAGACATACATATTAGACCATTCATCACTGGGAAAAACCCCTGAGCAATATTGCTGAGCTATGAACACCTGTGTGTGGCCTATATTTAACCCTAAACATCATGATATATATATACTTGATTCTTGATTATGGACTTGGGGCCAGGGAGCCATTGGATTTCTTTGATCCTCTTTCAATGTGGTCACATTGAATAAATATTTTTCAACATTTCAAAAAAAGGAGGAAGAGAAGGAGGAAAAAGAAGAAAGAGGCAAAAATGGGACTAGGCAAGTGTGTGGATGCTGTTAATATCAGCACTAAAGAGTCAGAGAGGCATATTTCTATGAGTTCAAGCTTAGTCTGGTTTACAAAGCAAGTTCCAGGAAAATGAGGGCTACACAAACCCTTTTCAAAAAGCATTAAAAAATATGCAAATGTGAGAATATGATTGCTTGGTTAATATCTGAATCATAGTATACAAATAAACTAAAATATGCTACGATTAAAATTTAATTAATAAAGACAAAATAACAAAATAGATGGAGTAAAATACTAGGCAAAGTCATCAAGAGATACTTTCTGACAATTATATGCAAATGTCCTAAAAATAAGCAATAAAATATTCAGCATCACAAGCCATTAATAAAGCACAAATCCAAACATTGATGGCATGGTTATCAATTATTACAGAAACAAAACCAAAAATGGTTATTACTGTAAGTCATTTGTTTTATGTTCTATCACAAGTATATGTATTATATGCTAAATAATTGGAAGACATTATTCCTATACACACACATACTTCAATAAGAGTCTAAGCTAGGAGAAATACTAAAGTCTGCAACTTAGACATTACAAATTTGAGCCTATGAATATGCACATTTTTCATACTAAGTAAAAAGTAAAATAAGGACAGTGAAAAATATTTTTAAGTACTAATTTTGGCACATAGAACACAATTTTCTAAAATCTAAAACTGAACCAGAGGTTTTATTTTATAATCAAAGTTCCACTGTCTTTGCTGTGGGAAAAGAGGGATATGAAGTAGATGATGGAACTGGATATAGGCATGAGAATGTGACATGTAGAAATGCAAACGTCTCATCTATAGCATTGTCTTAGGATTTCTATTGCTGTGAAATGACACCATGACCAAGGAAATTCATAACAAACAACATTTAAATAGGGTTGGCTTATAGGTTCAGAGGTTCAGTCCATTAGCATCATGGCAGGAAGGCAGCATCCAGGCAGGTATGGCACTGTATGTGTTGAGAGTTCTACATCACAGTTCCAAGGAAGCCAGGAGCAGACAGTCCCCTACATGGCTAGGGGGATGGGGCTCAAATCCAACGCCCAGAGTTAACACACTTCCTTCAATGAGGACGCATCTCCCTCTTTATAGTGCCACTCCCTGGGCCAAGCGCTTACAAACCATCGCAAGCACCATATTATGACTCTCTTTCATCATTAAAAATTAAGTTACCTGTCTTTTCAGAAATGATTTAATTATGTAGATCAAATCAGGCATCTATTACTACCCTGCTTAGATGTACATCTTTTGCAGCATACATATGGATGTGTTTTCCTTTAAAAAGTATCTAACATTAATAAAAGCAAGTGTAGGTGAGGAAGTTCAATTTTGATCATCGTCAACTGTGAAATCCCTCATACAAAGGATGCTTCGATTTCAGAAAGGAAAGAGTGTCATTCAGGCCAATGTGATACATTTATGTGCTAAGTTGATGATCGTTACAAGTCAAAGATAGGGGTTTACAAGAATGATTTTAAAAGTTGCATGTTTAATTCTCTCAAATATTTTCATATTTTTTGCTGATATTTTCTCACAGCCAGATATTCTCCAGGCTGGTGGCCTTCCAGAACTCTCAGATCTCTGAAACCCTGACAGGCCGTTGGATATGATTAGAAGCAAGGGATAAGACCACTGGCCATGCAGATGGTGAGAATAGTTAATTGACCCACTTGAGGAGATGATGAGCTGCTCAGATTCTGCTTTCATTACAGGAAATAAATAATAAATTGCATCTGTTTTCACAGATTGAAAGTATGAAATGGTTCCTTGATTGTTTATTCCAAAGACCATAGCAAGGTATTTATTTAAGGTACTTTGTGGCTTGCATTTATTTATCCCTCTGTTGTGAGACCAGTTTTACAAACTGGTGATATTACTGTACTCATGGCACACATTGAGAATCTGAGGCACTGAATAATTAAAAGATACTACATAGGTTCATTCAGTGTCAGAAATGAGCTGGTAGCTACAATAGGCATATTGTCTCTAAAATTCTTATCTAGCTGCACTATGTCATAGCCTGAATTCCTGGAAAAAATATTTGAAATCCAGTTTGAATTATAAAATGAATATTTGGCCAATTTGAAAAATATAGACTACTATAAAAACAAACAAAAACCAGTAGTTTCAGGTTTGTGGTGTTTGCTTATTTGTAAACTCTTTTGTGAACAAGGATGAAGACCTAAGTTCAGATAACCATGACAAACTGAATTTCTGTTACTCTACCTAACAGTGATGAGATTGGACCCTCTATCAAAAGTGATGTGGAAGGCGAGGACTTCATAAGAGGTTTTCCTCTGACCTCTACCACTTTCCACAGCACAGCATGCAAGCAGTCCCAAATATATACACATGTACTCCATATGCACATACACATACAATAGGCTTGTAAAGTAATTAATTTTAAAGAATATTATATTTTGTATGAATTTATTCGTTTATTAATTGTGTGTGTTGTGCGTGTGTGTGTGTGTGTGTGTGTGTGTGTGTGTGTGTGTGATAACTTAGAGAAGTCAGTTCTCTTCTTTCACCAACTGGGCCAGAGAATGAACGTAAGTCCTCAGGCTTGTCCTTTACCAACTGAGCAATCTCAAAAGCCCTGAAAATGATCAGAAAATGGGTTTTTCGTGTGTGTGTGTGTGTGTGTGTGTGTGTGTGTGTGCGCGCGCGTGTGTGTGTGTGCATGTGTTTCTGCATGTGTGTGAATGAATGTATGCATATGTTTTGTGTAAGTGTGCACATTGTATGCATTAGTGTAGTGTGTGTGCATGCTTGTGCGCATATACAGTGCCTCCATGTGCATTTGCTCATACATGTACATGTGTATGTACAATCATGTACATGTGTGTATGTAAATTGAAGGTCAAAACAAGATAAAAAGAATCATAAACGAAAATGAAATCATATTTCTGACAATGGAAGAGTTAATAAAAACAGCAATTATCAATCGGCCCAGAGGGTTCTCTGCAAGCAGCTCTGCCCTCATAGAGTACAGGGTTTACCAAGTTATTACGATCCAAGAAGTCAGCTGTTAAAACCCACCTTCGTGTGGCTTTTCTGACTTGCCTAAGAGAAAAAGAAACTGAAAGAAATATTTATGAAGGTCACTGCTCCAAGACACAAGAATACTGAAAGAAGCAGATCTAAGCATGGGATTATAGAAAGCTATTCCTCCCTTATATAAATAGCCACCAAACCAATTTCTCTCCTGTATAGGAAATGTGTTTGACAGTGGGTGAGCTGCAAGTTTTGACTTTTTAAAAGAAGGAATTCTCAAGGAACCAGAATGATATGGAAGGGTACAGATGTAGAGACACACGAGAGATATCAGGAGTGGATTTTACCTGTCAGTGAAGGATAAATCTGAGCCAACTTGCACCAGAATTAACACAGAACCCCACAGCACTTCCTGCATCATTCATAACATCTAATATAATATGTCCACATTTGAAATGAATAAATAAACTTAAAAAAAAAAAACAGAAATTACATCTGAGGGGGAAAGAAACACCAACTGAACATGAGTTAAAAGTGATACAAAAATTGAATTGTTTTGTAAAAAGTAATTATGATTGAGATAGTGAATAGGATGAATTAGAGAATATGCAAGGGCAGGTTGGTAATGATAGCAGAGGGAGGGATACTTTAAGAATGTAAACTAGGGACATTAAGTCTCAGGAGACAGATTATTCTGTAAAGCCTTAACTGCAGGAGCATGAGGACCCTAATTGGCAGGGGTGGGGGAATACATTCTCTTGAAGACAGGGGGAGGAGGAATGGGATGAGAAACTGTAGGAGGGCAGATGGGGGGGGCAGGGCAACAGCCAGACTATAAAAAATTAAAGTAATATAATAATAATAATAATAATAATAATAATAATAATAATAATAATATAATAATAATGATAAAGCAAAACATGCTAGTGAAAGTTGTCATTCTTCTGGTTGGTGGCATAAACAGAAGGATCCCTGGGTCTTTGCCTATCATTCTATCCTGATTAGTAAGTCTCAGATTTAGTGAGAGACTTTGTTGTAAAAATTAAGTGGCAAATGATTGAGGAACACAAATGAGAATAGTTCCTGACCTGTACACACACATGCATCCATGTTCATCTACATATACATAAAAACATATGTATACATACATACTTACCAATAACCAATGAAGCACCCCACAAGAAATTAAGTCTGGACTCTCCTGGGAATGGATCAATCAAGCTAAAGTTTTATGAATTAAGATTTCCAAAAATGAAACAGAAAACATTGAATTGTTGGGGAACTGAGCTGATTGAAATGTCATTGGAGTGAAAAGGAGTCACTGAAGTGGCCAGGCTTAAGATTATTACCAAATTAATTAATTAGACACCAAACCACAGGTCCAGAAAACTAAAAGAATGCAACACAGGATCAAATCCATATACACACATATCCTGCTTGAAGTACAGAATATCCAAGCAAGAAAAGACACTCTTAATGGCAGGGGTAAGTTGTCTTCCCAGTGTAGAAGAGTCCCTGACTTAAATCATTGTCATAAGAACATACAAAGACAAAATCAGCCTGTACATGAACACTCCGCCCATCTTCCTTAATCTCATACATGTTAAAGAAAATATTTTGCATATGTAGAATTCTTGTCAGTTTATAATTATTTTAAGAACTGCATATTAAGTTCACTGCACTTGTACCATCTCTGTTCACCCTCCCTCCAGTTCCCTGTCCTCACTCTCAAATTCATGACCACTTCTTGTACAGTTATATATTTAAAATATGTTCATGCATATAAGTATATGTGGATTCACTTATTGACATATACAACCTAAGTCAATATTTAAAGGTTATAAATACTGAAATTATCTGATTTTATTTCACTGCTAAAAACACTGAAGATTGTTCAATTTTTACTCTCATCCTATCTATAACAAATCAGTTGATTCTGTGCATCAAAGACACATTTGTGATTTTTTCCCAATCTTAAAAAAGTCTTAGAGATATAATGGTACACACACCATTTCTTTTATTTTCATTTCACGGGTTACTAACGCTTTTGCTAACATCCATTGATGATTAATATTTGCTGATCTGTTTGAAGCTTTTTCCACTCTCAGCTCATTTGGTTCTCACAGGGCTGTGGAGTGTATACGATTAATATTTTCATTTATGGATGAAGTTATAGCTACAGAAAATTAAGTAACTTGAACCTCACAGTTAGGAACCGTTGAGTGTGACAGATGAATCTGATTCATATTTTATAGGGTTTACTATTCACCCATATGTATAGCTACTTGTCAGTTTGAGAGGAAATAGATCATATTACTGTGTGGTCATTACTCATTTATTAAACCTACATAGGACATGAATGTTCAGAAATGGCATGAATGAATGAATAATGCCACTATTAGATATTTTTAATATGACTTTTTATTTGAAACTATGATGTTTGATGGTAAATAATACTTCAGTTTTCACATACAAATATATCTCTTATTTTCTTCCATTTATGGATGAAATATGATATTGAATAAAAGTGAAACATTCCTACCATTATATAATTGTAACTAGAGGCAATTTTTCATTTTTAAATCTGTGATTTGAGAGTTTCATGCATGTATGTATTGTATTTTAATACTCTCCAAACACTTTCTTCTCTGCTTCCAATCTCTCTTAGTCATGTCTCCTTATCAACTTCTTCTTTATATCACACTGAGTCCAGGTATTGTCATCCATATGTATGTGGATGTGACATCATCCAAGAGAGGCCAAACCCCCAAATCTGATCCTCCTTTCTCAGCTCCTAGTACCTTTCAGATAGGGGTGGAGTCCCCTGAGCCCCTTCACAATTAATGCTGTAATGTTCACTGTATTGATCTTTACAGGTTTTGTGTTGGCAGCAACAGTTGTTGTGAGCTTATGAGAGCAAATGTCAGGTCATATCTAGGAGTTGCTCAACAGCCCACCCTGTGCTCTGGCTCTTATAATCTTTCTGTCTCTCCAGCTGACTCCTGAATCTTAATGGGCCAGGTGAATTAGATGTCCCATTTGGGGCTGTACACTCCTCAGTCACCTATTCTCAGCACTGTGATCAATGCGAGTCTCTGTCTTAACCACTGTCCACTACAGTAAATGGTCTCTCTGACAAATGGTGAAATTTGGTATTCTTTCAAATATTCAAAGAAGATCACACCTCTTAGCATGACATTGACTTCTGCATGTACATCAGGGGCCATGTGATCCAATGTATTCTGAGCTCCAGATGTTCATCACTCATACATATATTCTATACATGTTTCTTCAGAGATTACTGCATGCTAAGGGAGTTAGATAGCTATATCTGCACTGTGACAGATGTCTGGCTTTATGGTCCATTTGCATTTTCTTTAACGGACTGTCAGTTTCTCTTCCTGTTCCTTCTCATCCTTCTCATCCTCCTTTTTCTACTAGATTTCTCATCCTCCCCCAACCCCTTTGCCTTTGCCTTAACACTGTGAAAAGGTCAAAACTCTTTGCTAGCTCACAAACAGAACAGGAGCATTTATTGATTTATTGATTGTTCATAAAGACATCGGTGTTCATGATGGGGTATGCAGACAATGCTCCAACGTGCAGAGAAGTGACACACCCTACAGCAGATTGCAAAGGACTCCAATAGCACAAACTATCGTGACACTTCTGTGGAAGTAGGAGATTTTGAGATTATTCATTGGCAAAAGCATGAGTTCTAAAAGACATATGAGTTACTGTCTCATCCTGCTTGCCTTCCATTTAGTCTGTGAAGACATAAACACCATTGCAAATAAGGCTATTCTGAATTTCCAGATCTCCCTGTATCCTGATTGCTTCCCTACTTTGTAACTAGGGAAAGACTCCAGTCAGCATAGGACTGAGTGGAAGGGCCTTCTCTTTCCCTAAGTATATGTCACGTGACTATGAGATATGCAGTGACTTCATTTGAGTGTTAGTAGAAAGAGCAAGCTGAACCTGTGAGGGAAATCAGATCACATTATAATTTTGCTTCTTTGAGTTCTATTTCCTAAGACGTATTGATGCACCTTAAAGTTAAGAATACATTGTAATTTACAAGGCTATTGTCACCTCTCTCTGACTCGGACATGTAAAGGATATCAGTGTCTTACTATGCAGCCCAGACTGAACTTGTGATTCTTGTGGTTTCCAGCATCCTACCTCAGCTTCCCAGGTGTAGGGGACTAATGATATGCTCAATACTTGTTATTTTTTAAAAATTTTATTTTGCCAGGCGTGGTGGTGCACACCTTTAATCCCAGCACTTGGGAGGCAGAGGCAGGCGGATTTCTGAGTTCGAGGCCAACCTGGTCTACAAAGTGAGCTCCAGGACAGCCAGGGCTACACAGAGAAACCCTGCCTTGAAAAACCAAATATTAAAAAATAAAAAAATTCTTTAAGAGTGTGTGTGTGTGTGTGTGTGTGTGATAATATGCACATGAGTGCAGTACCCTCAGAGACTAGAAAATGCAGTACACTCAGAGACTAGAAGAAAGCATTAAGTCCCTTGGAACTACAGTTATAACTACTATGTGATATAGGTAATAAGAACTGTATTTGGATCCCCTGAAAGAGTGATATGTTTCCTAACCCCAGATTCATCTGTCACTCTTTATCATTTGTAAAGCCTTGAATATTCTTACAAATGTGGCCATTTTTACCTCTTATACATTATTTTTAAATCATATTTATGTATGTCTCATCCTCTAGTTAGAAGTGTTATTAAAACTTGCAGAGGGAATCTTTTACACAAATTAAATGTATAAATCCCAAACCTATAGTGAATGATCAAGTAGAAAGACATGTTTCTGTCAGTGTGGATCTGGGTTATTGGTAAAAGTAACCTGCAGAGTAGAAGGGCAGAATCAATTCATACAATTTATACTCAAACTTACAATGCACTAAGTAAATAAGTAAAAATGTAAAATACTTAAAAACAGTAAATAACATGGTGGTGAGGTTGTTGACCAAATGGAAGACTTATTATACACTGCTGATGAGAATGTAAAGTAATCAGTCCAAATTATGCTATAAGTAAGTATTTGGTTTCTAACAAAACTAGAATGAGCCAACTGTGACTCAGTTTCCCAAAAGATTCCAAGTCATTTCTTAATTGTGAAACCCAGATCCATGTCTGATTAAAAACATATACCATTAATAGCTCCTTTAATATTTATCTAATTATATGACTATATCACCAAAGTTCTTAGGTTTCCTACCTTATGTCAATCACAAACTACTTTGATATCTGCATATTATTTGAGGACCAGAATTTTAATTTTTTTTATTTCATCTATGTGAATGTTTTGCCTGTGCATTTCTATACACTATACCTGGTGCATACCTGGAACCTGTGGAGGCCAGAAAGGGGTATTGGATAATTTGAAACTGGAGTTGTAGATGATTGTGAGCCACTATGAAGGTGCTGGAAATTTATCCCAGGTATTCTAAAAAGGAGCCAGTGCTATTCACCATCATGCTATAGCTTCATCCCAATGAAGACATTTAATAATTACAAAATATTTTATTTTAGCAAGAGAAAATGAATAAATTCTTCAATCTTGTATTTTTGACGTTTTGATTTTTCCTTAGTCATTTTTTGGATATTTTATTCATTTACATTTCAAATGTTATCCCCTTTCCCAATTCCCACCACCCCAGAAACTCCCTACCCCATCCCCCTCCTACTGATTCTAGGAGGATGTGTCAACACCCACCCACCTTCTCCCACATTTCCGCTCTCACATTCCCCTACACTTGGGTATCGAGCCTTCACTGGACCAATGGCCTCTTCTCTCACTGATGCTCGCCAAGTCCATCCTCTGCTATATACATGGCTGGAGCCATGGTACCTCCATGTGTACTCCTTGGTCGGTGGGTCCTAGACCCTGGGACCTCTAGTTGGTTGATATTATTATTATTATTATTATTATTATTATTATTATTATTATTTATTATTAGGAAGCAACCCCCTTCAGCTACTTCAGTCCTTTCTCTAACTCCTCCACTGGGGACCCCAGCGACTGCTCCATATACAGTTACCAAATGCGGAAACTATTGTGGATGCCAAGAAGTGAATGCTGACAGGAGCCTGATATAGCTGTCTCCTGAGAGGCTCTGCCAAAGCCTGACATATACAGGGACGGATGCTCACAGCTAACGATTGAACTGATCATGGGATGTTTTGATTTTTAAAGTTAGTTCAGTGTGTTAAAATAATAATTAAAATCATATATAAGATATGGCACTTAGATACTAGAATAGAAAGTTTGGGGGATGTTTTGTATTTCTTCAAGGTTCTATTATTGACTTGTAAGCAAATATTGCATCAGAAATGTCATAGCAACTTATAATATCATCCATTTATATTTTAGTTCCTTTATCAAGGTAGAGTTACAGAACTGTCCATATACCATGATCTTATCAACTCTTGTTATATCTATTTATCAAAGGGCTTGTTCTGTGAATACATTCACATTGAATGCTTTGCCTAAATGTACAGTGTGCATACATACTGAATGTGTTTTTATTCAATTCTATGTTTGTAGCAATAGAGAAAATTTGCCCTTTCATTGGAGACGAGAAAATGCATTCATATTTTCTTTAAGTTGCTACATTTATCTTTGGATTTCATCCATTTCAGGCATTGTATTTTTATTGATTCAAAAGTGATAACTGTGCTTTACTTACTGCTTTAGGAAAGTAATGAGAGCTTTTCAAAAATACCATTAGGTACTGAATAACCAGTTTTCTCAATAATTACAAATGTTAACATGATCATATTCAAATCCAAAATGCCTATACACTGGGATATTTGTCCTTAGTTGACTTTACTATTCATGAATTATAACTTTATAGCAATTAAAAACATCTTATTCAATTGTCATATATCACATATATACTTGTGTCTATATTTGTGGGTATCTGTCATTTATTATTAGAGGATTGTGTTTCCTAAGGATGTAAAAACAAAGGTTAGAATTCAAGATAGATCACTAATGACAGATCAAAGAAGTAATTCTACACAAGTCTATCTAGGTGATTAATTGAGTTTATTAGGATTACTCACAGAAGGATGAGTGACTGCAGCTATCACTACAGAAAGATGATTAAAATCCTATGATGATGAATGAAGTAAGGCGACATTCCAGTGACTCCTCTAGCTTCAGGCAGCCTACTAGCAGGCAGTTATCTGCCTACATTAACTGGGAAAGAGACATTGGTTCTCTTTTAATGTTTGAGATTCCTGATTCTGTTTTGTGAGATTCCTCTGCTTTTTAATTTTCATGATTTTTCTGAATCTTATGAGTCTTCTTCCTCTCTCCAAGAAGGAACGTTTCAGTTCAGTTGAAAATTTTATGTAAAAGTTATATGTACTGATAACACAAGCTAAAGTATAAGTGAACATATTATTTACTTTTAATTAAAATAAATCTAGATGTCTCCAATTTTTCAAAACATAGAACAATATGGTGGAATACAACAGCTACAGTGTACTGGGGTACAAACCCCAAAATAAAATGGTAGTGTATTTGTTAATGCTTTAATGTCAATTATTGAATGTTCAAGTGGAGGATAAGATGCTTCAATTAGAACTAGATTAAATTGTGGATGTAGCAATGCATGGTCACTTATCACCAAGGAGAATACTGGAAGAATCACTGGGTATAAAATCAAGAAAAGATAACTTCAATGTGAAGGATCCTGTGGATCCAATGGACGTTTGGCTGGATACTAACAAAGGTGATCAGATGTCACCATGCACAGGAGATTAAGACTGAATAACCAACTTACATGTGAAAGATGATCAGAAATGGAAAATTGGAGTCTTGCTAAAATGAGTGACTTTGACTTGGAGTTTAGCACCCTAAATACAGGTTTTAAATCTACAGTGGTCTATGAGTAATGGCCTAGATACAATGGCTCTTTGATCATGTTTGTTGAAGATTATCTTGAATATTAATTCATTTAAAAGTGTTCAGACCACTGTTGGTGGTACCATTCTCCAGTCATGTGATCCTAAACTGTATAATAAAGCAAACTGAGTGGAGGCCTGGTAGCAAGGTCATGAAGTCTGCCTTCAAGTTCCTTCCAGAGTTCCTGATTTTACTTGCTTTAAGGATGGATTGTGACTTAGAATTTTAACCAAGAAAAAAAATCTTTCTCCTTTTTTAATCAGGGTGTTTAATTGCAACCACAGAAATGAAGCTAGAGTAAAATAATCAAAACAGCATTTTAGCAGCATATTGGTCATATGTTTGGTTGTCGAGACAAAATACCCAACAAGTTATGTTAAGGGAGGGTTTACTTTGGCTCAGATTTCTAAGCTACAGCTGACTGCTGAGAAAACATACAGACAGAAGCTTGGGGCCCTGGGAAGTCAGGAAGCAGAAGGACATCAATGCCCCCATGCACTTGGCATCACATTTTTCTTTGTTTCAGGATGCCAGCACATGGATGGATGTTGTCCACACCTGAAATAGGTCTTCCCACTTCATTAACCTAAACTAGGTAACCTCTCACAGATACATGCAGATGCTGCATCTGTCAAGCTGACAGCCACTATAAACCATCACAAGAAACTCCCATTTTGTTTTTCTATTTGTATTTTCATTAGGGAAGTTCTACTACTTAGATTATCATGCTTTGCCTTTTCACTGTCATGTAGACTTTAAATATAACATTAGCATTGTAATGTCTGTGCACTTTCTTTTCCCTGCTTGATTTGTTTGATTTTAGATGACCATTTTTATGCTGCACATTGTAACCTTTGAATTTTCTACCAAGTATGGGAGACTGTCAATTTACAACACTGTATAAAAATGTTGACATTTATTGTTAGGAAAGTAGTGTTTGACTTTATAACTTTTGTTTATGTTTTGTAGCAAGGCATATTTTATTTGTTTTTTATTTTTATTTTCTGTGGGGATAATAATTGTTGTTTAAAGTTCTGTTTCCAGATGTAATAAGCATCTTAAAGTGCATATGTGCAGATAGATATGAATATTAATTTTCAACTGAAAAGTAATCCGTTTAGACTCATAGACGAGGGCTATTTTCAGTCTTGATACTTCTGTGTGCAATATGTAATATTAAAGGCAAACACACACGTAACAGTAAAAAAGTTGGAGAAGAGTGATTACTGAGTGCTCAGCCAGGAATGAGACGTGTATTGTTACCAACTCCAAAGAACAAGGAACAGAGCAAAATAGGGACATTCTTGGAAGAGGATTGAGAGAATGTATAAGAGTTGGTGGATGTTTGGAGCAGAGACTTAAGGAATGACCATCCAGAGACTGCCCCACCTGGGGATCCATCCCATAAACAGCCACCAAACCCAAACACTGTTGTGGATGCCAACAAAAGCCAGCTGACAGGAGCCTGATAAAACTGTCTCCTGAGAGGCTCGGTCAGTACCTGACAAATACAGAAATGGATGCTCACAGCCATCCATTGGACAAAGCATAGGGTCTCCAATGAAGGAACTAGAGAAAGGACCCGAGGAGCTGAAAGGGTTTGCAGCACAATGATGTGAACTAATGTACCCCCAGAGCTCCCTGGGACTAAATCACCAATCAAAGAACACACATGGTGGGACTCGTGTCTCTTGAAGCATATGTAGCAGAGGATGGCCTAGTTGGTCATCAATGGGAGGAGAGGACCTTGGTCCTGTGAAGGTTCTATGCCCCAGTATAGGGGGTGGTTTGGGGAGCAGTGGAATGGGGTAGGGGATAGGGTCTTTTCAGAGGGGAAACTAAAAAAGGAGATAACATTTGAAATATAAATAAAGAAAATATCTAATAAAAAAAAGAGTTGGATGATGGACATGGGAACTCTGAGATGCTGTCTTCTGGACACACACAGACATTGATTCATGAACTAACAGTAGCCATAATTACCTGCATAAGATATATGCAACAGGGGATGAAACTGGGACATAAAGTAGTTGAGAAGATGATTCAGCAGGATAGGAGGATGATCACAGAGTGCAGGATGAGACAGCATATATCACTGTTGCATGTAGTCTTATTGTTAAAATGCTACAGCTTTTGACCGGGCGCTGCCTCACTACCAGCCCCTCCTAGCTCCCTTTTTTGTTCCACCTGGCTTAGCTCCTGGATTGTCACCATCAACCCTAATCTGGGTTCTCTTTCTACCTGCTTCTGCTCTGAGAGAGGTTATGCTACCAGCTTCCACCCGAGACCCTTGAATCCTCTGATAAAAGACACACACTCAGCTTGTCACTTTACAGGTGGCCTGCCATGGCACAATTGCTGAGCACAGATATCTCCTACCTGGAAAATATTGCCCTTACCAAGTTATTATCTTCATTTCTCCATGTGCCCTATACTTAGTGGCTAGTCCAATCTAGCCCCTGCCAAAAATATTGGCCATCTGCCTGTAGGGGAAGCCATTTCCTCAAGACCTTACATGATTTCTGTGTTCTACTCATTCCAAAGTATGCTAAAAAGTCTCTCTCTCCTTCCTTACATCTCCTTTTCCTCTGGGACCTGAAGTCCCACCTCTTCCTTCTATCCAGCAACTAGCTTCTGGCCTTTATTGACAAATCAAGAACAAATTAGGGAACAGGCATTAGCATCAAAAACTCCCTTTATATAGGGCAATACATATTATGTTAATATATAAAATAATAAGAAAGAGTATATAAAATATATTCAGCTAAATGACCAAAAGTCTAAATTGGTGTTTGATGTTTGTCCTTGCTCTTGATTCAAGCTAAATAAGTAGTCTTACCTACAATCTAGACATCATATATATTTTTTTTTAAAGATTTATTTATTTATTATATG
>NC_034591.1:96874410-96886923 GCF_900095145.1 Mus pahari | reverse complement strand
GATGGTTGTGAGCCACCATGTGGTTGCTGGGATTTGAACTCCGGACCTTCGGAAGAGCAGTCAGGTGCTCTTACCCACTGAGCCATCTCACCAGCCCCTATATTTTATATATAACTTATATTTAAAATATATGATTTATATATAAAAATATATAATTTATGTAAATATAAATACATATTTACTTTCCTTTTATTTTCTTTTTCACATGGACTATTTGACTCTCTTTCAATAGTTTAAGCGAAATTAAGCTTACTTTGCCAATTGAAGAATACACAATTTCCTGAGATCAAATAACTTTCACCTGTGAACGCACCTCTATAAATGAGCTCATCCATGATTGAATAATGACAGTGGAACTAATGAAATCTTTGTATCAAGTCTCTGTAACATTGTGTTGGTAAGTTTTCAGAACTTGCTTCTTTACCAATGAGAGGGAAAATACAATGAGATTTACGTGTTTCTAAAACAAATTTCCTTTACCAAATAGACCCGTGAACATTATATGTCCGTTGTTACTGTGTAGTTGTTAAATACTATACTCTCCAACTATTTATTATCATTTAGAAGGTTAAGTCTTAAATAAACATCCCATTCTGCTAAAAGAGGAACGAGTTTCTTTATTATAGGCACTAATTATAGGTTATAATTAATTGTCAAAGTTTTAGCTGTATTTATTTCTGAAACAAATTATACACATACTCAATTAATTTTCTGTAAGTCAATATTTGTCTAAAGAAAATTATTCTAAAGCTTTTATTTGGCAGAAAAATCTCACCGGTATCACACTGTCCTGGCTGTCTTAATACGTTCCTAATTTACATGTAGATAAAACATATCTCTGATGAACATGCTTCTCATGTGATCACTGATTGAAAATGCCAATCCTAAATCTGATAGAGGACTAATATCCAATATATACAAAGAGCTCAAGAAGCTGGACTCCAGAAATTCAAATAACCCCATTAAAAAAATGTGGTACAGAGCTAAACGAAGAATTCTCAACTGAGGAATACCGAAGGGCTGAGGAGTACATGAAAAAATGTTCGACATCCTTAATCATCAGGGAAATGCAAATCAAAACAACCCTGAGATTCCACCTCACACCACTCAGAATGGCTAAGATCAAAAATTCAGGTGACAGCAGATGCTGGTGAGGATGTGGAGAACGAGGAACACTCCTCCATTGCTGGTGGGATTGCAAGCTTGTACAACTCTGGAAGTCAGTCTGGAGGTTCCTCAGAAAACTGGACATAGTACTACCAGAAGATCCAGCAATATCTTTCCTGGGCATATACCCAGAAGTTGTTCCAACTGGCAATAAGGACACATGATCCACTATTTTCATAGCAGCCTTATTTATAATAGCCAGAAGCTGGAAAAAACCCAGATGTCCCTCAACAGAGGAATGGTTACAGAAAATGTAGTATATTTACACTCAGCTACTAAAAACAATGAATTTATGAAATTCTTGGGCAAATGGATGTATCTGGAGGATATCATCCTTAGTGAGGTAACCCAATCATAAAAGAAGTCACTTGATATGCACTCGCTAAGTGGATATTAGCCCAGAAACTTAGAATATCCAAGATACAATTTGCAGAACACAAGAAAATAAAGAAGAAGGAAGAGCAATGTGTGGATTCTTCACCCCTCCATGGAATAGGGAACAAAATACCCATGGAAGGAGTTACAGAGAAAAAGTTTGGAGCTAAGACAAAAGGATATATACCATCCAGAGAATACCCCACCTGTGATCCATCCCATAATCAGCCACCAAACCCAGACACTATTGCATATGCCAGCAAGATTTTCTGAAAAGACCCTGACATAGCTGTCTCTTGTGAGGCTATACCAGTGCCTGGCAAATACAGAAGTGTATGCTCATAGTCATCTATTGGATGGAACACAGGGCCCCCAATGGAGGAGTTAGAGAAAGTATCCAAGGAGCTGAAGGGGTCTGCAACCCTATAGGTGGGACAACAATTTGAACTAACAAGTACCCCCAGAGCTCATGTCTCTAGCTGCATAAGTAGCAGAAGATGGCCTAGTTGGCCATCATTGGAAGAGAGGCCCCTTGGTCTTGAAAACTTTATGTGCCCCAGTACAGAGGAATGCCAGGACCAGGAAGCAGGAGTGGGTGGGTAGGGAAGCAGGGCGGGGGGAGGGTATATGGAACTTTCAGGATAGCATTTGAAATATAAATAAAGAAAATATCTAATAAAAAAAAGAAAATAAGAGTATGTTGAGCTTTGTCTGCTATACACACAACTGAGTAATATTCAGGAGGCTTTAGTATGATATACAATGAATTACAAATAAAAACCTCCAGGAGTAGTTTCCAGAAAAACATGAGAAGAAATAGGCACCATATTTCCACCACTTGGACAGTTTGTTTAGATATTAGGCAATCGTTATTCATTTATCTGTGGTTTAAAGCATTTTGGTTACATGCACATGCATAAAACCATCATTGGGTCAGTTGCCTATGTAATAGAGTGTTGACAGGATTAGCATGAACCTTGCTCATGCAGGTAAGCAGTCACTGTGTGTTTGTGATTGTCAGACACCTGAGATGTCTGTCCAGAAAAAAAGGTGTATCAAAGGGCTCTTTTTCAATTTCCATTCTTATAATTTTCCATCTGTTCTTGCTTTAGGTTCCTGAGCCTTGATATAAGGGAACACGGGAAATGAAGAGGGCATAGAGAAGTTGGAATGGGAGAATAGAGTGTAGATATATCTAAAACATATATACATAGAAAAAAAAGTTCCTTAATGAATACTCATCTAAGAACATCTTGTCTTTTAAAATATTTTATTGTTATACACAAGTTGTACATAATAATGATTTTCATAAGGACGTTTCATGTGTATTTATAACATTTTGTTAACATAAACACTGCAATTAGCATTTCTTTTCAGTTTATATAATTTAATTTGCATGCATATGTGTGCATTTATGTGCACTAAGTATGTGCAGTTACCTGTAAAGCTCCACAAGATGATGATTGGTTCCCTGTAACTGGACATTTAGGAAGTTTTGAGCTACCTGGTGTGGGTTTGAGAACCAAGTCTATGTCCTGGTCAGGACCAGAATGGATTCTTTATTCCAGGACATCTCTGACACTCCCAGTATCATCATGTGTCAACCTTTAACCCCTTTTCACCATCTTCTATTTCACCCTTTCTTCTTCTTCTTCTTCTTCTTCTTCTTCTTCTTCTTCTTCTTCTTCTTCTTCTTCTTCTTCTTCTTCTTCTTCTTCTTCTTCTTCTCCTCGAGACAGGGCTTCTCTGTATAGCCCTGGCTGTCCTGGAACTCACTTTGTAGACCAGGCTGGCCTCAAACTCAGAAATCCACCTGCCTCTGCCTCTGAAGTGCTGGGATTAAAGTTGTGCGCCACCACCACCTGGCTCTACTTCACCCTTTCTATGTTCATATCTTTTTGTGTGTCAACTAGTTCATGAGGGTTGGTTATGAACATGGGTAAAGTTTCACCCTACTTTTCACTCACATGAATAACCTAAAGCCTTAGAAGACTTATTGAGAAAAGTATGTTGGTTTCATTTCTTTCTTCCCTGAAATGTGGCTGTTTTATATCTGGAAGATGCTTAGTAGGTTTAATTTAAAATACAAACTTTTTCTAAGACAATTCTAAATTTAGCAATGTTTAGAAATATAGTCACAAATAAAAAGTAAATATAAGTTATTAAAATTTGTAGTTCTTAATTTTTAATAAGCTTATCATTGAATAACCTGCATTAATTAAAATACAAAAATAGACAGGTCACCTCATTAGGGGAAATTTCTTCACTTGTAATTGACCTGTGACACTAGTCAACATAGGTACCTCAAAAGGGAGTCTGGGAATTAAAGGGCAGGGGTGAGAAAAGAATGAAGCCAAAATAAAATTCTGATCAAGGCTCAATTTTATTGCAAAGCAGCAAGCTTATAAAGGTAAAAACCATAATCCCAACCCCTAGACATAACTGATGAGATAAATCACCTCATGCTGGTAGCCAATCATATAGGTTCCTCTTAGCAGGCCAAAAGCAGAATAGCTGATGTGGCAACTCCTGCTGTGCAGGTCAGAGCAGAACCACCACATTCAATGATACCTTGCATCTAGAGGTCAAATTAGTCTCTCTGTTAGACTCCTGGAGGAAGGTTCTTTGATATCTATAACTAAATGCATGAAATACAATTGTATTACCTGTCCCTAAAATAAACTTCATTAAATAATGCATTGCTCACAGAAGCAGCATGTACAAACTTTCTAGATTGCTCAAAGGCACAGGGAAAGATAAGCATCTACTGACAGAACCAGAATACAGAATAAGGAACTTATAAAATTACTTCCTCTTAGGAGTTTTATGTATATAATTTTGAGCGATTGTTCATCTGTTCTGGCTGAGGTTGTCTTGGTATAATGAATTCAATGCCTGTTAAATTCTCCACTATTCTCCTTTACAAGCATATATTCAAACCAAAATGTATATGGACCCTGTCCAACTATAAGAGTTTTCCTTCACACTAGTATAATGTAGCATAAACAGTGCTACCAGCACGACTGTATTCTCTAATACAGTGGTTTTCGGTCTGTGACTTATGACTTCCTTGGGGGCTGAAGGACTCTTTCACAGGGGATGCATTATCAGATACCTTGTATTTCATGTATTTACATTACCAGTTATAACAGTTGCAAAATTACACTTAGGAAGTAAAAATGAAAATAACTTTATGGTTGGAGGTCACCACAACATGAGGAATTGTATTAAAGGATCATAGCATTAGGAAGGTTGAGAACCACTGCTGTAGCATGTTGAATGCATGGAGATGTAGAAATCTGTTCTTTCACTTAGCACAATGACACACACACACACACTCCATATGCACACAACCACATGCACACATGCATATATATATATATATATATATATATATATATATATATACACACAAAACATAAAAGCACAAACATACATACAGTCATACACACACACACACATGTGCAGACACACATGCACACCACATATATATGCACACATTCATGCTCACATCCTGTTTAAGAAAGGACAGGTCTGAAAGGATCTACAGGTATTGACATTCAATGCATAACCCACTGTCCCCACTCAGGGACCAGAACACACTTTTTAGTCCATTTCAGCATGTTCTCAACAGGAGGCTCTTTCTGAGGAAGGCTGTAATTAGGACTGCAGAAAACCATTTGATGTCTGAAAGGTTGGGCAGATTAACCTCATGGGAGATTCAGTTAGAGAGGTTTTCTGGCTACAAGCCACATATAATAATCTTTAGGCCCTTGGACTACTTAACCTTAAGCTCCTGCCAAACACTGTTATTAACAGAAATTTTAATTGAGCACCTCAAACTCAGAAAGTAAACAAGCAACGAAAATGCACAGTCATACAAAGCAGAAGTATGTCTTTAAGAGCCACAGATACCATTATGTGAATGGCATTTGAAATAAACTTGCAAAATAAAATGTCTTTGAACTTACTTTCACTCAATAGTGATAGTTATTCCTTCACCCATTTGGTAGAAACTCAGCAGAATACAATGATATTTTTAAAGATGATTTATTATAATCATTCGTGAATACTTTAATTTTTAAAAAGATTGAAATTGTTAATTTGCATGAGTGCTTGCTTGCATTTACATTTGTGCAGTGTCCACACTGAGCCTGTAAAAGCCAAAACATGGTGCTGGATCCCTTGCACAGGAGTTACAGATGGTTGTTGAACACATTGTAAGAGCTGTGAAGCAAACCTAGATCCTCTTCAAGAACAGCAAGGACTCTGTTGAACCATTTTTCCATCTCCTAGGTAACTTAATTTTATTAAATTCACTTCAGAACCTGAAAAAAAAAGAAGTGGTCAGGAGGTAACCTGTTGCACTTCCACGGGAACTGGATCCAGTTCCCAGCACCTATGTCGAGGGATCAAAGTTACTGATGGCTCCACTTGTAGGTGATTGCTCATATTCTCCCTACCTCCTGATCACCTGCACCCATGTGATTCACATACTCAGAGACGCACACGAAATAGGAACTTAAACTTTAAAAACAATTCAATACAATTAATTTTAGAAAATACAAGACAAAGCACAGAAAATATTACAAAAATGCCCCAGCATAAGAGTCAATATTTTTACATAAGATACCAAATTGTAAATGTATTAGGGTTTCTCAGACATACATCTGTTAATACTGATGAATACTACGATTAGAACAAAATAGTTGGAAACCATATACAAATTAATTAGCATGCTTCTGCTCTTATAATGTTCTATAAGAGCACTAAAGTATCAATTTCACATAACAGACATGGATTATAAAATATTTTTCTTCTGTTTATTTACAACTACTTAAAATAAAAAAAAATAGAAACTCGAATTTTATCTCATAAAGAAAAGAAGTCATGGGTTAGTAGGTGGTAGATTGAATTTGATTTGTGATTTCACCATGTTAAACCCTGGCCTACATGTCTACAATGTCAACATTTAAAAATTACCAGAATGAATATTACATCATTTTATTTGTCTTTCTAATTGATGAAACAATGTAAGTATTCACTTAAGCACTACAGTGTACATCCACATTAACCTCCTTTGTAAATATCTCTCCTGTGTCACAGTGTTAACCTACCCTCATGCTATAGTGATTTTGTCATTGTTTCAAGTGGTTCACACAGTTATCAGTGAAACTACTATCAATTAAAATTATTCCATGTTTTCTATGAGAAAACATGGGCTTAAGGGTAGTTTTGTTCCCAAGATCTGACCTTTTCTGTTTAAGTAGAAAATCTAAAATTTAAAGAATAAGAAGCATGGATCTTTCTGATGCTATATCATCGCCACATGGGCTAAAAGAAGTGATGGAAGAAAAATTGATAGTGAGTACTTATATTTATGCAAAGTAAGATGAAGACTGATGAGTTGGGTTTTTTTCCCCACTCAGGAAAAAATAGTGTATATTACCTACAAGACAAAATTGGTGATTGATTGTTGACTATAGACTAGAAGTCAAATTTGTTTAATCAGGGAAATGGTGAGCATCTCTTTCTCTCTTTGTCATTTTATTTTCTTCTCATATGAGTTTTCAGATGTGATTTCAAAATTTCAAACCTAGGACATCTTGAGTTTACCACCTGGCATCAAACTCCTGAGAATTTATATGAAAGAGGATCTAGGTAACAGTATACATAATATATTACTGTAAAATACATTATTTGCAGATTATCTATCAGCCTTTCAAAAACTCATTTGTCCCACTTTTACTTCTGCTGATGTAAACTCCACAACTGGCAAAAAGCACTCAGAGAGAGGGCTTTTGGTTTTGCTGACTGTTCAAGGTCATTGTCCATCATTGAGGAAAGTCAGGGCAGACACTGAACAGACAGTGGAGGAATGCTGCTTACTGGTTTGCTCCCATGGCTTCCTCAGCTTGTTTATGTATAGCATCCAAGGCCTCCATGGGTGGCCCTACTCACATGAGCTGGATTTTGCCACCTCAATCATCCATCAAGAAAATATTCTTCAATCTTTTCTATAGACAATCTGATGGAAGCGTTCACTCAGTTAAGATTCACTTCATACCTATATCTAGGTTAGTGGCAAGTTGACAAAACCAACAACCACACTGCCCTCTCCAGTTTCAGGGATTTCTACTTTACATGATGTCATGAATTTAGTTCAGTGCATCTTAGATTATAGCTATGAATTCCCTCTTCCTGTATACTCTCTTCTCCATAGGGAATTACAGGGGTGGCATAAGAAACAGCTTGGCTCAGTACTGTTGCTAGTAAAACATTCTTTTCTTCCATTTCAGTTAATGACCCAAAATATTCAATCCATAAAGAACAGTTAGAAGAGTCAGTTATGGGGTGTGTGTGTGTGTGTGTGTGTGTGTGTGTGTGTGTGTGTGTGTGCATGTCTGTCTGTCTGTCTATCTGTCTGTGTAGGTGAGTGTGTTTGAATGTATGTACATGTGCCAAGAAGCAAGTGTGGATGGAAGTCAGAGGATGACTTGCAGGAATCCTTTCTCTCCGTCCACTCTGTGGGATTGAAGAATGGAACTCAAGTCTTCAGGCTTGGTGGCAAGCCCCTGTGTCTATTAAGCCACCTTGGTTTCCCATTAATTACTTTTCTTAGAAAGAATTAAAGCACTAGCTTAAATATTTTCTTTGGATATATTTTCTATTGAATTTTTTGTGGGGAAAATTCTACCTATCAATTGTAAAATTTTAGAATGATAGAAGAATAGGCATAAATTAGCAGATTTTAAAATGTGAGTACAAATTGGCATTCCTGCTAACAATACTTGAAAGTGACATTATTAGAAAATGTTGGTTTGAGATTGTTTTGACATTTTACCACTAACTTGTCAAAACAGTATCATGAGCACATCCAGCCCATATTTTCAGGAGCATTAGCTGACAGCTATTAAGTGCCTTTCTTAGGAGCAGACAGGAAATCAATCCTCTGATCAATATCACAATCCACAGATTCTGATTCAGCTACAAAGTAAGTGGATTTTGCCTAAATACTAAGGTTCACACAAATGTAATCGTTAAGGTCATTAGTATGATCACTTGTAATCATTTGCACCATCAATTATTTTAGTTCCTTCTGTTACCCTTTCTATAAAACGTTGATTCTTGTCAAATTCATGACTCATTATCTTCTAAAATGGCATGTTAACGACATATTATTTTCTAATGTAGGAAGTTTTATATGACTTCACTAGAGCAGTAAATACAAAGTTCTTGGTACACAAGAAATGCCCAGTAAATGCTGGCTGCAGGTAAATAAGTCAACAGGAAAAGCTCCTAACAAATGTGTTGGTTGTTTGCTATATTTTAAATTTAAAGCTAAGAGAAACACTGGTTTTATTTTTTTTCTTAGTTATATGTTTGGTATATTTTAAATTCTAGGTTAATTAAAAGAAATAGCTGTTCTTATTCTTCCTTAATTATGCATGTGTGTATGCCTGTAAACATGTGTACACATGTGACCACATGCACAGGTGCATGGGTATGAGTGTTGGATTCAGATGCTTAAGGAAGTCACAGGCATTCCATTCTTCTGCAACTAGAGTTTCAGGTTAGTGTGAATCCTGTCCGTAACACTGGGGATTGAACCCTATAACTGAGTCAGCCTAGCAACCCATATATCTGTTATTTTAAACAGAGTTAAAACACAGAAACTGAAGTTAATCAGATAAAGGTATGTGTTGGGGAAGGGGAGCAGGGATAGTAGTGTTAAAGTACAAAAGGAACATCTATTCTCTTGCTAGAAGCAGAGACTGTATTGACCACACATTTGGGCTGACAATCCTAGGAAGAAGGCAACAAAAGCCAGACGGATTCAAGCTTTTAGATTATACTACCTATTTCCAGAGTTGTTAGGGTTGTGGATAGAATTCTGGTGTAATCTCCTAGATTAAGGTTGAAATCATTCACCAGTTGAGGCCAGCCCCTCCATCTTCTCTTAGGCGTGAACCTAGCAGAGGGCACCAAGGGCCCCAGAGGACTCTCCATGCCTCAGGACCCCTAGCACACCCAGTACCTCATGATCACTGGAGAACAAATGGGTGACAGAAGCAACAGAGCTTCTTGGACAGAGTCCCTTCGGGTCTTCATCCTCAGCCAGGAGGCAGAGCTGAGACCCAGACCTCTGCCTCTGGGCACCTTTCTTTCTTTCTTTCTTTCTTTTTTTTTTTTAATTTATTTATTATTATTTTCTTTATTTACATTTCAAATGCTATCCCGAAAGTTCCCTATACCCCACCCCCGCCCCTACTCCCCTACCCACCCACTCCCACTACTTGGTCTGGGCACCTTTCTTGTCAAAGGAGAGTCGGCCTACAGGGAGGACTCTGACCCCAGGACTCAGGAGTGCGAGACTTCTGGACACCTGCCCTGCTAGAGGAGAGCTTTCCTGAAGAGAGTGCTCTGACCAGTGGGACTCAGATGAGAGTTGGAGTCCCAGGAGTGCTGTGTGGTGGGATATGGGGCTATTTAGTTCATTAATCTGTTCCTGATTTAACTTCGGGACCTGGTATCTGTCTAGAAAATTGTCCATTTTATCCAGGTTTTCCAGTTTTTTTTTCTTTTTTTTTGTTTTTGTTTTTTGAGAAAGGCTTTTGTAGTAGGATATGATAAATTTTTGGATTTCATCAATTTCTGTTGTTATGTCTCCCTTTTCATTTCTGACTTTGTTAATTAGGATGCTGTCTCTGTGCCCTCTAATTAGTATGGCTAAGGGTTTATCTATTTTGTTAATTTTTCTCAAAGAACCAACTCCTGGTTTGTTTGAAATTTGTATGGTTCTTTTTGTTTCCACTTTGTTGATTTCAGCCCTGATTTTGATTATTTCCTGCTGTCTACTCCTCTTGGGTGAATTCCTTCCTTTTGTTCTAGAGCTTTCAGGTATGCTGTTAAGCTGCTAGTGTATGCTCACTCCAGATTCTTTTTGTAGGCACTCAGAACTATGAGTTTTCCTCTTAGGACTGCTTTCATTGTTTCCCTTAAGTTTGGGTATGTTGTGGCTTAATTTTCATTAAACTCTAAAAAGTCTTTATTTCTTTCTTTATTTCTTCCTTGACCAAGGTACCATTGAGTAGAGTGTTGTTCAGTTACCACGTGAATGTTGGCTTTCTATTATTTATGCTGTTATTGAAGATCAGCCTTAGTCCATGGTGATNTGATAGGATCCATGGGATTATTTCAATATTTTTGTATCTGTTGAGGCCTGTTTTATGACCTAAGTTATGGTCAATTTTCGAGAAGGTACCATGAAGTGCTGAGAAGAATGTATATCCTTTTGTTTTAGAATAAAATGTTGTATTCATATCTGTTAAATCCATTTGTTTCATAACTTCTGTTAGTTTCACTATGTTTCTGTTCAGTTTCTGTTTCCAGGATCTGTCCATTGATGAGAGTGGGTTGCTGAAGTCCCCCACTATTACTGTCTGCAGTGCTATATGTGCTTTAAACTTTAGAAAAGTTTCTTTAATGAATGTGGACTCCCTTGCATTTGGAGCATAGATATTCAGAATTAAGAGTTCATCTTGGTAAATTTTACTTTCGATGAATATGAAGTGTCCCTCCTTACCTTTTTTGATAACTTTAGGTTGAAAGTCGAAATTATTTGTTATTAGAATTGCTACTCCAGCTTGTTCCTTGGGACCACTTACTTGGAAAATTGTTTTCCATTTTTTTACTCTGAGGAAGTGTCTGTCTTTGTCACTGAGGTGGTTTCCTGTATGCAGCAAAATGTTGGGTCCTGTTTGTATAGCCAGTCTATTAGTCTATGTCTTTTTATTGGGGAATTGAGTTCATTGATATTGAGATATTAATGAAAAATAATTGTTTCCTGTTATTTTTGTTGTTAGAGATGGAATTCTGTTCATGTGGCTATCTTCTTTTAGGTTTGTTGAAAGATTACTTTCTTGATTTTTTTCTAGGGTGTAGTTTCCCTCCTTGTGTTGGAGTTTTCCCTTTATTATAATTGGAAGGGCTGGGTTTGTGGAAAGATATTGTGTACATTTTGTTTTGTCATGGAATACCTTGGTTTCTCCGTCTATGGTAACTGAGAGTTTTGCTGAGTATAGTAGCCTGGGCTAGCATTTGTGTTCTCGTAGGGTCTGTATGGCATCTGCTCAGAATATTCTGACTTTCATAGTCTCTGGGAAGAAGTCCGGTATAATTCTGATAGGTCTGACTATATATGTTACTTGACTTTTACCCTTACTGTTTTTAATATTCTTTCTTTTTTTATGCATTTGGTGTATTAATTATTATGTGAACAGAGGAATTTCTTTTCTGATCCAAGCTATTTGGAGTTCTGTAGGCTTCTTATATGTTCATGGGATCTCTTTCTTTAGGTGAGGAAATTTTCTTCTATAGTTTTGTTGAAGATATTTCCTGACCCGATAAGTTGGAAATCTTCCTTCTAGTCTACACCTATTATCCTTAGGTTTGGTCTTCTCATTGTGTCCTGGATTTCCTGGATGTTTTGGGTTAGGATGTTTTTACATTTCACATTTTGTTTGGTTGTTATGTCAATGTATTCTGTGGTATCTTATGCACCTAAGATTCTCTCTTCTATCTTTTGTGTTCGGTTGGTGATGCTTACATCTATCGCTCCTGACTTTTTTTCCTAGGTTTTCAATCTCCAGAGTTGTCTTACTTTGTGATTTCTCTATTGTTTCTACTTCCATTTTTAGATCCTTAATGGTTTTGTAAGTTTCTGGGCTAATATCTGCTTATCAGTGATTGCATATCTAGTGTCTTCTTTTTGTGATTGGGTTACCTCACTAAGGATGATATCCTCCAGATATATTCATTTGCCCAAGAATTTCATAAATTCATTGTTTTTAATAGCTGAGTAGACCCTGAGGAAATCCAAAGCATCATCAGATCCTACTACAAAAGGCTATACTCAACAAAACTGGAAATCCTGAATGAAATGGACAAATTCCTAGACAGATACCAGGT
>NC_034591.1:96872152-96873455 GCF_900095145.1 Mus pahari | reverse complement strand
TATTTATAATAGCCAGAAGCTGGAAAGAACCCCAATGTCCCTCAATAGAGGAATGGATACCTGTATTTCTTTAAGGGAGTTATTTATGTCCTTCTTATAGTCTTCCATCATTGTCAGGAGAAGTGACTTTAGATCCATATCTTGCTTTTCTGGTGTGATGGTCTATCCAGGACCTGCTATGGTGGGAGAGTTGGGTTCTGATGATGCCAAGTAACCTTGGTATCTGTTGTTTGTGTTCTTATGCTTATCTGCCACCATCTGATTATATTTAATGCTCCCTGCCCTCAATATATCTGATTGGAGCCTGTTCTTGTAATCCTGGTTGAGTCAGAATGCCTCAGAATCCAGCTTTCTCTATGATTCTGTGAATCTGGGATCCTGAGATCCTGAGATTCTCGGTATGTAAGAGTTCTTGGCAGTCAAGGTTCCTCTGAGACCATGAGATCCTGGTGCTCCTGGGATCCTGGAATCCTGAGATCCTAAGATCCTGGGCATGTTAGAGCACTTGGAAGTGGTACCTCGTTTTGGGGATGTGGGGTTGTCTGCTGAGTTTGAAATCAATGTAGAGCAGTGCTGACAGGAAGGAACCTGAGCTACTGATCAGGCCAGGTTCTTGTGTCCCTGCTGCTGCTGGCCCCAGGAATTCTTGGTGTTGTTGGAACAGATGTGTTCTACTCATCAGTGATCCTATGATCCTGGATATTCTTTTGTGATTGGGTTACACAAACTGATAAGTGGATAATAGCCCAGAAACTTAGAATACCCAAGATACAATTTGCAAAACACATGAAACTCAAGAAGAAGAAAGACCAAAGTGTGAATACTTCGTTCCTTCTTAGAATGGGGAACAAAATACCTGTGGAAGGAGTTACAGGCACAAAGTTTGAAGCTGAGACAGAAGGAAGGACCATCCAGAGACTGCCCCACCCAGGGATCTAGCCCATAAACAATCACCAAAACCAGACACTGACAGGACCCTTATATGGCTATCTCTTGGGAGGCTATGTCAGTGCCTGACAAATACAGAAGTGGATGCTCACAGCCATCTATTGGCTAGAACACAGTGCCCCCAATGAAGGAGCAAGAGAAAGTACTCAAGAAGCTAAAGTGGTCTGCAACCCTATAGGAGGAACAACAATATGAGCTAACCAGAACCCCCTAGAACTTGTGTCTCTAGTTGCATATGTAGCAGAGGATGGCCTAGTCAGCCATCAATGGGAGGAGAGGCCCTTGGTCTTGCTTAGATCATATGCCCTAGTACAGGGGAATGCCAGGGCCAATAAGCAGTAGTGGGTGGGTTGGG
>NC_034591.1:96868549-96872107 GCF_900095145.1 Mus pahari | reverse complement strand
AAAAAAAAAAAAAAAAGATCCTGGGTGTGCTAGGGCATTTGGTGGGTGGACAGTTCTCTGGGGACCATGGGACTCTCTGCTGAGTTCATACCCCTGTAATCCTTTTTTAACATGTGTATTCCTCAAGACACATGCTGTGTGGGCTATGTTGATGTTTTAAAGAAGTGTTTAAGATAAAAATTAAATGTGTTAAAATAATTGTTTCTAAATGACTTGAGTATTCTTAACAAATGTGTAATCTTGCTGTGAAGAAATTATTAAGAAATGCAAAGCGGTCGATCAGACTTGGATATTTCTAATTCCGGTAGTTTATGTCATATTGCCATAATACTGGTGCTTAGAATTTTTGAAACATTAATCAAGAAAGAGTTTATAAGTGTTTTAGGTGAGAGTAATACATTATGATAAGCAGTCATGTAAAATATATCTCCAGATTTCCTTTCTTGTTGAAAATCTATAATTTTTGAGGTGAACAATAGGTTCTGGTCACAGACAAAAAGAGAACATTGCTCAGTCTAAATAAATAATAGAAAGATGTTTTAGTAATACTTTGAATGATTCTTAGTAAAGAGTGGCAGAAAACCAGTTGGTCTTGGTTAAGAGGCTAGAGGTACAGGTTCTCAAGTTAGTTTGGAAGGTGATTTGAATGATTTCAATCTTTTTTTTTTCAATTTTTTAGTGTGTTTAGGTATGGGCCTGATCTTTCCATGACTTTTACATGAAGGTGTGTTGGTTTTGTCAAATGCTTTCTCAGCATCTAATGAGATATTCATGTGATTTTTGTCTTTAAGTTTGTTTATATAATGGATTACTTTGATGGATTTTTATATATTAAACCATCCCTGCATCCCTGGGATGAAGCCTAATTGGTCATGATGGATGATCCTTTTAATGTGTTCTTGGATTCGCTTTTTGAGAATTTTATTGAGAATTTTTGCATCGATATTCATAAGGGAAATTGGTCTGAAGTTCTCTTTCTTAGTTGGACCTTTGTGTGGTTTAGGTATCAGAGTAATTGTGGCTTCATAGAAAGAATTGGGTAGAGCACCTTCTGTTTCTATTTTGGAAAATAGTTTGAGGAGAGTTGGAATTAGGTCTTCTTTGAAAGTCTGATAGAATTCTGCACTAAATCCATCAGGTCCTGGGCTTTTTTGGTTGGGAGACTATTAATGACTGCTTCTATTTCTTTAAAGGAAATGAGACAGTTAAGATCTTTAATCTGATCCTGATTTAATTTTGGTACCTGGTATCTGTCTAGGAATTTGTCCATTTTATCCAGGTTTTCCAGTTTTGATGAGTATAGTCTTTTATACTAGGATCTGATGATGTTTAGGATTTCCTCAGGTTCTGTTGTTATGTCTCCTTTTTCATTTCTGATTTTGTTAATTAGGATAATGCCCTGTGCCCTCTAGTTGGTCTGGGTAAGAACCATACAAATTTCAAACAAACCAGGAGATGGTTCTTTGAGAAAAATCTCAGGGTTTTTGGAGACCCTGAGATTTTTCTCAAAAAAAAATCTCCTGGTTTGTTTGAAATTTGTATGGTTCTTTTTGTTTCCACTTGGTTGATTTCAGCCCTGATTTTGATTGTTTCCTGCTGTCTACTCCTCTTGGGTGAATTTGCTTCATACCAGGGATGCAGGGATGAGTCAGTATATGGAAATAAATCAATATAATCCATTATATAAACAAAACAAAACTCAAAGAAAAACTATATGATCATATCATTAGATAATGAGAAAACATTTGATAAAGTCTTATATCCTTCCATGATAGAAGACTTGGAAAGATAAGAAATTCACGGATCATACCTAAACATAGTAAAAGCAATATAGAGCAAACCATTAGCCAATAGCAAACTAAAGCTGGAAGCAATCACACTAAAATCAGGGACTAGGCAAGGCTGACCACTCTATCCCTACCTATTCAATATAGTGCTTGAAGTGCTAGCCAGAGCAATTAGACAACAAAAGGAGATCAAAGGGATACAAATTGGAAAGGAAGAAGTCAAAATACCATTATTTGTAGCTGATATGATAGTATATTTAAGTGACCCCCAAAATGCCACTAGAGAACACCTAAATATGATAAACAAATTCAGCAAAGTAGCTGGATATAAAATTAATTCAAACAAATCAGTGGCTTTCCTCTACACAAAAGATAAACAGGCTTAGAAAGAAACTAGGGAAACAACACCCTTCACAATAGTCACAAATAATATAAAATAGCTTGGTGTGAATCTAACTAAGCAATTGAAAAATCTGTATGATAAGAACTTCAAGTCTTTGAAGAAAGAAATGGAAGAAGATCTCAGAAGATGGAAAGATCTCCCATGCTCATGGATTGCCAGGATTAATATAGCAAAAATGGCCATCTTGCCAAAAGTTATCTATGTATTAAATGTAATCACCACCATCAAAATGTCAACTCAACTCTTCATAGATCCAGAAAGAGCAATTTGCAAATTCATCTGGAATAACAAAAAAATCCAGGATAGGGAAAGCTATTCTCAAAAATAAAACAACCTCTGGTGGAATCACCATGCCTGACCTCAAGCTGTACTACAGAGCACTTGTGATAAAGACTGCATTGTATTGGTACAGTGACAGGCAGGTAGATCAATGGAATAGAATTGAGTACCCAGAAATGAACCCCCACACCTATGATTACTTGATCTTTGACAAAGGAGCTAAAACCATCCAGTGGAAAGAAGACAGCATCTTCAACAAATGGTGCTGGCTCAACTGGAGGTTTCCATGTAGAAGAAGCCAAATCGACCCATTCTTATCTCCTGTAGTATGCTCAAGTCCAAGTGGATCAAGGACTTTCACATGTATCCAGATACACTGAAACTTACTGAAGAGAAGTTGGGAAGAACCTTGAACATATGGGCACAGGGGAAAAATTCCTGAACAGAACACCAATGGCTTGTGCTGTAAGATCAAGAATTAACACACGGGACCTCATAAAATTGCAGTTTCTGTAAGGCAAAGGACATTGTCAAGAAGACAAAATGGCCACCAACAGATTGGGAATAGATCTTCACCAATCTTACTTCTGATAGAGGGTTAATATCCAATATATACACAGAACTCAAGTAGTTAAACTCCATTCCTCTGTTGAGGGAGATCTGGGTTCTTTCCAGTTTTTGGCTATTATAAATAACCTGCTATGAACATAGTGAAGCATGTGTTCTTATGACCAGCTGGAACATCTTCTGGATTTATGCCCAGGAGAGGTATTCCTGGATCCTCGGGTAGTACTATGTCCATTTTTCTGAGGAACTGCCAGACTGATTTCCAGAGTGGTTTTACAAGCTTGCAATCCCACCAACATTGGAGGAGTGTTCCTCTTTCTCCACATCCTCACCAGCATCTGCTGTCACCTGAATTTTTGATCTGAGCCATTCTGACCGGTGTGAGATGGAATCTCAAGGTTGTTTAGATTTGCATTTCCCTGATGATTAAGGATGTTGAACATTTTTTGAGATGTTTCTCAGCCATTTGATATTCTCTAGATGTGAATTCTTTGTTTAGTTCTGTGCGCCATTTTTAATGGG
>NC_034591.1:96862159-96867361 GCF_900095145.1 Mus pahari | reverse complement strand
GGATAGCATTTGAAATGTAAATGAAGTAAATACCTCATAAAATTGGGAGAAAAAAAGAAGTTAGACTCCAGAGAAACAAATTACCCTATTAAAAATGGGGTACAGACCTAAAAAGGAATTCTCAACTTAGGAAAATGGAATGGTTGAGAAGCACCTAAAAAAATGTTTAACATCCTTAGTCATCAGGGAAATGCAAATCAAATCAACTCTGAGATTCCACCTCATACCAGTCAGAATGGCTAAGATAAAAACACAGGTTACAGCAGATGCTGGCGAGGATATGGGGAAAGAGGAACACTCCTCCATTACTGCCAGGATTGGAAGCTGTGCAACCACTCTGGAAATCAGTTTGGTGGTTCCTCAGAAAATTAGGCATAGTACTACCCGTGGACCAATCAGTTGCACTCCTGAGTATATATCCAGAAGATGCTCCAACATGTAATCAGGACACATGCTCCACTATGTTCATAGCAGCCTTATTTATAATAGTCAGAAGCTGGAAAGAACCCAGTTGTCCCTCTTTAGAGGAATGGATATAGAAAATGAGCTACATTTACACAATGGAGTATTACTCAGCTATTAAAAATCAATGAATTTATGAAATTTGTAGGCAAATGGATGGATCTGGAGTATATCATCCTAAGTGAAGTAACCCAATCACAAAAGAACACACATGATATGTATTCACTGATAAGTGGATATTAGACCAGAAGCCCAAAAGCTCAGAAAACCCAAGATACAATTCACAAAGCAAATGAACCTCAAGAAAAAGGAAGACCATAGTGTGAATCCGCCTTAGAAGAGGGGGACAAAACACCAATGGAAGGAGTTGAAGAGACAAAGATTGGACTAGAAACTGAGGAAACGACCAGTAGAGACTGGCTCACTTGGGGATTCATCCCATTTATCATCACCAAACCCAGACACTGTTGTGGATGCCAACAAGTGCTTCCTGACAGGAGCCTAATATAGCTCTCTTCTGAGAGGCTCTGCCAGTGCCTTAAAAAATACAGAAGTGGATGCTCACAGCCATCCATTGGACTGAGCATAGGATCCTCAATGAAGGAGCTAAAGAAAGGACCAAATGGGCTGAAAGGGTTTGCATCCCCATACAAGTAGCAACAATATGAGCTAGCCAGTACCCACAGAGCTCCCAGGGACTAAACCACCAACCAAAGAGCACACATGGTGGGACTCACGGCTCCAGCTGCATATGCAGCAGAGGATGACCTTGTCTGACATCAATAGGAGGAGAGGCCAGTTATCCTATGAAGGCTCTATACTCCAGTGTGGGTGAATGCCAGGGCCAGGAAGCAGGAATGGGTGGGTTGGTAAGCAGGGAAGGGGGGAGGAGATGGGGGAGGGTGTTTTTTGGAGGGGAAACCAAAAAAGGGAATAACATTTGAAATGTAAATAAAGAAAATATACCATAAAAAAAAAAAAAAAGAAGAAGAAAGAAAGAAAGAAAAAAAATCCCTGGATTACAGGGATGTTCATCAGAGTTTTGTAATAATACCAAATAGTGTGTGTGTGTGTGTGTGTGTGTGTGTGTGTGTGTGTGTGTTTGTGTTTATATGTGTGTCCTGCTTATTGTATCAATAATCTTGCCGTGCAAGCTTGGAGACTCAGAATAACATACCACAATCCATTGTGGAAATAGAAAACTTATGCATTAATTACTGTACTTTGCAAGCAGGTCGCCACTTGTCATAAAAGAATACTATAACATCAAATAAGTCTCTGATTAAGTAAATCATGGCATATAATAGATAAATGGAAAATTATTTGCTAGCAGTGTGTATCTGCTTAGACTTAGTTAAAGATGCTGTAAATAAAATTGGAACAAAAGCAAAATGTATAGCTGAGATTACTGAGAATTGAATGCAAGTTGACCAAAAATAAGATAAAATACTAGAAATTATGATGATGATTTGATATAAAGTCCGCAGCTTCTGCTTTCCATTTGATAATTTGAATAAGTTATATGGAAAATTTTATAGATTGAAGTTGCACTGAATTTGCTCTTCATTGGTGTTAAATGTCATCATTCTGAAAGGCTGGTCACTCATTTTTATCTCATATCTTTCAGGACAAGCATCCATATATATATGGAAGGGTGGGTCCAGAAACTTGTTAATCAATGGTAATCCTTACAAAATAAATTGTGTCAAATTAAACTGACAGAAAACCCTTGCCCCTGGAGAACTGCAGAGTGAAATGTCACTGGAATTTTTGACATTTTGAGAGAATCATTGGTAATTGTTGTGAAAAGTTCCATAATTTTGCAAGTCAACGTGCCATAAAATGCTCATTATGCAAATCAGGCAGCTTACATCTTCACAAGTAGCTGAAGCTTGTATGCTCAACTTGAAAGCATTCCTCTTTCCCCAGCAGCAGAGCCAAATGCTCCTCCTTCTAATTGTCTTCATGTTGAGAAACTGGTTACATCGCTGATTGGACAAACCCACCAAGGGAACATTGAACAAATGTGCCCATTCCTGCTATCCAAGAGATATGGCAAGAGGAAAAGGTGTGAAGATTAAAAAAAAAAAAAAATTCTTGCCCAATGTTTCAAAATAGAAGAAAAAAATGTTTAAAAACTTGAAGTCTAATGCTCAGTAAGGAAGCTGAAATTGAAGGAAATCATTTCTCATGTAAACCAGGACACGCTGCCGAATAACTGCAGCACGACTCCAGTGCGGTCCGACATTCACCTGTAGGTTATATGTGAGGGGAAAACAGATTTCCATTTCTTCTTGATTATGACTCTTTTCAAATCATGGGACTGAGCAAATAACTTGGTCCTGACATGGATAGATGCTCAAACTAACTCCAGACCAGTTATATGGACTAATAGTCAAACTGACAGCTCCAGTTTTGGAAACGTACTCTGCAGTGAACTTTTTCCTTGCACAACATACATGCTGCATCTTGACATGGTTATCACTGTAAGGTGCGTGAATATACTAACCTGACAATTGAAGAAGGCAAGAGTCCTGGGCTCTCTGTAACATCAAAAGTGTCCATGAGACCTGTCAAAAGGAACACTTCCATTTTTTTTTTTTCATGTAAAGATTGATGCCTCTCATGAATTGATAATGTGATGTGATTCATTGGCAGAGTCCATGATCCAAACTATTTTCCTGGAATAATAAATGAACCTACTGCAGTCCGGCTCTGGTGCCCTTTGGGGCACAAATTCCTTTTAGAGAACATTTACTTAGATGACTGGGTAAGGAGATGATGATTTATGAGCTGTATCCTGCTACTTACCTGCTAAAGAAAAGATTTTTTTATCTAGCAGTTTTTAAAATCTTGGTGAAAATGATGTCAATATTTATACTTCGGCAAACTTTCAGTCCTTGTAGCATGTATAGAAAAGTAAATTAGAGAAATAATTTGAAGATGTTGACACGAAGAGGGTTACAATAGCAGACCACAGCCATAGCAACAGTAAGCACAGCATCATATAGAGGTGGAAGTCAGAAGGAAGTATAATGATAGCCATAGCAACAGTACACTTGGCATCCTGCAGTGGTAGGAGTCAGAAGAAAGTGGATGTTTGCAGGAATCAGCAAGACAATTGTAATTACAGTCCCTTGGGAGAGCTAAAGGAATGGGATGTTTGGAAAAGAGAGGGCTGATTTTGAGAGCCTGAGGAGCAGCAATTCTGGATAATTTTACCCAGGTATTTTAGGAGAAAACAGCTAGGCTGGGATCTTAGGCATGCAGTATACAAAAGAAATACATTCACAAATTGGATGCATGTGACAGGGTGAACTCACCTTGTTTGATCAGCTACTGACTAGGAGGTAAAGAGAAGGATACCCCATCAGTTGCTAGTTGATAAAGTGAGAGTAAGAAATGTATGATAAATCAAATGTAGGAAATCTACAGGTGGGAGCAGTGGATAAGAGATTTCAAAACAAGTATGAGGACCTGAGTTCTAATAGCAGAATTCATTCCCTCTCCCTCTCCCTCTTCTTCTCCCTCACTCCCTCCCTCTCTCCCTCCTCCTCTCCCTCTTCCCCCCCTCTCTCTCCCTCTCCCCCCCACCACACACAAAGCTTAAAGAGGTTGTACATATTTGATGCCAGCACATGGAGGCAGAGAAAGGAGCAGCCTAGATATTTGCTGGCCAATAGGTGAATGCCAGATTCTGTGAGAGACCTCATTGAGAAAACCAGAAACATTCTTGCCTCCAATCCTGACAGCCTGGTCTCCATTCGTGAAACCACCATGAGAGGAGAGAGAACCAATTTTCATATGCTGTCCTCTGACCTCATTTGTATCATGGTATATGTGCCCTCCCCATCCCAAATGATAATAAGTAAAATAAAGCACAGGAAACGAATGTCTAAAGAACACAGCTTATCTGAATAAGCAATGGAGCCAAACACATTCTTTGCCAATTGACAGTTGACAGGAACCTAATGAAAGATGAAGGCTGTCTTATCTTAAACTTAAGCAAAAAAATAGCAGGAACTTTAAAGTAAATAACTTTGTGAACAAAGTTAAATCGAAGGAGATTTTCTACAGTGAGAAGCATTGTGTTCACAGTACTCTCTGGTGACTCTGTTCTGACAAAGCTGAACAAAATAGCAGACATCCTTAGCCATGATGAATGTCCTGGGCCCCAGGGCTTATTCCCATTAGGCAGTTTGGGTAACTTTCTGTACTCTGATTCAGTGTGAAAAGTGAAGAAATTCTAGTTTATCATTTTTTTTTGACAACCTGGAGAAAACAGGCATGGAAAATACATGATTGATAGAAACAATCATGCATGAACTTTACAAATCAAAGGACAAATTATCCTGATTTGACCATTACATCATACACGTCTCAAATAGTACACTATGTCTTATAAGCGTGGCCAGATAGTTTTCATTATCAGAAGAGGGAAAGTATCTGTCCAATGCCTGCCTAAAGCTTTTGACTTCCTAGTAATGTCCTGTCCGTAGCAAGGGGCCTCTTTCTTTATAATGTTCAACATATCTGTAGAAATGAGTTTCAAAATAGGATGTGTGAATTTTAATGTGTTAAAAAAAAAAATAGGCTCATTTCATGTCCCTGTAGTAAATGACATGGACAGAGTCAATCCTTAAAAAAAGAAAGAAAGAAAGAAAGAAAGAAAGAAAGAAAGAAAGAAAGAAAGAAAGAAAGGAAGGAAGGAAGGAAGGAAGGAAGGAAGGAAGGAAGGAA
>NC_034591.1:96858780-96862134 GCF_900095145.1 Mus pahari | reverse complement strand
GAAGGAAGGAAGAAAGAAAGAAAGAAAGAAAGAAAGAAAGAAAGAAAGAAAGAAAGAAAGAAAGAAAGAAAGAAAGAAAGAAAGAAAGGAGGAAAGCAAACTCCATATACTCCACATGCTGATATGAAGTAGCTTGACACACTGCAAGATGCTGGTCCACCTGCTGACAGGATCAAAGATCCTCAGTGGGAGGTGCCTGAGGGTGGCTTTCCATTTTCTTCCCAATTCTCCTGCTTGCTTCATGAGATGAGAGAAAGGCAGGCATTCAAAGTGCTTCTTTCAGGAATGCTGTATAAGCATAATGTGTCCCAAGGTATGTCCCCTGTGCAGAGACCCAGCTGTCCCCTTAGCTTCCCCTCCTCCATTCTGAGAGCACACAGCAAGATGAGCTCACAGCCATCTAGCAAGCAAAGCCCAATCATTTCTGGGCAGATGTCATGACTGCTGAATTTTGAGCACTTCAGCAGCCTTGCTCTCAATGAATGAGCTTCCTTACAAGTATTAAGACTGTTGTTTTAACGTGAAGTTATTCTACCCAAGTTAATTTAGCATAAAAAACACTTTGGTATCAGTAATATACTAAGTTTCAGTTTGGCTTTCTGAAACTGAAACGTTCAGTGTCAATGTAACATTATAAAGGTTTTTTTTTTCCCCCAATAATTTATTTATTCACTTTATATCCTAATCTCAGGCCAACTTACTTCCTCTCCTCCCCGTTCCATCCTTACAAATCCCTCCCCCATTGGCCCCTCCCCTTCTCCTCAGACCAGGGGAAATCCCTTTGGGTACCACCCCACTCTGTGATATCTAGTCCCAGCAGGACTAAGCACATCCTCTCCCACTGAGGTCTAACCAAGCAATCCACTTAAGGAAAAGGGATTCAGTGGCAGGCAACAGAGTCAGAGAGACTCCACTCTAACTGTTAGGGGATCCTCAAGAAGACCAAGATGCACATTTCCTACAAATGTGTAAGGGGCCTATCTCCGGACCATTCACGCTCTTTGGTTGGTGGTTCAGTCTCTGTGAGTCCCAATGGACCCAGCTTATTTGACTCTGTAAGTCCTCTTATGTCCTTGACCCCCTCCAGCTTGCTCGGTTCTATCATCTACTCTTCCCAAAACTCCCTCAACTCTGCGTGATGTTTGACTTTGGGTCTCTGAATCTGTTTTCATCTGCTGCTGAAGGTTCCCGTCTGTAAGTATAGCAGAGTATAATTAATCCTGTATTCATGGGATGGGTCTCAGTTTGGGACAGTCATTGTTGGCCAGTCTCTCGCTCTCTGGTTCATCTTTGTCCCTGCACATCTTGTAGGCAGGAAAAGTATGGGGTTGGTTGAAGGTTTTGTTGGTAGGTTAATGTCCCCTGCTCCATCCTGCCTGGCTACTGGAGGTGCCACTTCAGTCTTCATATTCCCCACTGGTAGGAATCATAGCTAAGGTAACCCCATAAACTCCCTGGAGCCTTCCCACATCCAGGTCTCCAACTAGATGCTCCCCACCAATTTCCATTCTCACTCCCAACTTTCTCCTGTGACATAGTTAAGCATCTTTGGGTATATGTCCAGACGTGGTATATCTTAGTGGCAAGAACATGAAGGTATGTGTAGGTGAGCATAGGCACCTGGGAAGCTAGAGTCATCAGATCTCACAGAACTTAGATTACAGATGATTGTGTTTGAAAAACTCAGGTTCTCTGTGAGCACAGTGTACACTATGCATTGAGTCACCTCTCCAGCCCAAGTTAAAAAAAAATAGCATTCACATGCTTTCATTTTCACCATCTTTAGGTATCTCAATCAGGAATCCCTAAACTCAGATTATCATAGTGTCAATTGGGAAGTGTCATGTGTAAAAGTCTTTCAAAATTGGGCAATAGGCCATCACAGTTGATGTTGACAGCTGGTATAGGTCTGTCCATAAGCCAGCTATACAGTAATTAATTCTTTAATTACCAAATCAAAGAGGTTTCTTTAGGACCAGCTGGGTATCTGAGTGTTAGAAGCTTCTGGGTAGATTCACTGAAGCAGGAATTTTACCCATTAATAACTGACCTCCACAAGACCCCTGCATCTTCCTCCAGGTAATGAAAAACATAGACTCTTTCCTGCTTCGTTAGTATTAGATGTTTAATAAACTATTTTAATAATTCATTATTATATCTTACAACATCATAACATAACGTTAAATACTTTAGGTTGCACTATTGTGACTTCTAGGTTCAGTTAAGAGGAAATGCACTTGACAGGTGTGAACAGTGACCATTTTTCTATGCCTTACTTTGAGTCTTTTAGCTATCTGCAACTAATTGTCTTTACCTTTGAAAGAAAAACACTCTTTAATTTTTACTCTTGTAGAATTTCTAAACTAACAAAACCCTTAATAAAATTTTCTTTATGATTTAATTACCCAGCAAATGCTACTGAAACATGCTGCAGTTGCAACCTCAAGGTTCACTCCTTCTTCATATCATGAAAATGGCTTTCACGTTGTAAAAATATCCAGGAATCTAACACTAATGAAATAATTAATTAACTCACAGTATACTGTCCACAAAACACACAAGAGTATAAAACTATGTCAACATGTTATCGAAACAGTCTTGTTACTTTATTGCCTTGTCAGACCTACCTTTCTCACCCATCCTTGTCCCAGATCAAGCAAGCACAGACTGAAAATCTTGCGGGATTTTTAACTTTTGCTTAAATAAAACACGATCAGTACCTTAAATAAATAAGATTAGGACTGATTTTCACTTCTGCAACATTCTTACATTGTTATTCTTGCTTGTTCTATATTAAGGAAAAAAATCGACATGAATGCCAAGAAAGGTTTCAAGCAGCTTCCATCTTTATCTAGAGGCTCGGCCAGTTTCTTTTCCTTCTGTTCTCTGATCTCCTCCCTCTCCCCTCTCCTGGATCCAATCAGCGTTCAGCACGCTCTGAACATGAGCCGTGCATACAGACTGGGCATGCGGTGATAAGCCAGTGACTCATCAGGCAGACAGCACAGGATCATACAGTGCACAGGCTCAGGTTCTTGGTAAGTAGGGATCACAAGGTTTGGCAATGAGCCAGGGCGCCATCTTGGCTGCCATGGCCATACCCGCTTCCCACAGTGAAATAAGAAGCTTATTAGAGTTTCCTAATCGGATAGTAGGTAACTCAAACAGCTGCATCAAACAGTCGACTGGAAGGCAGCTCTGCAGCAGAGTCTCCTCAACACGAGCAGTTGCTTTCAGCTTGTAAAACCTTGGGGATTTGCTTTATGAGTGGTATTAGTCAGGATTCTT
This sequence comes from Mus pahari, assembly GCF_900095145.1. NCBI lineage: Eukaryota > Metazoa > Chordata > Mammalia > Rodentia > Muridae > Mus > Mus pahari. The sequence goes on along the minus strand of NC_034591.1, from coordinate 96,858,846 downwards.
TAGAAGAGCAAAATTTACAGAATGAAACTCTATATACATGTGTGTGTGTGTGTGTGTGTGTGTGTG
>NC_034591.1:96846661-96855413 GCF_900095145.1 Mus pahari | reverse complement strand
CAAAATTTAGAGCTAAGATGAAAGGATGGACTATCAAGAGACTACCCCATCTGGGTATCCATCCCATCATCAGCCAGCAAACCCAGATACTAATGCACATGCCAACAAGATTCTGATGAAGGGACCCTGATATAGCGGCCTCTTGTGAGGCTATGCCAGTGCCTGGCAAACACAGAAGTGGATGCTCCCAGTCAGCTATTGGATGGAACGAAGAACAGATGGGACAAGAAAGAAATTAGGGAAACAATACCCTTCACAATAGTAACAAATAATATAAAATACCTTGGTGTGACTCTAACTAAGGAAGTGAAAGATATGTATGATAAGAACTTCAAATCCCTAAAGAAAGAAATTGAAGATCTCAGAAGATGGAAAGATCCCCCACGCTCATGGATTGGCTAAGAAAGTCATACTTCCAGGATCCATTGGTAGCTACTTTGCTATGTATGTATGTCGTATTCTATATGGGACATTCAATGTAGAAAAGCAAATGTGGGTAAGTAAATGTACACTTATTTGTGGCCACATGGTCTTCTCACTAGCATATCAGTTAACTGTCACTTGCTGTGGTGGAAGCTTAAGGCAGTTGCTCACACTGCATCTGTAGTAACAAAGCAGAGGCCTATGGATACACTTGCTCAGCTCGTGCTAACTACATTTAGGGTCAGATTGTCCTATTCCTGCTAACCTAATCTACATCACCATTTAGAGAATCCCGCAAGGCTTATTTCCATTGTGTTTTTAAATCTCATCAAGTGGACTATCCAGTTTAACATTTACAGAGGGATTCAGAAGATAATGTTCACTAATTATTGCTGTCATCCCAATGTTTCTTTACCAATATACAAGGCCTTTGATAAACTTCTTTCAGTATCAGTTTTTCATACTTTATTAATGTTATATCAGCTTAGCCATAACTTTGATATCATTTAGACTTCCATCACTGTGGCAAAATGTCTGAAAGAAATCTCCTTGGAAGACAAAGTTTTATTTAGACTCCGTGTTGTAGACATTTCATAACATGGGCATTTGGCTCAGTGGTTTCTAGATTAATAACAGGTAGAGATAACATGGTATGGTAACAAAAATGGTCAGACCATGGCAGATGAAAAGGAGATAAAATAAGAGAAGGAAGACAAGGAGGAGCAAAAGGAGAAAGAGAAAGAAGACGAAGCAAAAGAAGAGAAGAGGAACAGGAGGGAATACAAGGAAAAATAATAGGTAGAGAGCAGTAAAGAGAGAGAATGTATATTCCTTAAGCACAGTTTCCGGTGTTTTATTTTCTCCAAGTAGGTTATACTTTTAAATATATTTGACATCTCCAAATATTCTAAAAAATTATAAATCTACCAATCTCTTGATCCATTGATGATGTCAGAGTTCCCATGATCCTAACTCCCCATGTTCCACTGTTCAACCAAATTTCTAAAATCTGGTCCTTTGGTAGCATTTATAACCAAGCCACAGGGCATTTAATGTTCACAATTATTATTAGGGATATCTTTCAAATAATTATTTATAAAGAGTTGTATTTACTTAAGCTGATGATTATAATCCTCAGAAAATGTCCTAGGGGTTTCTTAACTTCTACAATTGGAAGCTCAACAGGCTGTTATTAAATATCAAACAATTCTGGTATTGAATAACTTAGCCTGTCTTTCCATTCAGATTTTAGGAAACACTTACCTAGCCATTCTCATCCCCACCTTCTAAATGTCAGACCCCTGAACTACCTGTGTCCTTTGCCTTCTATATCAGATTTTATTTCATCATGTTCTTCTCTCAGCTATTCTGTAAAAGCAATTTAAGGACAAAAAAAGTGATCATTGGAACCTCTAACAAATTCTTCAGTAGAAAATAGCATCACTTCTTTTGTTTTAAATAAATATTGGGGCTCTTGTTTAATTTTCTGCAAATTCTTATGCATGTACAGACTTAGAGACATAGAGCCATATCTGTAGACATTGTTTATGTAGCCTGATTTGTTAAGTCTTCCTCTTAAATATACCCATGGCTCTTCTTTCTGAGTGAATAGATTAAGAGTTTACTCCTCATGAAGAGAGACCCTGGAAAATGAAGCACCAATCAGCTTCTAACTGTATTTCTCTTACTACTGCTCATGCCTGTGAGTTGTCCAGATGAAGCTGAGTCGGGGGAATGTAGGTCAATGGAGAGAGCAGGACCAGATCTTTCACATTAGGCCAGTTGTAGAGCAGGGCCACATTCCTTTCAGGGGGCTTGCTCCTGGGTTGTTCCTATCCCATAACTCTGGGGTCAAATAGAAGATTTAAGGCTTTGTAGCGATCACCTTTATCCACCTTTCTATCTCGTTGCTCCCAATTTAAATTCATTCTTTACAGGCATATCTTAGTGACAGTCAAAAATTTCAAGTTCAACAATAAAAGCATATTTAGTAGCATAGTAATATAAGTAAATATGTGACTGTACCTTTCTAATATATCCCTTTGGGAAGAATCCCTAAAATGAGATACAGTATAAACACATTTGAATAAAGATAAATTAGAAATGTTTTGAATATGAGCCAAAGAGTTGGCTCAGCTGCTAAGAGCAATTGTTCATGTAGAAGAGACAATCAGTTCCCAGCACCCATTTGGCAGCACACTTTTCTGACCTGAGTCTGAGTGGTTTAGAACCCTCTTCTCACCCACATAGGCACCATAAAAATATTTGTGCAGACATACATGCAGACAAGACACTCAAACACATTAAAATCTTAAAGAAAATTTATTGAAAAGTTATGCAAATGTTTATAATTACCACTTTTAAATTGGCCAAGTTATATCTAAATTCTAAATGTTGGCCTTTTCCCTCTAAATCAGCTTGTCTAAATTTTCTGTAATAAATATGCATTTCTTTTGTAATGGGAAGGATCATTTGCATTTATAATAGATTACAGTTTGTTTCTGCTTATGTTTCAGTTCTTAATTCACATTGTAACTATCAAACAAACCTCTTTCCACTCTGATGTAATACAGCAGAACAAATTTAGGCAAAGGTTTCTCCACAGTGTTAACATCTCTCTGGATTTTCTAGTTCATTGCTTTAATAGTATGATGTCAACTATTTTTAAAAGAAACATCTACCTTGGGTGTTTCAGTCACAATGCTAAGGAGAAAGGGCATATTGCATATTTCCTCCTGAATCATCGAAAACAAAAGTTTGATTCTGAGAGAATCTTGAGCTTTTTTTTTTTTTTTTTTGGCTTGTCTGAGAAAATGCCAGAATTTTACAATATGAACAATAAGGTAGCAAAGTGTCACTGGCTTATTATAATATTTGAAAAGGTAGTGTTTAAAGCAGAAAAATGTAGTGAGAGCTACCAACCAGGAAAAACTAGGATTTAAGTCAAACCCTTTGTTTCTGAGGAGGTAGCTCAGTTTGCATAGCAGGATCAAGACTTCGTGTTTGATCTCCTAAAAAAACATCCAAAATTCCCATACTAGTGTACCAGAATGACCTCTGTAAAGTAAGTAGCATCTTGTTCCATTGGCAAGTTAATAACAAAGTAGGGATGTACAAAGACTGATATAAATATATAAGTATTAACTATTGTTAGGGCATTTTGTTCTCGAACCAGAAAACATGTAACTTCAGAAGGTAAGACAGTTTGGTAACAACAAGCAAAGTTACCATATGTCTAATAATTGAACTGTGTGGTTTAGAGTGTTTCAGAATTAGTCTCTAGTCTATCTAATAAATTTTCACTGAGGAGGTGGGTTCATTTTCTATTTCTGTATAAATTATTGCAACATGTGTTAATGCGAAGTTGACCAACTGTTGTGTGACTTTTCCTAGGTTGATATGAACCATTAGCTAGCTATTCAGTCCACATAAGGCACCATGAGAGAGCCACATACTTTCACCCATTTCTAGCTTGATGAATCAATATTAACTGGGGTTACCTGAAGAATCCTATGAGACTCAAAGAAGCTTCTTCCATGAAAGACTCAGAATGTGAGAAAACGATCTAGAAAGTGCATCTGCAGAGCTGTCCGGCCAACTTGGAGGCAGCTCCACTAAAGACAGCTTCTTGATAATTCTTTCTGTTGTTTCTGGAACCTTGGAAAGAGACCTTGAAAATCCTATTAAATTCTCCCTAGTTCCATTCAACATGACCAAAAGCACCTTTGGGGAAGCAAAGTTTTACATGTCTTTACTCGTCCAGCCCATCATTGCAGAAGTCAGAGCAGAATGTTAAACAGGAACATGAAGCAGAATCCACAAAGGAACACTGGTTGCTGGCTCAGTCACCACTTTATGTTATCATTCCTTCATAGCCCAGGACCATCTGCTCAGGGAATAGTGCCATGCACAGTGGGCTGGATCCTTCTGTGTGAGCTAGTCCACAAGGCAGTCTCTTATAGACATACCCACAGGCAAATCCCCAGTTGCAGCTCCTCCTCTAGGCAGTCCCTAGGCTGTGTCTAGTTGACAGTTAAAGGAACTAGGACTGCTCTTGGTAGTTCCCTGAGAGAGTTTCCTTCCACCAGCAAGAAGATATGTTTGCAATTTGGAGGAAACTGCTACAGGACATAAGCTACCATAGGCATTGCTTTTAGACTGATTTTATATTTCTCAGAATGTTTTCTAGTAACAGGCTTCTGGAATAAGATAAGTCTTCATACCCTAAAACTGCATTCTCTACTAAACTGGGATTTATGTAGTTATGTAGTATTGATGCAACAATTCCCACAGAAAATCCAATGAAGGCTCTAGTCAATGTATCCCTCCTGAGAGCTTGTGTGTTATAGCTATTCTAGAGAATATCCTGCCATGTTGAACATATTCCTCCATCTCTTCTTACTTTAATTTTGGTGCAAAAGTGATGTTGTTTGGATCCTTTACATCTATGGAGACAGAATGAAGAAGTGTTTCACTAACAGAAACATCCAGTGATCTACAGGGAACTATCCTGTTTTCTCCATATTGCTTTAAAGTTTTCTTTTTCATGCACGGAAGGGCTTGGCACACACACACACACACACACACACACACACACACACACACACACACACGATATATATATCGTATTTTAGGAAAATAAAGTCCAGGTCCAATCAGCTTAGTTGTCTATTATCATGGGCACTGATATAAGCAAACTCAAACAGTTGAATCACTATGTTCCTTTTTTCTTTATTATTTGAGATGGTGCTCTCATGTGACTTAGTCTGGCTCTCAACCTGATTGCTCTGTCTTTACTTCCTAAGTGCTGGGTTTATGGATTGCAGCACTATCTCTAGTTTGTATGCTGTGCTGGGAATTGAACCATGAGAGAGCCATGGGCTTCATTCATAGTAGGCAAACACTCCCCCAGTGGAATTACATCCCAGGAAATAAGAAAGGTTGTCAGGAGTCATGTTTTCATTTAGGATATGCAGTTGAAGATATTTTGAAGTCATTGTCTCTTGGTGTGTTGGTCAATCTGTCACTAAAGTGTGACTACTTTGGGGGTTATGATATCATTGACTTAAATTGCTCAGTTGTCCAAACTACAGTAGGATAGGAGTTGCCACCCTGTATAAATACCATACTTGGATCATTTCTCCCATTAAGAGGGTTGGAATATTTGGATCTGCCCCAGTGACAGACATCTTAGAAACTCTCACAAGCTAAGAGCAACTGGAGTCAAAGAAAGAAAGGAAAGGAATTAATCCCTCAAGTGCTTTTAAAATTCAAGGAATGTGCCGACATTCTACTTTTGAAAGTTATCCACCCTATCAATTTTCTAACTTTAATATATTCAATATGCCAAGAAAAAAATCTACTTGGGGTCTGGCACCTGCAAATACTGATTTCTCGAATTTATATTTGAAACTTCGAGAAGTCTTAATTACAACAATTTCAAGCAAACATTTGTGCTGACTGTTATGTTTCCTACACTTTAAATTTAAAAATAAAACATGTCTGTGTAGCTATGTTACTGTCAATGGGCATTTGAATCAAAAGAACTTGAGGTGGCTTATGAAAAAAAGAATGCTTGGATTTTCAAAAGACTGAATAATTTTGCCCCTTAAAGCGCTCTGTTTAAACTGTTGGGTCCATGAAATCACATATAAAATTAAGAAATAGAGAAACAGTGGCATTCTAAATTGTTTGATCTAGTTTCATTTCAGTTGCTGTGATAAAGCACCCTGATGAAATGAAGCAGAGGAGGGGCAAGGTGTTTTGTTTTTGTTTGTTTGCTTGTTTGTTTGTTTGTTTTGCTTTTGGATTGCACTTCCAGCTTACAGTCCATTATTGAGGAGAATCCAGCCCAGATCTTTAACAACTAGTTGCATCATGTTCACAGCCAAGATAAGAGATGATGTGGGGATCTTTGCTAGCCGGATGCTGCATGTGCTCAGCTTGCCTTCTTCATTCTCACACTGTTCAGTGGTCCAGCCTTTGAAATGTTGCAGCTGATAAAGAGCTGAATGTTCCTACATCAATTAGTAATCAAAATAGTCCCCCACAGATGTGTCCACAGGCCATCCTGATCTAGACAGTTTCTCATTAAGACTCTTCCTGTATATTCTAAGATGTGAAAAACTGACACTTAATACTGACCAGCACAATTATGAGTTGTTATTAAATTTTTTAATATCCACCTAAATGTTTCATATTATCTACAAACCTTTCACTCTAATCTTTTTCCATATCACATTAAGTTTTCCTCACTGGTGGTAATATCACAAATTCTTGTGATTTACATTCGCTCTATGTTTATAAGAAGTACCTTTTGGCTTTTTTCTCTTTTCATAGTCATTGTAAATTCTATTTAACTCATTGTTATAAACCGATTTATTTTCATATTGCATTTGGTGTCAAATAACTGACTGAAATTAAGCTTATATCAACATCACTGATAGCTCTTCTTAATTATGAAAGGTCAATGGTTTCATTTCTACTTTATGAAGGTAATTTAAACTTTTTAAAATATAGTGCTAGAGAGCTGTCTCAGTGGCTAAAACTGCTTGCTATTCTTATAGAAGACTGAAGTGGACATGTAGCACCCACATGTGGTAGCTCAAAATAGTTCAGGCAATTCCAGCTCAAAAGGAGGTGATGCCCTCTTCAGACCTCTGTAGGTACACACACACACACACACACACACACACACACACACACACACACACGGTAGGGAGTGGAGAGAGAAAGAGACAGAGAGAGAGAGAGACAGAGAGACAGAGAGACAGAGACAGAGAGAGAGAGAGACAGAGACAGAGACACAGAGACACAGAGAGACAGAGACACAGAGACACAGAGACACAGAGACACAGAGACACAGAGACACAGAGAGAGAGAACATATGCATAATTGAAAAACCCTATAAATTTGTAAAGAAATATGTCTACCCCAATTTTGACAGCACTGAAAGAGATAATATTGATGGTTTTATTTGTCTCCTTTTTAGCCTTGCATTTACTCAGGATCCTGTCTATGATGCCCTCATGCAGGATGGGTTTTCTCAGCTAATCTCTCTGAGACATGCTCACAGGCGTGCCTAAGTATGTGCTGCCTACTTGGTTCTAACCCCCACCAAGTGGCCAAGGAGGATTACAAAGCACACTGTTAGACAAATCATATCCGCTTGACATATAAGGGAGGCCTGTGAATTTCTTGGAAATTGAGTGCCCGCAGAAACACAGCCCATTTGGATTTTTCAGAGTTTTTAATAAAAAGAGAGAAGTCTACTCATCTCAGGTCACAAAATTATGAAGAACTTTTGTTTCAAAGTAGTCTTAACTATTTCCCTACTCTGGGTTAATCAGTCTAACCTTCATCAGTATGAGGAAAACAGGGATATTATTACATCATGGGAGTTAATTCCTTCTTGGGTTTGGTCACGTGGATAATAGTGAAATCAATGCCCACAGGCCTGACTGGTATTTTTTTTCCCCCTGTGGTTTGTCCAATTTATTAATCATTTTGTCTGATACTTGCAGTTAAGGTCTCATTAGTTCTGGACAATTCTCAACACTTGAATTTCCTTTAAAGAGGTCTTTTACTACATGTGTAATAAGTTTTAAAGAAATGATGTTTTATGAACTGAATTTTCTTTTCAATTAAATACAAAACTGGCAAGTTATGAAAACCATTTAACTTTTCAGACATATCTTTAAATAAACCAGTTTATGCTATTTTACTTACAACTTTAGTAAATTATAATTGTTTTTTCTCATCCATATATATAAAATTTAAAATAAATTTGTACAATAAGATACATGACAAGAATATATTTATGAAATTTAGAAGTTTTATCTTAAAATATATTAATTGATAAGATAGTTTCTAATTATAGGTGGAAATGAGTAGATAAATGAAGAAGTGAATATATTTATTTACAAATCACAATACACAGTTGAATTTTTTATCTCTGTTTTGGGCTATTTTCTGTTTTATTTTTAACTCATCTTAAACTAGCAAGTAATTCTCAGGATTAAAATAAAGAATTTCTAAAATCCAAAATAGTTAAAAACTAGAACTTTTGTTACAGATAAAACTAAGAAAACTTAAAGAAATGACTTAAGTAACACATGGTAGAGGAAAATCTGGGGCAATCAGACATTGAATACATCCCTTTTAATAAGAGGCAAAGAAGTACTCCATTAAAAACAATGAATTTATAAAATTCTTGGGCAAATGGATGTATCTAGAGGATATCATCCTTAGTGAGGTAACCCAATCACAAAAGAAGTCACTAGATATGCACTCACTGACAAGTGGATTTTAGCCCAGAAACTTAGAATAC
>NC_034591.1:96766243-96846136 GCF_900095145.1 Mus pahari | reverse complement strand
GGGTGGGTAGGGGAGCAGGGGTGGGGGGAGGGTATGGGGAACTTTCAGGATAGCGTTTGAAATGTAAATAAAGATAATAATAATAATAATAATAATAATAATAATAATAATAGAAGCAAAGAAGTGAATTTGGCCACTTCTCTATACTAATAATAATTATCTCATCCCCTGAATAGGGGTGTAAAACTAGTCACCCCATGAGCAAACCCAATAATCAATATTTTCTATACATATTTTTCTTGGTTTTTGGAGTATTTTTATTTATTTTTATTAGATATTTTCTTTATTTACATTTCAAATACTATCCCCTTTTCTAGTTTCCCCTCTAAATACCCCCTATCCCTTCCCTCCTCCCCCTGCTCACCAACCCACTCCCACTTCAAGGACCTGGCAGTCCCCTATACTGGGGCATATATGCATCACAGGACTAAGGTCTTCTCCTCCCACTGATGAACATCTAGGCCATCCTCTGCTACATATGAAGCTAAAGCCATGAGTCTCACCATGTGTTTGCTTTGGTTGGTGGTGGTTTAGTCCCAGGGAGCTCTGCAAATGTTGGTTCATATTGTTATTCCACCCATGGGGCGTCAAACCTCTTCAGCTCCTTGGATTCTTTCTCTAGCTCCTTCATTGGGAAGCTTGTGCTCTGTCCAATGGGTGGCTGTGATCTGCCACTTCTGTATTTGTCAGGCACTGGCAGGGCCTCTCAGGAGACAGCTATTCTAAGTTAACATTCCTCTAAAGTAATTGGAGTCCTCTTCTAATCTCCTATCTACATCTTGGGCTTTTAAGCCATAATCATGATATATTTTTTATTATTTAAAACAATTTATGTTTTGATCATAACCTTCCCTTTCCTCATTTCCAGACCCTCTCCACTGCCCTACTCATGAAAATTTAAGTTCTTCCTCAAAAAGCAAACAAAAGCCCAAGTCCAATATACCAACAAACCCTGTCCATTCCAAGAAAACAAAATAAAACACCACCAAGAAGAGCAAATCAAATCAAACAAATAAACAACAAGAACAACAACTCAATCACCAAATCATAACCAAATAAAGGAATACGGTGGAGTCCATTTTATGTTGCTCCACTACGTACATGAGATATGCCCTAGAGTAGCGTCTGCACTCAGTGTCACTCCAGTGAAGACATTGGATTTTCCCCTCTTCCAGCAGGTGTAAATGTTCAGTTATTCACCTTTACCATAATTGTTACGATTTTTCATTCATTCATTTTTTAATTAAAAATATATAACAAGATAAAACAAAAACTATTATATCAAAGGTGAAAAAGACAAACAGAAGAAGGAAAAAATCTGAAGAGAAGGCTCACCAGACACACTCTCATTAGCACACTCAGGAATGCCATACAAACAATAAGATAGAAGCCATAACAGAAATGCAGAGAATATGGTGCATATCTGTCCAAGCCCTGTGCTTGCTGCTTCAGTCTCTGTGAGTTCAGATGAATTTTGGTCATGTTGATTTAGAGGGTATTGTATTTTTTTATTACATATTTTCTTTACATTTCAAATGTAAAGTTTCTAGTTTCCCTTCTGAAAATCCCCTATTCATTCCCCTCTCACCCTGCTCACCAACCCACCCACTCCCACTTCCTGGTCCTGGCATTCTCCTATACTGGAGCATAGAACCTTCACAGGACCAAGGTCCTCTCCTCCCACTGATGACCAACTAGGTCATCCTCTGCTACATATGCATCAAGAGACACAAGTCCCACCATGTGTGTTCTTTGATAGGTTTAGTCCCAGGGAGCTCTGGGGGTACATTAGTTCACATTGTTGTTCCTCATATGGGGCTGCAAACCTCTTCAGCTCCTTGGGTACTTTCTCTAGCACCTTCATTGGGGACCCTGTGCTTTGTCCAATGGATGGCTGTGAGCATCCACTTCTGTATTTGTCAGGCACTGGCAGAGGCTCTCAGGAGACAGCTTTATCAGGCTCCTGTCAACAAGCTTTTGTTGGCATCCACAATAGTGTCTGGATTTGGTGGTTGTTTATGGGATGGATCCCTAGGAGGGGCAGTCTCTGGATGGTCCTTCCTTCAGTTTCTGCTTCACACTTTGTCTCTGTAACTCCTTCCATGGGTATTTTGTTCCCCCTTCTAAGAAGGATTGAAGTATCCACACTTTTGTCTTCCTTCTTCTTGAGTTTCATGTGTTTTACAAATTTTATCTTGGGTATTCTAAGCTTCTGGGATAATATGTACTTATCAGTGAGTGCATATCATGTGTGTTCTTTTGTGACTGTGTAACCTCACTAAGGATGATATCCTCCAGATACATCCATTTGCCAAAGAATTTCATAAATTCATTGTTTTTAATAGCTTCATAGTACTCCATTGTGTAAATGTACCACAGTTTCTGTATCCATTCCTCTGTTTAGGGACATCTGGGCTCTTTCCAGCTTCTGGCTATTATAATTAAGGCTGCTATGAACATAGTGGAGTATGTGTCCTTATTACAAGTTGGAGCATTTTCTGGGCATCTTCCAGTAGTACTATGTCCAATTTTCTGAGGAACCACCAATCTTGTTATTAGTGTTCTCCATTGCTCTTAAATTCTTTCCCCCTCCTTCTCCCTCTCCCCATTCCCCTCCCCCTCTCCCTCCTCCTCCTCTTCCTCTTACTTCTCCTTGAGCTCCAAGAAGAGGAATTTAAAAAGATAACACATTTAGGTCTCAGTCTCTTACTCTCTGTGGATGTCTGGTTGTAGGTTTGTATGTTTGTTCCTACCTACTGTAAGAGGATGCTTCTCTGATGATGGATAAATTTGACTCTAATCTATGAATATTGAAGAATATCATTAGGAATGATTTTACTTCAGGATGATCCAAAGTATATAACATTCTTTTAAATTGAAACACTTTCATGAAATGTTAATAATCAAAATTTCTTTGTCTTTAATATACATATTACAAAAATTGATGATTCCAAACTCATCTACATACTTTTTAACATTTACACATTTATTTTTTAATGTGTGGATATATGTGAACATTTATGAGTTTATATGCACCAAATGTGTGCAGAGGCCTGCAGACCCCAGAACAGGGTCTTGAATTCTCAAAATGAAATCAGGACCTTTACATAATCTCTTTACTGCTGACCGCTTCCAGCCACATCATCTAGTTACTTTTAAGTTAACGGCAGCTTTTTATCATAAAAAGGTTTTGAACACTCATTTTTATAACTTCAAAAATGGTTTTATGAATTCAAATTAACCAATTATGTATAATTATGTGAACTTCTAAGAATTTAGCTTTTCTTTTCTTGGTTAGTTCTCTCTGTATTTTCTAAATTCACTTAGCATGTACACATTGTCAATCGAAACTATTCACCCACTATTTTAAAACCACAGAAAATACTTAGGTGAAATTTACTTTCCCTAAATAAGAAAGTTATAGCAATGTTATTTCTTTTCAAAATGTGAATAACCCATTTATGAACTATCTGCCTTAAGCAAAAAAATGAAATCTCATTCTGTCAACCACAGATGATATCTTCTATTCAGTAACCATGGGAGTTTATTTTCTGTGCAGCAAGCAAAATGATTTTGTTTTCAAATTAATTTTTCAACTAAAACCAGATTTTAAAAAGCAAGTCAAATTTTCCAGGAAGAAAGACCTATTCTCATAAACATCTCCTTTGTTCGTATACAAATAATTCTTCATTCATTACAGTGAAGAGCAGTGATATAGTCCAATCAGTTAAAAATACATCATGTTCTATTATGCAATGTTATAAGAAGTATCACAGGCCTACTGTTATTTTAAATCTACCTTGATTTCACAAGAAATCAAGAGATAGATAAAGTATGTGAAGAAATTGATTTTGTGGGAAAAAAAGAAACCTTGAATTTCTTACAAGAGTCACTCTTTCCACCAAAATAACTGAGACTTACAAATCAACAAAAGTTCTGATCATTTACAAAATCAGGCAGTAAACTCATCAACTAAGATGTCTGTGGTTAAATACAGCCTAAGAGTGATAGCCAGGGCCTACAGCTTATAAAAGTACACTTTTGATGTACTTATATGGGCTTAGCTTCTAAGTGTCCCTTTTGGAAAAAGATTAGTTTTTTTTTAAATTATGTATATGCATGCAGATGGGAGTGTGCATGTTGTTATGTGAGTACAGTTGAGCAGAGTCCAGAAGTGAGCACCAACATCCTTGGGTAATGAGGTATTTGTCATGGACCATGAGTTTTGAACCCTGGTTCTCTGCAGGAGCTCTACACATTGTTAAATACTGAGCCATCTCTAGCTCCCAAGTGACAATATATATGCATATTTCCTCACTTATGTTTCTTTTAGAGTTTATTTTTATGTTACTATATTTGTACATGTTATCGGTAACAATTACTAGTACTATTTCCTGATTAACTTACACTACGTAAAAATTATTTTCTAATGATCTTTAATTTAAGCAGTAGTGTTGAATTAAATAATGATTTAATGAAATTGATAATTCTTTCCTAAACATGAAGAAAAGGAATGTTTCCTTGTTTCAATTTATTTATTGGACTGTACTTATTTACTAATTTGTGATTATTCATTAAAAAGACTGTAGATGAATTAACACAATTCCAGTGCTGAGAATTCTCACATTCAGTATAGCTATAATAAATGCAAAAAAAGTGGAAAGGTCTAAGGCAAGGTTGCTGTCGGAAAGAGGGAGAAAAAGAAATGTAGATTTACAGGTTTCACCCCAATAGAGAAAGGTTTCCTGTCACCCATGCTAGCTGACACAAGCAGAAATCCAAGTGCAGCAGCTATTAATCTCCCTGAACAAGACCCATTGTCGCTTACTCATTATCCTATGTTTTAGTAAACTTTTCCAAAGCTGGCTTTGTGGGGAACTGGAATATATGTATGAAGTTTAAGTATTTTTCTCCTGGTTGTTAGCCTGTGTTAAAGAAAATTACTAGGTCAGATTATGGAAATAAATCTTTAATACCCTGGTTGAATCTCACTTATTTTTCCCAAACAGTGAATCTTGCTGAGTTATCCTAGCTGTGTATTTCCTTCCAAGATAAAAATTTCTGTAAAGTAAAAGATTCTAAAACCCAGCATTTATCACGTTTCTCTATTCATGTATGACATCATGGTCTAAACGTGCTCTGAACTGAAAGCACGGTCTGGAGAAAGCAGTCTCCTCACCAGGGTAAACATCAAATGACCTTTGGCATATATACCAATTTATTAGCTCTGTCTCGAGAAAGTGTGGCTTGGAAAACAATAAAATCTAACCAGATATGCAAATACAGAGTGCGAATAAAATGGGCATGTGTTGAATGGTCATTTTTATATTGGTGTGATTAACAACAATAACTTAATAAAATAACCTACCTTCTGGATGTCCAAAACATAAACAGACTCGACATATAACCTATAATCTGGGGTCATAACTTATACAGTATTAGAAAAGGTAATGCTCATAATTGGTGTAAGAATTAGCTTAGTAGGAAGAAACAAAGAATGAGCAGTTAAAATGATCTTAATCATTTAAAGCAGCTTGAGTCTCTGAGGTGGCCTCCAAGGTCCAACTACAGCAACACAATCCAGGACGCAGCAACATCGGAAGCAGAGTTTAGTCAAATGCAGACTATACTATTTCAACTGGGTTTTGAGCAAAAGATAGAAAAGGCGGTGGCGTTTCACTGTATTCAAAATGGGGTTGATATCTGTTTTCTCTAGAAGAGCTCTATTTGAAACCCTGGGATTCATTTTTCTCTTTCTGCAATCATGGGGATAGGGTAGCCGGGGGGGGGGGGGGGGGGGGGGGGGGGGGGGGGGGGGGGGGGGCGGCGAGGAGGTGCAGGTTATCAGATGGCTTTTTCCTGGTAGGCTGAAAGAAGAAGGCTTCCTGGAAGTATTTAGGGCTTTGGCTCTTGTTGGACTGGGCAGCTAGGGCTGCAAGAGGAGGCTTTCCTGAGGTCTCCAAGGTAAGAATTCAATCTGCTGTGGTTGATATTGTTCTATTCCCTACCTCTGAATCAAAGTGATACAAACAATTTTTGGTTGTAATAGTTTAACATGTAGGCTTCCTACAAATAGTGTTATTCAATTTAGATTAATGTATAGCTTTAATGTTTTTAAAATCAAGTTCTCTCTTAAGTCTTCTTAAATAGCCATCAAAATTTGGTATTAGTTAAGAGCAATCTGAAATGCACCTGGTCTTTTGATCAGTGATTATGAATAAGGTCCCCTGTGACCCCAGGATCAGGGGTGATTAATTCTGTTTGTAATGCAGAGGGAAATTATACACATAAAGTGACAAGGCAGGTGGGACCTCAGTAATCAGCAGAATCTTGCAGGAAGTTTTAATCATGAAAAAGGAAAAATATACTCCTTTATATGTCACTTCAAACTCTGCATGTTCATTTTCAATTTTAGGCGAGTGTAGTGAGGCTCAGATTTTTTACATGAATTATCCTTTTGAATCAGGGTACAAAATGAAATTTTGATGCAGTTTTTTTTTCTTTTATCTAAATCATAATCTTATGGCATCTCTTCTGGTGTTTCTGTAAGACTACTGAATTTTTATAGGGTGAGATATATAAAAACATAAAAAATTCAATATTTTCCCAGTAGAAATGGTTAATACATGAATTTTGTTCAGCTTAACACATTTATAACAACATTAAAAGATACATGATGATAAGTGAGAGGCAGCATTTGATGAAACATAAGCATATTTTATGAAAAAAGTCATCATCAAAGTAAAAATAGACTCTTCCTTAATGCAAGAATAGATTACTTACAAGTGCCACAACTAATAATCTTGATAGTGAAATATTAATTGAACTTAAAATATTAATTCAGATTTGCAGTAGAAATCTTTTTTTTTTCTAGCATGAAAAGCAAGAGAAGGCTGTTCCCTTTCGCATTTAACATTCAACAGTGTACTTAAAGTTTTTCCAAGAATAAGTTCAAAAAGGAAAAAAAAAGTGTATCAGTTCAACATAAACAAATAAAATTGTTTCTAGGGATCAATTATAATTGCATAACTGTATGCATAAAAGCACCCCAAATTTTCTCCAAATCTCTTAGGGCTAAAATATTAAAACATCAAAATTAGCACAAATACATTTGAAATGAACACTCAACAAAACCATTAAGAAAGAAATTCCTCTGAAAATAAGATTGATAAGTAAAACCCTTGTGAATAAGTTTAAACAGGAAAACCCACAATTAATTGGTACCACTAAAACTTTACAAAACTGCTAGAATTCATAATTTCTAAAACTGAAAAAATACATAAATTCCAGTGTTATTGACTCATAAGAAAGCAAACTATCACCGTTTTCAGTGGACTTTCACAGGAAGCCTGGAGATGGACCTGCTTTATATCTCATATTGAAATAAAATATATTTAAACAATTTTAATATGTAAACTAAACTGATAAAATCTGGAAAATGGCTCTGTCATTAAAGTATGAATTTTCCAACCATGAGGACATGAGTTAAACCCGAGTTCTATGATTAAAACACTAGCCATGATGGTGTGTACTTGTAAAAGTGTTAAAAATGTGGTGAAAAGCACACCCAAGATACTCACAAGGCAGCCAATGCAGCCTACTTAACAGACTTTAGGACATGGGGACACATTCAGAAACACAAGGTACAAGGTGCATGAGAAGACACTTCAGATCAATCTCATGCTTCAACATCATGCACTTGTACCTGAACCAAAAAATTCACCTATATATTCATACACATACACACACGTACATGTGCATGCTTACACACACAATAATAAATTATTAAAATCTATTTTAAAATATGCAGAAGTATGCATTCACATGTACAGATCTGCACATACACATATAATAAGATAGTTTAAAACTCTTAGAAAAATCCAGAAGTGGTTCTTCCTAAATTTGGATTTGACAACATATTCTCTCATATGCTACCATAAGTGCTATAGAATATTACATAATATATTAATAACATTGAAAAATGCTATTAGTTGAAAGAAAAAAAGAAAAAAGTACCGCAGAGGTTACTCAATAGTTAACCGCATGTACTTATATTTTTCTTCAATAAAATATCATGTATTAATGCTACAGTACAGCCTTAATAATCTATTAAAATGCCCATTTTTAAAGAAGTGCTGTAACATAATTTGAAAAAGCTTTTAATGAACAGATTAATCTCTTAACTTTTTCATGCAATTGTACTCTTTTCTACTATGAGTACTGCCTAGATCTATTTCTGATGTAGAAATAGTTTGACAAAATATTCATTTAGTCATATTAAGTAATTACAGCAATATGTGTATATGTAAATGAAAATATTTACATTTTCGCAGCTTATTAGCTCACATTTGCTGTTTATATCACTAATACATTAAAAAAAAATAGGAACCCCCTTGAAGAGACAGTGCAATGCTCTTTAAAGAGCATATATGCTAGAAAATGTATTCAAGATAGAATTTTTTTAAATGTGCTTATTCAGTCTCAGCAGCAATAAATTGATATATACTATTAAATAATAAATCCAAGACTACATGAATACTGAATAATCTGTAGTCATTTTGCTATACAGTTATATATAAGAGGTGATATATTATTTTTTCTTGTTTTGCAATTATTTCTCAATGTTATATACAAAGTCAATGGTTAAATGGATTCCAGTCATTTAATAGGTAAGCAATATGCCCCCCTGAAAGATATTGATGTTTTAAATAAGATGTAGTTGTTCTACTTTTACACACATGATGTTAGGGGTGGTTTATGAGCATGAGTACTATGCCTAGAGAAGCCAGAAAAACTTATGCCATCCTCAAATACAGAAAGTCAAGGCAGTTATAAGGCACGCGAAGTGGGCGCTGGAAAATGAAATCAGATCTGCAAGAGCACTATGTGTTCTTTTTACCAAGCTTGAAGGCCTGACTTCTAACCTGTGGCCCTTCAAGTTTTCCTCTGATCTTCCCAGGGTCTGGAATAACACCTCATGTTCAGGTCAAATTTTGAACCCATTAAGACTACATTGTGCCTTCATAAGACAGATGCTCACCATAGAGGAACAAAGATGGTAGAGACCCAAGATAACATCTTGTTCATAGAACTTCTGTGTTATCCTCAAGTTATTACTTCATGTAACATGGTTGTACATGCTTAATTTTCATTTTGATATTACACATCCCTCAGTGGTAGTGACTAGCAGACGTCATGTTTTATGAAAGAGTAAGATGTCTAACCTGTTTAGCAAACAGCCCAGTGAAGTTTATGAGATTCTCTACTAGCAAGCACGCGAATATGCTAATTATGCAAAACAAAACAAACAAACAAAAAAACAAAAAAACAGGACAGCAGGTACTATAATTCCATGAAGAAAGTAAGTCAAAATATCAGTGCATTCAAGTATCGTTAATTGGACTTGAGTTTGGGCTGTATCTATGTAGAAGTGATATATTTCAAATTTGGTTTTGGTATTTATCTTGTTTTACTATTGTTATTATTGTTGTTATTATTATTAATTTTATCAAGTAATGGAAACAGTGATGCAGGTTATGTCAGATTAGAGCATATTAGATATGAGCCTGGTGGTAATATGTACTTAATAATCAGAAGTTCGATATTCTTTTCCTAAAATCAGTCACAAATGAAGAAAATGAAGTTAGAGAGGGTAAAACGAGCTATCTTTAATGGGAGATTATTTACATAAAATATGTAAATAGTTATGCTAATGTACATATATAAATGTGTTCATTTACATAGACTCCCCCAAAGCATCAACAAGTAAACTTCTGAAATACAGAAAAATTGCAGCTTATAAGCTCACCTTGCAAAAACCAGTTCCTTTCATAGTTACCTTAATAAATAATTGTACTTTTGATTTTCGTGCTACCTAAAGCCATATTTTTTTTTCTATTTTGGACTGTCTTGATGAATGGGATAGATGTTATCTGAATGTCTAGTGGAGGTTGACTCTGTAAATCTAGACTTTGGTGAAAGAAAAAGAATAGAGCCCTCTAAAAATTCCTGCTCAGGAATCATTTGTTCATATTCTTATATGTGTGGAGCTTATTGAATTTACCTTGTGCTTTGAACATGGGAGTTTAATCTTTTTTGTTAATTTTCTTATTTAATTGAACTATACATATCATAAGACTAATTATGTCAGAATAGATGGATTCATAGTACCTAATGCTCTCCTTATCTATGCAATCAAAGGCTTCGTACAATTCTAAAATATTTTAATCTCCCCCAAGATTAATCTTCAGACACATTGGTCATTTAATTGCCATTTTCTCATACCAGCCTCTGTTTCATGTCCTTAAAGATATACTTATTTAGATATTTGATATAAAAGAAATCCTACTATATAGAGAAGGGAAAGTGTCAATCTGTGCTATGCCCCCAAAGGCTCCTGTGGAAAGGCTTGGTACCAAATGCTGCTGTGAGGTAGTGGAGACTTCAGAGGTGGGAAGTCCTCACATAACTGAGGACATTGCCTGAATGTTTCCACTTTTCATCCTAGCTTATAGTTGAAGAATTCAATCTGCCAAGCATTCTTGACATGTGGTGAAACTACAGCTGCAGACCAGAAAGGTGACCCATTTCTATCCTCCCAGTACTGAGATTTCAGTGTGCAATATTAACATACAGCTTCAGTTTTAACATGGGTTTTAGGGATCAAACCCAGAACCCTGTGCTTACCTGGCAACAATTTTATAACTAGATACTCATTTCAGCCCCTAGATAAGTTGCTAAATGACATCAGTTTGTAGTTTTTGTTTTGTCTTAGGTCCTTAGTTTGCATAAGTAAGCCATGGTGGATGAATGCATGTCATCATCTTAAATGTTATTGGAGGAATTGGAAAAATATCCAAATTAAATATCTATTACATTTTTATTTAGAATCAACGGTGACGTTACCAGTTGGTTCTTGGGTTTTCCTTGTTATTCAGTGACCAGGATTCTTTATTTGCTATCTGTCTGCTTTTCTATTTTTCCTGGCCAGGAGAGTCTCTGTGTTTCTAAAAGTGTGCTCATTCATCCTCATGTAGATTATCTACTTTCATGAAATCAATAGTTCATACTCTTCTTCATTTTGCTTCTCTAATAATATCCTCATTTATTTCTCATATTAGTTATTTCTGACACCTTTCTTTGATCAGTGATAAAACGTTTGTTATTCTAAGTGTACCAACTTTTGTTTCTCACTCTTCCCTATGTATTATTTTCTTCTTCATCTTATCTGCCATTTAATTGTCATCTACGGATTTATTTGAATGATGCACTCTTGGATAGGAGTGAGTATACACATGTAACTCCAGGCCTGCAGAGTCCACAAGAAGGAGTCACAATCTCTGTAGCTTGACATATATCCTAGGGAGCAAACTCTTTGAGAATCAGTAAGTGACCTTAACCAGAGAGCCACCTTTCCAGCTTCTAACCATGATACTGTATGCTGTGTGACTTGTCTATGCAGTTACTCATTTACCAAGGAGCCCCTACATGAAGTGAATATCAATTCTTCTCCCTCACTTCCCATCATTTATATCCTGCCCTACTATATTCCAGTGACAGTTCTCAATATCACTTCTGCAATTTGTTAAAATTTGCATGTCCCTCAATTCACACTTTAACACTAAACTTAGCAGCTTAAATTAATGTTCAGATGTCAAGTTGTAAACTGTGAAATTAGCATATCATGTTTTCCTGGTCCTCAGGTTTGTTACATTGGGTTCTGGGCTGTGGGTGCACTTTTTTGTTTTTTCTGGTGTTGTCTTTACAATGTATAAAATCTGCACATTTTGATGAGTTTTTGAGAGCAACAAGAATTTGATTTTTAGAGATGCTCGTATCCTGCTATCAGAGTGAAATGGACATTTATGGGACACTGTATATGTTTTTCTTTTTTGTACATTGTTATTCCTCAGATTTGAAAGCACAATGTTACTTTGGAGAGGAGTTTTATTATTTTCTTTCACAGTTGATTTCTTTTTTTGTAGCTGCTTCTAGAGTTATGTTCATTAGCTTCACATTAAATTCAGATTTCTGGCACTTACCATTTATCATTTTTATAGTAGTAAAAGTGCATATTCAAAATATAATACCTTGGCTGTTTGAAATGTGTTGTAGTGTGCTGCTAACTAAATGCTTATAGTTATGAGTTCAATTACAGACCTTTCCTGTTGCAAAATTGAAACTAGTAATTATTGATAAACAAGCCCATTGACCACTCTCCCCACAACCATTGATGAGAATATTACTTCTTCTTCCTAAGAACTGTAGACTCCTGAAGGTAAAACAATTCTAGTTTTACCTTTTAAGACTATGACAGGCTTATTTTGGTTAGCATAATGAGATTTATATCTCAGAATAACTGTTAGGGTTTCCTCCCTCTTACAAATAAGTCCATTATCTGTTCATACCTGTTCTTAGACAGACACGAACCTTTAACATTCAATGACCTCCACCTCTTGACTACTTTTTCATGACACTTCAGAAATGTTTTAAGTGCATGCTTTGATTGGGGAAATATATGTTACCTAGTGTGACTGGTGCCACCCTAGCAGCCTGGCAGTCTTATCAGTTTACATTCCTATCAATGATGAGAAAATGTTTTATTTCCTACACATGCAAGTCAATAACCTGTTCTTTGCAGGTTGTCACTGTTGTTAGTCTTTTAAATTGGGTATTCTAAGGTGTGAGATCATTCATTTTGATCTGCATTTCCCTAGCTATCATTAGTCTTGCTAAGCTTTTTCTTCTGTGTTATTCGTTTAATATTTGAATTTGATGAATAGCAAATATTTTCATCTCCTGAAGTCTTTTGCAGAAAGTTATCTCAAGTCAATATATTTCCTCATCCTTGGAGAGGTTAAATCAATGCTGTGCTTCTTTACAGTTACCACATTTGCTTCTTTCTCCCTGTCTCTAGTCATATGTCAGTAAGCAAGTGATTTCTGCTTCTCTTTCTGTCTTTATTTTTCTCTGCCTTTACTCTGGTTTACTTTTATTTCTATGATAAAAAAAAAAAAAAAAAACAATGATCAAAAGCATCATGATAAAAAGGTTTATTTCGGCTACTACTCTCAGGTAACACTCTTATCACTGAGGGAAATCAAGGCAGGAACCCAAGGCAAGAACCTGGAGACAAGAACTAAAGCAGAGACCATAGTGACACACTGTTTACTGACTTGCCTCCCAGGGCTTGCTGAGTCTGCTCTCATATACAACCCAGGACTGTCTGTGCAGGGAAGTGAGGAATGTGGAGTTGCACTGGCCACAGTGAGCTGGGTTCTCCCATATTAGTCATTAATCAAAAAAATGCCTGACAGACTTACCTTCAGGCCAATCAGATGGAGGTATTTTCTTAGCTGAGGTTCCCTCTTCTCAAATGGCACTAGCTTGTATTGAATTGACAAAAAACAAAAACAACAACAACAAAACAAAACAAAACAAAACAATAACCAGCATGTTTCTCTGTCTCTTGCTCTATGTTGCTCTCTGTGTCCTCTCTCTCTCTCTCTCTCTCTCTCTCTCTCTCTCTCTCTCTCTCTCTCTCTCTTTCTCTCTCTCTCGTTTTTCAAGACAGGGTTTCTCTGTATAACCCTGGCTGTCCTGGAACTCACTTAGTAGATCAGGCTGCCCTCAAACTCAGAAATCCACCTGCCTCTGCCTCCCGAGTTCTGGGATTAAAGGCATGTGCCACCACACCCGGCTCTCTGTCTTTTTTTAAAACATGTTCTCTTTAAAACCACTCCTTTTCTTTATTTTTAGTCACTTGAAATTATTCCTAATGCTTCACACCACACATTTTGCACTCAAACCTTAATCATTTACCCAATTTTGTCTTTTCTCATGACTGCTTATGTGAAATCTTAGTATTCTGAATAGAATGAAGAAGAAAATGTTTTAATGTTCATGTCAGTTCACAAGATGTCTTACTAACTCCCAAATATTTGTCCTGAATTAGAAGCTGTACTACTTTTTAATTTACACAAAGAACCTGTGCACATATATGTACTTCAGAGGACTTCAACATGATAAAACCCCAGAGTTTTGGACACTACCCATCTAATAGATGGCATATATTATATTTCCTTTCATATTAAATAAAAATGAACAAAGTAATTGAATAAATATGTTATTATGCTATGCCAACTGGTGCTTCTCTTTTTATCTTCAAATGCACAACCCTAAGTTTTGTTATTTTATGACATCTTCACATTTTCTCATATTGCTTGTATTACTACTAAAAATAATACAGTCAGCAATTGTTTGGATGACATGATATTTTTTCTTCATCATTCTCTTACAAATAATAGCTCTTACCCTTTTTCTTTTCTTATATGACTCTTAACTCTAGAAACACATTTAAATATCTTGTTTTCAGTAAAACTTCCTTTACGTTTTTCCAGGTTGTCGTTTCATTATTTTACTCCTCATGACAGTCTCACACTTACTTCCACTGTGAGTACTCTGCATCAGCAGCATAATCATTACACACTGTACTGCAGGCTTTCTGATCACTACTTCGCCAGTTTTCTATAAGGAAAATATACTGAATTAACTAAATCATTAACTACTTAATTTTAAAAAAATATACTGATACCCTTTTCTGGAGAGACACAAGAGAATGTCCAATTGCCCACAAGTTAAGAGAGTACAATTTTACCAATGTCTGACTTGGTGAGACAGATAAGCTTACTGGCCGTTTATTATTTTTTAACAGATCTTAAGCGAGGAGTATATGGTTAACCCCAATTAGTTATGAAGTCCCACTCCACTGTGGCTAGCAAGCTCATGGAGAATGCAACACAGAGTTCTAGTTTTAGTCAATTTTTTTTTTTTATGCACTTAAGCATCTCCCCAGATCACCTGCAATAGGGCAGGGGCAGGGAATATAGCTGGGATTCCCCACTAAGCATCTACTCTAGTTGTCAGGGCTACCTGGGCAAAGTGGAAGATGGCAACTTGTTATGTTCGGAGGCAAGAACAACAAACAAGTGTTCATCCTGAGTAGTCATTAAAGATTGTCAGCATGCTACAAGCAATTGACCTTAGAGTGATAACACATTCTAGAAAGAGGATAATATGCAAATAAATGACGCACAAAGAGTTCTAATTGAGTACATTTATTGGGTGATAACTCACAATATACCATAGACGTCAAGACTCTGTAAAAGGTCTGAGTCTCCCTCAAACATGCAGTACAGTCTAGAACTCTTGAGAATCTTTTTCTGTATTCCAACTTCATCTCCTGATGCAGGAGAGCATTCATGCTGCATCCCCAAGAGACGCTATGTGTAGAAATGCATGTCAATCAAGTTAATGTTCATGTTAAGTTTATACCCATTTATCTCTCAGTTATTATTTCATTCTCAGCCTTGTATCAGCACTATTCAGCTAAAGAAAGAGATATAACCTAGTGCAACCTGCTCTTCTTCTCAGTGGCTCACTGCATATACTTGGTTATAGAATGAGCATGGGAATGCTATTGAGAACCTGCAAACTTCTAGAAGGTAAAAATATGTAAACTGTCATGTCTAAGACATGTACAAGTTATACATGGGCTGGCTAGATTTTATTTCCTCAGGGAAGGAACACAAATTTTGTTGTATTATTAGTGTGCACTCCATATGGCTTCTGCTATTTACTCTCATGCTCTACCAAAATAGAAGGCAATTATAGCACTTGTGGTCCATAAGAACCTAGGTTACAACCTGCCTTAAGAACTCAGCTTTCTTGTCAATATCAACTGTTACCATTGACACAAACGTTTCCCATTTTTCCTATAAGTAGTATGACATTCTCTTGCAGCTTTCCACGTGCATGTCTAAATTTATGATTAATATATCATTTCATATATTTGGATATAATTCTTCAATTGTAACATTTGCTTTGTCTGTTTTAACTTGAGAATGAACTGACTTGCCTTAGAAGCTCACTGGCATCCCCTATAAATCGGCTTAATCATGTTAAGAAGATACCTCTACAGTCCACACATTTCAGTTTTCCTGTTCACCAGGTTCGCGTGATCACTCGTTCTGTGTCAAGTGCCATGGAAATAGGACTCTAGAGCAGCCATGATATCAGATTCAGCGAAGCTCCTTCAAGACTAAGTGAATTCAAAATTAAAGACAACACAGCTGATACTTTATTTCTGTGGTCACAGTGTGTCACACATTTGCATTGTATCTTAAAGTTGTGGTGTGAGCATGAAACTGACATGGCACTATCTTTAAAATAGAAAGGAACTACATATGTCAAAATTTCTGTAACATTTTGTTTTCTAGTTTTATTCGTTTTTCCCAGAGGTTCCATTGTACTTCTCTCTTTTTAGTTTGCTTTCATTAATTATATGAAAATACATTAAATTTGTTTATTTTTGACTTATGTTTTACTTTTGACAGTTCTCTGTGTACTAGTTTAACTATACTTCTCACTGACCACCCTGCTACAATGTTAAAAAGTTTAAGTTGGGCATGGAAAGACGACTGTATCATTAAGAGGACTTATTTGCTGCTCATGAGAGGATCTGAATTTGTTTTGTAATACCCATATTGAGGTTATAATTGTCTTTAATGTCAGCTTCAGAGGGTCTGAAGACCCCAGTCACAAGGTGCACAGATAGACATATACATACAATAAAAATAAACAAATCTTTGAAACAAGAGATTTAGATATGAACAAACTAAGGATGCACTTGTGTGTTATATTTAATGCCACTATTTATTGGAATTCAGTATTCAATGCCCCTTCAATTTTGTAGTGATAAGATCACAAAGTGGTTTGAATAAGAATGCTTATAGCAGGTTTATATGTTTGAATTCTTTGTCAACAGGGACTAGAATTACTTAGAAGGGTTAAGAGGTTCTGCCTTGTTTGCAGTAGGTGTGGTTTATTGGAAGAATTACGTCATGGGATCTGGCTTTGACATTTCATAATCCCAAGCTTGCCCCATGATTTTTCTTTTCCTCCTGCTGCTGGCAGATCTGGATGCAGAGCTTTAAGCTTCTTCTCCAGGACCATGTCCATCTTGCTGATATTGTACTAAACCTGTGAACCTGTAATCAAACCCCAATTAAATTCTTTCTTTTCTAAGAGTTGTAGGAGTCGTGTTGTAAATTCACAGTAAAAGACCATTGACTAAAAAGAATTTGGTCAATATAATACTAAAACAATAGTTCATAACATACACTCTCTTCATTATTTCTTCACTTGCCTGATTCCTGCTTGCATTGCTTTTATCAGGATGGAAGTAAGAAAATATGTTCTTTGGTTAAATGAACAAGTGCCAAGTGTCAAACATCATGGCTAGACCTTGGAAGGATACACTTTCTGTTTTGCAGCTGCTAGAATTTCTCTTTCATTCCTATGATAAACACATCTAAAAATGGCATGGTCTAACTAATCTCAGGCCAAAAATATATACAGAAGAGTCATCCACATGAACTCCTGTTAAAGCAACATCCCCTAGCTGACTCCCACATTCCTTATTGAAAGAAGCCCGAACAGGAACTCAAAGAGGAAGGTAATATGGAGCCTGGAACAGAAGCAGAAGCCTGGAGGGGTGCTGCGTAAACCTTGCTAGCCATGGATGTTAAAGCAACATCCCCTAGCTGACTCCCACATTCCTTATTGAAAGAAGCCCGAACAGGAACTCAAAGAAGAAGGTAATATGGAGCCTGGAACAGAAGCAGAAGCCTGGAGGGGTGCTGTGTAAACCTTGCTAGCCATGGATTGTCAGCCCACTTTCTTATAAAATCAAAGACCAACAGCAAAATGATGGAGGTTGGGCCCTCTTCCATCAATTACTACTTAACAAAATATCTTATAACTGTATTTTACGGAAGTTTTTCCTCAACTGAATCTCTTTTCTTTCAGATAACTCCAGTTTGTATGTCAAGTTGACATAATACTAGCCAGCAAACACAGTAACTTAAGGAAGAAAAAAAAATAATTGCTTCATCTCAGTTTACGGTCCCAATAGTAGTTCACCATAGCAGTGATGTAGAGCAGAAAGCAGCAGGCAAGGCAGCAGGAGTAGGAACCTAAGAGCTCCCATGCTAAAGACAAAGCAGAGAGAACCAAGTGGACATGAGACAAGATTCTAAACACTCAAAGCCTACCATCAAGAACTTTCTTCATCTATATGATAGATGAAGAAACAGAGACCCCAATGGAGGTGCTAGAGAAATTACCCAAGGAGCTGAAGGGGTCTGCAACCCTATAGGTGAAACAACAATATGAACTAATCAATACACCCAGAGCTCATATCTCTAGCTGCATATGTAGCAGAAGATCGCCTAGTCAGCCATCATTAGGAAGAGAGTCCCCTTGGTCTAGCAAACTTTATATGCCCCATACAGGGGAACGCCAGGGCCAAGAAGTGGGAGTGAGTGGGCAGGGGAGCAGGGTGGGGGGAGGGTATGTAGACATTTGGGATAGCATTTGAAATGTAAATGAAGAAAATATCTAATAAAATAAGTTTAAAAAAAAAAAGAAATTTCTTCATCAAGGTTCTACTTCCCAAAGATCCACAGTTTCCCTAAGCAACACCACCAAAGGGGACCAAATGTGAATACCTTAGCCTACTGGGGAATATGTGTTTTTATTTAGACCACCATAATGCCAAAGACTCACATATTTGAACATTGAAACCCCAGGCGATGCTGCAATTGTAGAATTATGAAGCCTTTAGAAGGTTGAACCTCATTAGAGAAACCGAGACAAACCTTAGATGAAGGCCTTGGGTTTTAAAGACTCATTGTACTTGCTGTCCACTCTCTACTCCTTGGCTGTGGATTCAATGTGGTTTCTTGATCCCGCTGCCATGCCTTCCCAACCATGATTGGATATACCTTCAAACTGAACCAAAATGCATCCTGAAGTCATTTCTCAACAGTCACTTGACCACAAGGAAAATAATTAATAGAGTTAATTAAAATCTATCTTATAAGTAGGTAATCTTTTTATATTTAAAAAGACAGTATCTTAGTTAGGGTTTTACTACTGTGAACAGACACCATGACCAAGGCAATTCTTATAAAAACAACATTTAATTGGGGCTGGCTTACAGGTTCAGAGGTTCAGTCCATTATCATCAAGGTGGGAGCATGGCAGTATCCAGGTAGGCATGGCACAGGCAGAGCTGAGAGTTCTACATCTTCATCCAAAGGCTGCTAGTGGAAGACTGACTTCCAGGCACTAGGGTGAAGATCTTAAGCCCACACCCACAATGATACACCTACTCCAGCCAGGTCACACCTATACCAACAAGGCCACACCTCCAAATGGTGCCACTCCCTGGTCCAAGAATATACAAACCATGACAGACAGTAAAGAATATTTTGTGAGAAAACATCTTTTCAATAAAGCTGAGATGAATCAAGTGAAAAAACAACATGGAATCTTGACTCTAAGAGATTCAACCTGCAGTGTTGATAAAATCAATTAAACATGCAACTGTGGTTCATTCATCAAACACAAGAAAAAGCATTCAAATATCAGAGTCACTTTACTAAGCTAAACCTTTAATTAAACTCAATCATGCTTCTTTATTTTAATTTAAATTATCATTAATTGATAGATTACTAGACTTCAGAATTCAATAAATTTAGGAGTTGACATAAGAGTGTATAGATAAGGAACTTAGAAAGTCAACAAAATTATTTGAGTTCCTACATTAACTTTCTAACTGGCTAAACAAAATGATGTCTCCCTTCATATTACCAAGTTGTTCCCTGGAATTCTTTTTATAGTGATATTATTGGATGACAGGATTGTAAAGAAACAGTTAAAATAATTTTTGAACATATAATGTACTTTTTGAGAAAGTTTCTATTGTGAAGATTTTTTCCAAATAATAGCTTATTTAAACACCTAAGATTCAGTTTAGCCTTAAGAGCATAGGTAGGTTTAGGACATTATTTTGCCCTGGAACGGAACATTCTGGGGAGAATATTTTCCTTTTGGGATTATAATTATACTCAGACTTTACATAAAAGTCATCAAGATTCGGTGTCTGTTTTAAAGCACCATGGGCTGCTTAGTTTATATTAGTTCAAAGTTATTAAAGTCCCTGGGAAGAGGAATTCTAAGTTGGGGAACTAGGCATGTCTGTTGGACATTTTCTTGGTTAATGATAGGTGTGAAAGGGCGCAGCCCACTATAGTTGTTGCTATCCCCTGGGCTTTTGGTCCTGGTTTGTATAAAAAAGTAGGCTGAAATCCAAGAGAAGCAATCCAATAAGCAGCACTTCTCTGTTGCTTCTGCTTCAGTTCCTTCCTCCAGGTCCTTGCCTTCATTTCCTGTCTTGATTTCTTCAATAATGGACTGTGATGTATCACATAGGCCCTTTCTTGTCAAACATGATTCAGGACATGATGCTTACCAAAGCCGCAGAAACATAATGATTCCTCCTTTAGTCATTTTAATTTCTCAAAACAATTTTCTGTCTTTGGAACTAATTTCTTCTATTGGTTATCAATGTTTATTTTTTCAGGTTCCAAAAATATTAAATTTATACATTTGTGCAATGGCCATAAAAATGTTTGTCTGATAAAACTGGTTACCATTCAAATGACATCAGAGGTTGAAAGAAAGATGTCACTTACCAACATTTGTAGTATCCACTCCTAGTAAGCAAATGTAAAAATACACTCAATGTCTATGTGTTCTTCCTGGACCTTCTGGGATCTTCTAGTTTAGTCTATTTGAGTCTTCTTGTTACTTTCTGGCTTCATTTGCTCTGAATTCTGGGATGATCCAATGTTTAGCTCCCTGCATGCAGCTGTCTAACATCAAATGAGAGCATTCTGTATTTATTATCACTGAAGCTCTAAAATTGAAGTTACCTCTCCTCAATTAAAATGTTCCAGATATTTTATCCATCTGTACCAAAATAATGCAAACTTATTTTCTTTATAGGAAAATGTCCTTATCATTACAAAGTATTTAAAGAATGGCCCTGTTATCTAAAATAAGAAGATACTATCTATATAAATTAAATTTTATGTACCTGTGTCTAATTCCATTCCTAAAGAGACTAATATATTGTGATTGCAGCCATTCTCCCCTGTACTCTGGCTCCCCCATTCATCACTTTAGATGCCTTTTTTCTAATAGTTATCCAATACTGACACCATTCAAGAAAATGACATTCCCTCCTCAGCAACCAATAGTAGCCATGATCTACTATGGAAGGAATGGGCCTCCATGGGCACCTCCTCTATCAGTGGTGAGAAATTGGAGTTCCTTATTGTGTGCAGGTGTCCATAGTTGCTGTGTGTTTGTGCTTGAAGCACAAGTATGATATCAGCATGACCACATTTCATGACACTCTTCTGATCTCTCCTTCCTAATTCTTACCAGCCCTTTAATGACCTTGTCTCTCATCTGCAATGCTCCATGGTCATTGAAAAGTCTGGCAGAAGGAGAGATGGCTGATAGACATAAGTGTCAGCATTTACTTATCCAGAGACCTTGAACAGATACAAACCTTTGTATTGATTATGACTCTCTGCAAAAACCGACCTTCTCTGTCCCAGGCTGAACCCACTAGTCTAAGGGTATTATTTTCTACATGAAATCATACTGAGGCAATATTTGTACAAAATTATAAAAAAAAAGACAAAAGACAGGGAACAAATAATGATAACCCTTTAAATGAGTATGGAATAAATACATTGATGCAGATATATTTTATTTACATACTTATTAAGATGTTTGTAGGTGAATTATGTTATAATCTATAACTATTCAATGTCTTTATCATGATCAAATTAATTAATGTTAAATCATGGAATAAATATGCAGAAATGTAATGCTTGTACTATACTATCTACAAATTAATGAGGTATATAAATTTGAATTATGAACTAGGATTTTAAGTATAAAAAGAATGTATTAACAAGTAATATGTGATACAATTTCAATAGATTAATAAGGGGTTGATTTATAAATTATAGATCTTCACTTACATTTGAATGAAATATTTCCCATGGGCTAGTATGTTTGAACATGTGGTCTCCAGCTGGTTACCCTGTTAGGCAAGGTTATGGAGCTTTTAGAAGGCAGAGACTTCTGGAGGAAGTGTGTCAGTGGAGGTGGGGCTTGATACTGTGTAGGCTGATCCTGTTCTCTGCTTCCTCACTGCAGATATAATGTGAGCAGCTGACGCTCCTGCTACTTTACCATGCCTTCCCTGCCACAGACGACTGAGAAGCTTCAGACCGTTAGCAAAGCAATCTTTCTTCTCTTAATTAAGTTGTTCCTTGTCAACTATGTGGAGAATAATTAATACTCATACCCAAAGGACAAAAGAAGGAACCTGAGTAAACACAGTTGTGCATCCATGAGAATTTTCAAACAGTGAGGTAATCAGAATGGATATGGTCTCTCTGGGAGATACTAAGACACTGCATTTTTACACTGTGTGCCCTCTTAAGCAATGCTGTTTCATCTGCATGGGTTCACTCTGCATCCAGAACTTATTCAGTTGTACCATTATGACCCAACATGTGAGTAGTGTTCCCCACTGCTCCATATTTTCCTTTTATCTATACCAAGATACTATTATCCAGATGTCTTACAGCCAGCTGACTCATACACTAACCTAAATAAAACAAGAAATGTTATAATTTACCACTCCTCTTCCTTCCCAGACAACATAGCAAAGTTGAGTGACTCCAATGGGGAATAAAAGGATCAATGCAATGGTCATTTTGAGGATAATTTGCAACTTCATCTTTGTCTGTAATTTCTCATAAGACAGGAGAAATGAATGAAGTATCCTCTTGGACATTTGTTACATATTAATAAACAGTAACACATCCAAAATACATTTTATAATTGTGCTTCTGGGATGCAGAGATGATAGTAGAAATGCCCTAGTGGAAACCTGAAGTAAGAGAAAGCCTCTAACTTTCCATTTAATATAACCTTGCTCATGCCAATGCATCTGTGTGCCAGGTTGGAAGGCCATCTAAGGACTCACACTATTAAGACAGGAGTGAAAAGACACAATGCTGGATTCTACCACTTCCAGACGTCATCTGTACTGATTAGCATTCTATTAGCTAACAGTCTTGAGTTTATATTTTCCATATTTCAGATAAGATTCCAAATGATACTTTATCTTTTCTCTTTCAAAAACCCAAACTTACAAGAGGCTCACACTACAGTTATTGAATGGAAAGCTAGGAGCAAAGCCAGAGAGGCCAACGCATCTCATAATCCATGTCACTGCAGGGTTCCTAGCTCAGTGTGGTCAAAACTGCAGAGGATAAACAAATGAAAATTTATTACTCCAGTATGACATTTATTAGGTTGTTTTACTGCAAATGATTGGAAGACTTTTATTGCTTGAGTCTGAGTGAGAAACTGCGGGCATTGCACAAGTGTTTACAGAATATAAGAAGCAGAGTGCTCACAAGGCAGGCTGGAAGGGCATTCCACAGAAAGACGGAGAGTAAATTATAGTTAGTAAGCTGTGACTTTGCAAGTGGTCCATTGCAACCTTGTTAATACTAGCAAAATTTATCTTAAAAACATAACTCACCTCAAATACAAACTTGATCAAATTAAAGAATCATTATACAGTTTTATAGCATAAAATGTACTATGAGTTTATCTTAAAGGATGGTATCATACTTTCAGATGACACAAATTATCTCAATGACATTGTAAGTGTATAGGCTAAACACATGTGAGTGCGATGAAATACATGACTTTAATTTCATTTTTTCTAAGTATATGTTTCAGATATTCATTGCACATATTAATTTCATCATATACTAGCTGATTTGATTTTTCTAGTTACAGTTTTGTTTTTCATATCTTTAAAATTCTACTAGTGGATTTATATCTATTCTACAGTGCATTTTAAAAAGACTCCTATATCTTTGCTGTTTTCAAAAATATTTTTGTTATTACATTCCTCATGAGTAACCTTCAAACTCTCCACTTCACTAAGTGAGGAAGAGCATGCAAGCCTGAGGAATAACAGCCTCATGACCAACGAGAGCCAATAAAAATCTTCGGAACTGAAAGGCAAATTGTGCTCAGATTTCATAGGTTAGGACAAATCCTATGGCTTATTATATGTTGTCTATCACAAATTAAAATCAAGAAAACTCTGTAAAAATAAAAAAAGTAGTAAGTTGTCAATAGTTTTACAATATCAGGAGATTATGGTTTTATATATTTTAAAAGAAATTTATTAACTGTTCTCTGAGAGGCTCCATCCAGCAGATAACCACAGCTGCAGAGACCCACAGCCAAATATTAGACAGAGTGTGGGAAGTCTCGTAGAAGAGTTGGGAGAAGGATTTGGGGCCCCGCGAGGGATAGGTACTCCACAAAAAGACCAACAGAGTTAACAACCTGGACGCTTGGGAGGCTCCCAGAGACTGAGTCAACAACTGAAGAGCAAACAAAGGCTGGATCAGGGCACCCTGCACATATGTAGCGTATGTACAAGTTGGTCTTCATACGGGTCTTCCAACAACTGGAGTGGAGCTTACCCTGGCTCTGATAACTACCTGTGGGTCGTGTTCCCCTAAGTAGGCTTCTGATTTCGGTGGGAGAGGATGTGCTATGCATCCTGTGACTTGAGGTGCCAGGGTGGGTTGGTACCCAAGGAAGACTCCCCCTTCTCTGAGGTGAAGTAAAGGGGTGGAAGAGGAGCCATGTGAGGAGACAACAGGGAGAAGAGGGGCAGCTCCGTTTCAGGTGTAAACTGAATAACTAAATTAATAAAAGAAAAAATAAATTAAAAACCATCCTACAGTATATAGACAGATAGATTGATAGATACAGATATATAAATATATATTCATTATTCCACCTACTAAGCCATCTCGTAGGCCCAAGTATTAATATTTTATTGAATGACATGATGCCTATCTAATACTTGGAATGTATTTTAATACTAGAAATTTTTATTTTGAAAAAGATTGTATCTTTATTGTTTTAATTGTGCGTGTGCGTGTGTGTGTGTGTGTGTGTGTGTGTGCGCACACACACACACACACACACACATCTCTGCATGTGAATGCAGGCATCTGCAGAGGCCAGAATAGGTTCTCTTTCCCCTGGAGAATGGAGGTACAGACTGTTGTGTGCTTGGTGCTAGGAAGTGAACATGAGTCCTCTCTATTAACAGCAAGCGCTATTAAGAGCTCAGCCATAGCCAGGCGTGGTGGCTCACGCCTTTAATCCCAGAATTTGGGAGGCAGAGGCAGGCGGACTTCTGAGTTCGAGGCCAGCCTGGTCTACAGAGTGAGTTCCAGGACAGTCAGGGCTATACAGAGAAACACTTTCTCAGAAAAAAAAAAAGGGGGGGGGGGATCAGCCATGTACCATCCTCCAACTTTGATTTTTAAAACGTAAATAATGTCAAGCTCACATGAGAGTTAAAAGAATTAATGTGGAAATTTTATATTAAAAATTGGATTCTCTGATAAGGGGTACTTCTCATACTTGATTTCCCTATATTTTGAGGAAATGGAGGGAAGTGTGTCTTGTAGTTAGGAAGTTGTGTGGGGAGAAAGAAAGAGGAGAGGGAAAGAAAACTGATTGTATTGTACTGTGTGAGAGAAGAGTATTTTTAATAAAAAAAAACCTAAAAATACATGCATTGATATTTCATATGTTTTATATAAGCATGAAGGTCATGAATATGTTCACTTTACATATATATTATACATGCCATAGACAGACAGACATATAGACAGATACACACACACACACACACACACACATACACAAGAGGCCCACAGATAATTACCAGCTAGCTTAGTTGTTCAATTCCTTACAAATTTAGATTCACTGATCTTTCCTATATGGGAATTTTGTTTAGAAACTTCAAATATACTCATACGTTGCTACAACACTAATCAGAATTTGAAAATTTTTATATATGGACTATTTTAGATTTGGAATACAAATGCTCATTTGTCAGTGTCTGACTAATTGCACATAATATAATAATTTTTAGATCTATCAAACTCACCATAGTAGTTGCTTACCTTTTCTGCTGAAGCAATGGTATCATTTTTTGTGAACATCTATGCATGGATATCTAGTATGTATATATATGCCTATATGTAAATATTTATTTATTGTTAATACCCATCAGTCTGTTGATGAGATTTTAAACTGTGTTCACACACATCTTTGCTACTTTTGAAAAGAGAGAGTAAATACCTTCATCTTCTTGATTTCATTTAATGCATATGAACTCATAGAGAATTAATGTATCATATTTAATTCAATAGTTTGTCTTTTAGTTTTATAGGTTATTTTCTCTAGGTGGATACTCTAGTGAATATGCCAATTCTTGTCTGCTCCAATAAGTTTAGAGTCTAAAAAACCTTGCTGGCACGGATTTCACAGGATTTGTTCTGAAAGCTAGGAACTGACCTCGTAATGACAGCTTTACACTGGCTTGGGAAGTATCTTTATGTGTGCAGTGTTTCTGCTTATGCCTCATTTTAACAAATCTGTACCCAGGTATATTTTCCATCTGTAAAAATTAGTTTACTTATTATTTTGTTTGCTTGTTCTGGTTTTGTTACTCAGTATTACTTCATTTTATTTTGGGATATAAGTTCTTCATTAATATATTATCTGTAAATATTTATATCTGGCCTATTCAAAATGTTATTTCTATTTCTGGTGAAGCACCAAATTTCATCCTGTTAAATGTTTAATCAATTAATTAATTAATTAATTAATTAATTTAAAACACTGAGGGATTAAAAATACAATCAGTTAAAACACTGAATATACTTGTTTCTATTACCTTTACTAAAATCTCCTTGGCTTCACATTTCCTTGCATCCCAAATCTCACTTTTTGTTGTTGTTGTTGTTTGTTTTTTTGTTTTTGTTTTTTCGAGACAAAGTTTCTCTGTAGAGCCCTGGCTGTCCTGGAACTCACTTTGTAGACCAGGCTGGCCTCGAACTCAGAAATCCACCTGCCTCTGCCTCCCGAGTGCTGGGATTAAAGGCATGCGCCACCATGCCCGGCGCATCTGAATCTCTTATCAAGAAAGTTCTCACAGAACCAGCCTGGTCTGAATTTGGTAAACTTGCTGGCAACTTTCATAGATGACTTTCTGTTTATCTAACATTTCTTTCACCAGCTTTGTGTCTAGCATTCTCCTAATCTGGGATACTTTCATGGGAAAATTGGGCCAAGGCACTCATGATTTCACTTGCCAAAACTACTGGATATCTGTAACACAGAAAAGCCCTCTCTTGGCTTAGCATCCCAAAATTTGCCCCATATCAGGAGCCACTAATGTCCAGTGACTGTTTTACTTGGTCGTTCTGTTTGATGTGCGCCTTCGTGGGGTACATTTCTAAAGTTTTATTCCAGGAACAAAGTTTGACATGGCCTCAGTTGTAGCGTGGTGACCTCTTTTCCATCTTAGTCCTCCACTCTTTAGAGATATCCCATAGTCTCCTTTCCTTCTGCAAAATCCCTCTTCAGTCTCTACCAAACAGATTACGATTACAAAAGACATTTAGATGCATAGCCATCTCTTCAAGAGTTTCACCACATTGTTTTTTGTGATCCTGAGAACCTCTGTACAGTGTTCTGCGTAGATATACTTGGGGGTATTAGCACATGTTCATGCCTAATGAAAATCACCCTATTTGCCCCAAAGGCTGAGTCATTACTTCTGTTCATCCAAAGGAGCTTGTTGCAAAAGGATATTATCTCATTATTCATATGTTTACTCTTAATGCTAGGCTACCATTAAAATGTGAGAAATGCCCTTCCAAAATAACCTGATTCCTATTTGTCACTTTATTCTATACAGTAAATAACTTCTAATTATACCAGTGGGATTAGATTTCTATCATTTTCTGATGATGCTAATCACTGATGTGTGTTTAAACAGTATGCTGGGTTTCAAATGCAAAGTCAAAGATAATTAGTAAGGTAGTTGGTTGCTGATTAAATTGTATGCCACTTTATGTTAAATTTGGTAAATCTTTTTTTTTTTTTTTTTTTTTTTTGGTTTTTCGAGACAGGGTTTCTCTGTGTAGTCCTGGCTGTCCTGGAACTCACTCTGTAGACCAGGTTGGCCTCGAACTCAGAAATCCTCCTGCCTCTGCCTCCCGAGTGCTGGGATTAAAGGCGTGTGCCACCACGCCCAGTTTATAATCTTTATTTTACAAAAATAAACAAATGAGGGATGGAGACAGAGGGAGCAACTCAGCAGTTAAGAATGTTGATTGCTTTTCCAGACTACTGAAGTTCAATTCCCAGGACCTACATGGCACCACATAAACATCTGTAAATCCAGTTCTAGAAAATTGGATGCCCTTTTATACCCACTAAGGGTATCAGTTATATGCATACGATGCAGACCTATGTGCAAAGCACCCACATGCATAAAATAATAATTAAAACAAATTAAACTAAATAAATGACATCAATAAATATCACCTATTTTCATGCTTTTATATTATGTGAAATATCATTCTTTAGCATTTATTTTAAATTATGTGTCTGAGCCTATGTGATATGATATGCATTATAGCACATAAGTGTCGTTACCTTAGGAGACCAGAAGAGGACATAGAATATCGTGGACCTGAAGATAAGAGGGTTGTGACCTATCAGGGATTTTTGGAACTGAATCTCATTCTATGAAAAATAGTCTCGAAACCACTGAGCCATCTATCCAGCCCTTCAAAAGTTTTTAATGTCTAAAAAATGCCTTCAAAATACATAAAAATCATTAAGAATTATTTCCTTAATCACTGTATTGTTGCCTTTGTGAACTACAAAATTCATGACTAAACACTGCCCCATGAAGTGACATTTACCTTTGCAGGACAATTCTCAGATGACAAAACATAACAATTTGTTCAAAATTATGATGAACAAGAAATCTGGCAAAATGCAAAGTGTAATTAGAATATCCATTTGAAATATACTTATTAATAATCTTAACACCGCATGGAGATTTCAGAATTTCAACACTGTAATTAAATTAACACTGTTTATGCTTTCGGTATTTAAACTCTGAAATTGCAAGCAATAACCATAAAATGAAGTAATAAATAATGATAATAACTAATTACTACAGAAATGGAAGAAAACCATAGTAATAATTACAGTTTTTATTGACAACAGCTCCTTTATCGCTCTCCAACTTACTGGGTGATTCTACAAAGATTATTTTTATTACCAGCAGAACTTTTGGTCTCTCTCATTAAAGAGAATAAGCAGGTCCCCAACCACTCAAATCACATAGCATTATTGCCAGTTAAAAAAACAAAAGGCTAAAAATACTGTCTTAATTCTTTTATTTTGTAACCTTTATACAGAATTTAGAAAATTCAATGATTAAAGACCACTTCAAAACAAATCCCCTTATTATTATACTATTGAATAAATAATTGGAGTTGTTTTATTAAAGTACAGAGAAAAACAATGGTTGTATACACACACACACACAGAGACACACAGACATTCATGCACACATGCACACTCGCACACACACATGCTCCATCCTCCATCCTCTCAACAACCACAGAGGTTGTATTTTTGAACCATGGATTACAGAAATTTCCTAGAAGTTATGGAACTGTGAAATAAAGCTGCTAGGATATAGATTCTTGGTCAATGGAGGAGTCTACATGATCCCTAGAGAATGGTTTCCTGTTAGACATAGAAAAGGTATAAGGGAAATCTAATATTTGAAAGATATGATACCTGAAAAAATAGTGTAATTCCAAGTATATTGCATATTTAGAATCAAAGAGTGAAATACTGCTGCTTCCTGAAAAAATATAGAAAAATAGCTATTACCTCAGAATTGAGAATAATTTATTAAGCACAATGAAACAATTTGCATGGAAAGAAAAATGACTAAATTTAATATAAATTTGAGGAAACTGGTTATCAAAAACTACCAGTCCAATGGTAAGGAAAAGAAGCACAGCTGAGATAACATATTAGCTGGAATCTCATATGTAATGAAAGTCCTGCCGGCTTGCTTGGTTCTTGGTTTTGGTTTTGATGTGTGTTGCACCCCATAATACACACACACACACACACACACACACACACACACACACACACGCATCACACACACATACACGTATCTCTCTCACACACACACACACACACACACACACACACACACATACACACATACATGAAAAGACTCAACCAAGTATTTATGAATACAGCACTTACAATGCCAACAACCACTGAGCAATCTCAAAAAGTCTAGCAAATACAGGTTGTACTATAATGGGCTCCAGCACACATTTGGTTGACTTAATGAAACATGTTCAAACTTAACTGTTACTGAGAAAGGAGAATGGATGCTCACAGAAGCTAATGGATATATAAAATGGAGTTTTCCTTTGAAAATTATTCAACATAATTCCTTAACATTGAGTGTGCGTATATGTAATTGACTAGCAGTTTTACTTACATGAATAACCTAAAAAATAATTGCATTTCCGTATGTGTTAAGAGACAGAAACAATGACCATGTTACTATGTTATTTATGATTACCTGAAAGTAAAAAAATAAATCAGATAATAAAAACAAATGAATCATATCAAAATCTGTGTTGAATAACTTGATAAATACATCATGATGTAGATATACAATGCAATAGTATACTGCATTTAATTGTGTATGTTTGCATTGCATGCACATTTGCAAGACACATGATCTGTGTGTTTTTCATTGTGTTATGGGCACTTTTCTCAGATTCTCATGCTTTAATTCATATGCTATTGTAAGGTGTGTTTTTTTTTTATTAAAAAACATGTATCTGAAGGGTTTGTATGTGTGTGTGTGTCATACAGATCAATCAATACAAAATAATGTACACTGCCCTTCAATATTTAATAAA
Organism: Mus pahari; assembly: GCF_900095145.1. Lineage (NCBI taxonomy): Eukaryota > Metazoa > Chordata > Mammalia > Rodentia > Muridae > Mus > Mus pahari. The sequence goes on along the minus strand of NC_034591.1, from coordinate 96,815,252 downwards.
ATTTAATACCAATAATCCTATAACCCTACTTTTGATGATAATAGTGAAAATTATACACACACATATATATATATACCCAATATTAGACATGAAGCTCACTTTTTTTACATTGAAAAAATCATTCTAATTCTGCATTATAAATACAAACAAAAATGTTCAAATTTTCTCTTTAAATCACGTTATATAAGAAACTAACATTTTTTTTTAATTCTTATTATCTTTTTTGTATAAAAATGTTGATTATGAAATACATTGTGGAGGTTTGAATAAGAACAACCCACATAGGGTCATATATTTGAATGCCTAGTCACCAGAGAATGACACTATTTAAAAGATTCAAAAGATTATAAGGAGTGGCCCTTTTTTGTGCCTTTCCCCCAGCCTTGAGTTGGCTAAACAAACCTCATCAGACACTGGAGCTAGGAGTCTGGCCAGCTGAGAACTTCCTGCCTGCTGAGCTGCTGAAGAGCCTACTTTGCAACTCAATCCAGCTGAAAGTAGCAGCAGAACCCAGTTGAAACAAAAAGATGGATCCTTGGGATTTCTCATATATATTCAGTGCCATACACTAAAGATTGAGCCTTGATCAGAGAACTTTGTCTTGGCTCCTTATTTCTCTTGCCACCTTTCCCATCCAACCTCAGCTTTCAGTTTCATTTCAGGAATCCAGTAATTCTTGACCTCTGGTGACTACACTTTTTAAGGAAGTGTGTCACTGGGGGGTGGACTTTGAGGTTCCAAAAGCTCCCGGCCTGCTGGTATGCCATGTTCCCCACCATGATGATAATAGACTTAACCTATGGAACCATAAGCAAAGCCCCAAAACACTTTTTCTCATAAGAGTTGTTTTGGTCATGGTATCTCTTCACTACAATGGAACACTGAGTTAAGAAATATTGTGAAATGTCTTATTTTGTGATGCTAACTCTGATATTTGGACTATTATACAAAATAGCTTAAGGTAGAAGAATTTGTATTGACATTCAGTCTATGTGCAGAGTACACCATAAAGACAACACTGGAAGAGCAGGAAACAGTTGGTCAACACAGCATCTACAGTGGGAAGAAGGGAACAACGAGTGTTTATGTCCCTCTCACTTTCTCCTCTTAGATAATCTAAATGCCAGGTCAAGGATTGTGCCTCCAGTGGATAGGTCTTCTTACTAGAACCAAATTAATCAAGAACATTTCCCACAGACATGCATATAACTCTACCTTGCTGCTAATTCTAGAACTCATCAAATTGACTACTAACCTATATACTATTAATTAAAAGTAAATGAAGTAATAGAGATAGAAATTTTCAATCTTAGAACTTTTTAATCATTTGGGGCAAATAATTTTGTGTTTGATATTTGTTTCTCTCTCTCTCTCTCTCTCTCTCTCTCTCTCTCTCTCTCTCTCTCTGTGTGTGTATGTGTATGTGCACCATGATCACGTGGGTGTATGTGGAGGCCAGGAGAATGTGTTCCATTTCCTTGCACTGGAGCTGTCTTGTCTGGAATCTAGGAATTAAAATGGACTCTTCTGTTAGATCAGCAAGTCCTGTTAACCATGGGAGCTACTGAGGGATTGCTAATAGCATCCTGAACTCCCATTCTGATGGCTACCACTGTGGAAAGCTCCTGGATCATTTTGACAAATGGAATTATTTTCCAGCATGTCTTGTTTGGAGTAAAATATCCACACAACACAGAACAAGCTATATTGATGATTCTTAATTATGAATAAACATGGTATAATCTTTAAACTGTATATGAGTAGTAAAATGTAGACTGTATATGTAAACTTACCATGTGGCTTAATTTAGGTCCAATATCACCCAATAAATACCTTTTATGATTTCTCCCTTCTAATTTTATAGAATTTTGTTTTTACTTTTTTGTAACCATTTCAGATGAACACTTAGCTAATTTATATGCATATAATTCTTATTGTTCAAAAGGATACACATTTCTGCTAATATCTACTTTGGCCTCTTAATTCTGCTTCCATTCTAAATCCTATCTTCAAATGCAAGTATACTTTACAATTGTTCTTCTTAATTCGAATACCATATTAAGTCGTTCAGGTTATTTATGCTAAAGTCATTTTGTATCACATACATTTGGGTTTGTACACTTCTGTGTTTTTAGAAAAGAGTGCATTGTGTCTAACTGATTATTAGACTAGACTCTTCTAGAGATATGTGTTTTTTTTTCTCCAAAAAATGTTACTTAAAAAGCATTATCAAGGAATGTACTCAGGTGTATAAGTCAGTACGAAAACATAAATTAATCCCCAGTGGAACTCCTATTAGAATTACCTGAAGGGAAATGATTGACAGCTCTCATGGTGTTTAGAAACACAAAGACCCCTCAGTTTGGATGCAAGTGTCTGTGAGTTTCATTTTACAGGATGCTACACTGCCCCATATTTCAGCAAAGGACGCTGAATTTGAACAAAATTCAATACCACTGAGAATCTAGTGTTTTGAAATTCGCAGTACTGACTTTACACAGCTTAGGGGCAGACATGTGTGATACAATCATTTCTATGTTTAGAATGCCTCTGATCTAAGATGTACCATGCAATTGATGTCCAATGGCTTCAAACATGATTTTAAAACTCAGCATTTTAACCAAGAGCTAGAGTCTTAGGACAAAATCAACTTCTCTAGCTCACTAACCACAGAAATTTAAATCTCAAAATTTGCTGACTAGACTTTAGTGTATAAAATATAGGCACATCTTTGTCTATCTCTCTTGGACTTTTAACCCACATTTACATTTCCCATTTTTTTTATCATTTACTGTAAAGAAAGCTTTTCTTTAAATTCACCTTACAAATTAGTAATCCCTATTTGTGTTGCCCTGCTTTATTAAGTATCTATACAAATTTTGTACTCGGTGTTTCTACCGAGTCTGTATAATTTAAGTAGTAGCTTTGTAGCTTCTTTTATCATCTTACAAGCCCATTGAATATCTTATCTTAATATTAACAGTGGTGGCTCTTGACTATCTAATTATGTTCCATTAATGCACTCCCCATAATTATAGCAGCCTCTCTGGTGTTTAGGATACAAATGCTTAGGACAGTACTTATGTCCTTTTGATGATTTAAGGTGGTATTTAAGTAGGTATGAGTGTGTGTGAAGGTGTGGGGAAGGGCACACACATGCATGCACTATTTGTTTCATAGCCATATACTTTCCCATAGCTTTTCTAGTACTTTTAGAGTAGAGCCTGCCATAGGTAATTCTACTAGCCAATTCAGTTATATTTTGTTTCTTCTCATTTGTTAAAATCCCATCAGTGGGGCTGGCAAGATGGAGTAGGGGATAAGTGAGCTTGCTACCAAATCTCATGACCTGCACTTGATCTTCAGCATCCACATGAAAGATGGGGAGAACTGACTACGCAGACTGTCCTCTGACCTCCACCTTCATGCCATGTGGAATTAAATGAATAGATGTACTTTTAAGCTCATCATCAGTTGTCCACACAGATGCCATGATGACCATCATCTCCCATGTTCTCACCTTAATAGAGTCATCAGGAATATAACACTAGATGTGTCTAAAGCACATTTGATATATAATTTTACAATTAACCAAGATTTTAAAATGTTAGTGTACAACTTAATTATACACTTACCTGAACACATGTTTTTGAAGTCTTAACCCTAGTCAGAGCTTCTGGTTCTGAATTTGAGCCAGAGAATTTGCATTTCTCAAAATTTCCAGGTGCTGCTGATGTTGTTTTTCATTGCTAAAAAGTAATTGAGCTTGACATTGGCACTGAGATTAGCACAACAGAAAGACAGTTTTGTCTGAGGCCAGGGTTTGCTGAATGTCAGGCAAGCAGCTTTCAACAGCATTGATTATCCAGTTAATATTCACAGACATAATTCCAACACTTTTCACCACAATCAACTTTATATAGCTGTACACAAATAACTTAACATGAATTCTTCATAGGAGAATTTGATTCAAAATTAAACCAAGTATTTTCCGTTCAAACCAATATATCCTTCCTTCCTGTCCATGGTACTCTATTTCTAGGAGACTGATATACTGAAGATATTTCAGTTAGTTTATTCACTGTGTAAGCTAGTAATGGTTACTAAGATGTGTACCATATAGGATAATTGCTATGTATTTATTTATATATATACTATCTTTGTATCCTTTCTCTATTTGTGTCATCTATACATCTTTTTTGTCTTTATATAATCTATTAACTTTATTGAATATATCTATGCTGTTGTATGTAGAAAAATAGATACAGACAGCCTAACATTTATTATCAATCATCTCTCAATTTACTATCTGGATTTCTATACTCTTTTCTTATCATCTCTTTGTAAATCTAGGTAGCCAGCTCTCATATATTCACCTGTCACCTACAAATTATCTAGTCTATCATCCAAATCTCTTGATATATACATATATATATAAAGCATAGACATTACCATTCTAGAAGAGAAAAAAGAGACCATAGTGAAATATTATGTAAAGCAAGACCAAAAACCAGGAGGACAAACTCTAAATTTAGCAACTTCATGTCTGATGTTTATTGGTTTATTAGATGGCTATACCCTTCTAATTTGCTAACTGTATTACACTTCTCCCTCTTGGGATAGGTTCGTATCCTATTTAACAGCTCTCATTGGCAGATATCCAATGGCTCTGGCATCTCAAACATCTTGGCGTCTTCAAATACAACCCAGGCTTCATTTTTCCAGCTTCATTTGATGGTTCTAGGCCTTCCTGCATCAACTCCCTGCCATACACTTGGCCTGAGTGGCTCTCCTTAACAGAATAGGCTCCATGTGGTTCACTCAGGGGATCCTTGTAAGCTAAGTCTCCCTGGAGTCTTACAATACCTCCTATCTTTACCCTATTCCTATTCCCCCCTTGCCTTCCCTTCCCCTCTGAGAATGGGACACCCCCAATGGTCATCACCCCACCCTGGCACATCAAGTCAGAGCAAATTTCTCTTACTGAGGCCAAGACAGTCCAGTTAAAGGAATGGGATGCACAGTCAGCAGGTTCAGGAACAGTCCCCCTCTTCTCCAGTTGTTGGGGCACCTGCATCAAAACCAAGCTTCTTCACATCTGTTCTCTCTCTCTCTCTCTCTCTCTCTCTCTCTCTCTCTCTCTCTCTCTCTCTATATATATATATATATATATATATATATATATATATATATATATATATAGTAGAAGGGCTAGGTCCAGTCCATGCTTACTTTTTGATTGGTGGATCAATCTCTAGAAGTTCCATGGGTCCATGTTAGTCAACTCTGTTAGTTTTCCTATTAAGTCCCTATCATCTTTGAGTCCCTCAGTTCTTCCCCAGAAAATTTCTCAAGACTCCTGAGCCCCATCTATTACTTCGCTGTGTCTCTGTATTGATTTCCTTTGATCGCTGTATTGATTTCCTTTGGCTGCTGTGTAGAGCCTCTCAGAGAATAGTTATGCTACTATCACTTCTGCAAGCAAAAGAGAGATTCATCAGTAAGTTGTTGGATTGGTTCTTGCCTGTGTAATGGGTTTAAATTTGAGTCATTCAATTATTGGCTCTTCCTCTGTCTCTGCTCCATCCTGTAACTGCACATTTTATAGGCAGGACACATTTTTGGGTCAAAGCTTTTGTGGATTGTTTGCTGTCTTTATCCCATCCACTGGGAGTTCATCATCCTTATTCATCACAGAAATGCAAATCAAAACAATTCTGAGATTCTAAACCTTACACCCTTCACAATGGATAAGATGAAAAACTCAAGGGATATCACATCCTGAAGAGGATGTAGAACAAGAACACTCCTCCATTTCTGGATGGAAGTGCAAACTTGTACAACTACTCTGGAAATCAATTTGGCAGTTTCTCAGAAAATTTGGACTAGTTCTCTGCCTCAAAACCCATCTACACTACTCCTGGGAATATGTGGAAAAGATTCTCCACCATACCACAAGAACAGTTACTCAACTATATTCATATCACTTTTTTTTTTTTGGAATTGTCAGGAACTGGAAAAAATCCAGATTACCCTCAACTGAAGAACGGATAAAGGAAATGTGGTTCATTTACACAATGGAATATGACAGCCATTAAAAACAAGAACATCAAGAATTTTGCAGGTAAATGGATGGAAATATCATCCCGAGTGAGGTAACCCAGACCCAAAAAAGACATGCATAGTATGTACTCATTTATAAGTGAATATAAGCTATAAAGTTCAATATAATCATGGTTCAATCCATAGAACCAAAATAACCAAATAACAAGGAGGCCCCAAAGGAAGATGTTAGAATCTTTCTTAGAATGGGAGATGAGATATATATTGGGGTCATGGAGGGAGGGAGGGAACTGGGAGGAAGGGAAATGAGGATGGGAACAGGGTAGGGAGATCAGGTGTAGGAAGAGAAGAGGAGAGAAAGAAAATCAGTAGTGGCCAGGAGGGTGCATCTCTAGGACATACCAGAAACCTGGGACAGGAAGACCCCAGGGTATCTAATTGGGTAACTCTAACCAAAACTCCTAGCCATGGTGGAAATGGATGCCAAAGTGGGCACCATTTTCTGTTTGTTTGTTTGCTTTGAAAATGTTCACAAGAATGGTCTCTAGGTCAGGTAATAATAATCTTTCTATCTGGAACTTCTTTGAGATGGGAACCCCACAGTTCACATTTCCTTTAGTACCTCTCTGTTCATGCATCTAATGGAAGTCCCATTAATTCCCACTTAAAATTTTCAACTGCATTTCTAGTCTGAAGTTCTAAGATCTTTCTTAGTCCTCATACAACAGCATGATCAAGCATGTCACAGCAATATCCGAGTTCCTGGTACCAACTTCTACCTTAGCCATTGTTCTATTGCTATGCAGTGATACCCTGATAAATGCAACTCTTATAAAAGGAAGCACTTAATAGGGGGGTTGTCTAAACATGGTATTGGATGGTGTACCTTCTTTTGCAGTGATGGCCAAAGTGATATGTTCCCTGTCATGGATGATACAGCACATGAAACTAAAGTTTAGGAGTCTACGAATTCCAGAATGGTTCTTTTCTTCTATGCTTCTCTGTTGTGTTAAACATCATGATTCTTGATGAATGAGATGTATCATGAAAGTACGGGGAGAACACTAACATCACTCCTGGGTTGAAATTTAGTGTAGTCTTGAAAGTAGCATGAATGGGATGACAACACAGCAGACTATAGCCGAAGGTACTGGCTATCAACGTGGGTGTAAAGACATGAAATTGAGGTGTAGGTCTCTGTCAGGGATAGGGAGGTACTGTCCTGAGAAAATGCAAATCAAATACTATGCTCTGCATTTGAGTTGATAAGAAAAACAGAAGGAAGATGAGGTGGAGATGCTGGCTTATCTTTTTTTTTTTTTTTTTTTTTTTCATAGTTGACATGTCGATTTAAGGAAGACAGTACAATTGCATCTTTGCCAAAAGACTTTTCTTGGGATCCAAAGTCTTGTAATGTTTGAGAGGAATCAAACAGGGGGAGGGAGAAAATAAGCCAAAATGATAGAACATATACCTCACGTCCAATCTCTAGTATAGAGGAAAAAACTTTATAACTCATTATTCAGATGGAGCCTTAGAAATAGGCCCGTGCAAGAAAATAAAAGAACTAGGGAATATTCTGCAAGCAAACAGCTTGAAATAGGAAATACATATATGTGTGCATATATTTACAAACATGCTTGCATACTCATAGATGTATATATGAACATACACACATATATAGAAGCATATACATACAAATATATAAACACATATATATGGTTCTGGAGTACATAAAAGTATTTACCCCGTGCCTTCTTCCATTTACTTTATTAACCGTTGTTGGGATAAAGTGCCCTGACAGGTATTTTATCCACTGACTATGAAAGTGGTTCTCTTTATACTCCACTGTTAATTGTTGCACTGGCAGAGTCAGGTGCTGGAAGGATATGCAAACGTTTGTTACTTCTTCATCTGCCAAAAAGGATGATTGTCTGAGATTATCATGTTAAAAAACAAACTGCTGTGGGGGAAATCAGGGAAGGTTGTGTTGCCCTCAATCTGACCAAAAGGCAAAACTAAGAGGTGGACGGGGCACATAGTCCTGCTGCTGATTGGCTCACAATGAGTAAGCTATAGAATCAATCATTCCCATTATACTAATGGCTTTTTATATGAGAAAGGAATGGGCATTTTGATAAATAAAGAGCTGTCAGATGGATCTGGGGTAGAGGGATAGAGGAAGCAGAATAGGAGCAAGACATGGAGGCTGGGTTGTGTTAGATGAGGAGCTGAGGGACTGCCCCAACAAACAGGCTAACTGCCTGATACTGTAAAGATGTCTCTATGCCTTTATTATTGAACCTCAAGTGGGCACTCCTGCCCCAAAAGCTTAGGCAATAAATGGGACCCAATTTAGGGCAAAGGATCCAGGCAAAGGGTAGACATCACTTTGTCCAAGGCCTATGGAATAGTACAGAATAGTGGACAGAATTATGAGAGATGCAGACAGTGATGGAGTTCTACATAACTATTTTTTCTAAAGTGATACATTTGTACTGCTGTGATGAGGGAAATTCATGAGACTCAGGAAGCTAATGAATTTCACATGACTGAGGAAGTTCACATAATAAGATGTGAGAAGCTCAGAGGTTTTGCATCCTTCTTGAAGACACACATCCAGTTTCTGTACACAGGAGTTTATCTGTGGAGAGTCTCCTCTGTGGAGATATTTGCTAGAGGAACAAGGCTATCAAGGGTTGGAGTCCTTATGAGTCTTCACTCTTCCTGATGGAAGTTCCTGTGATGCCGCTGCTTTCAAGCCATCCATGCTGCTTTATCTTCTTTCTGTATCTCAGAATGAACTTGCTGGCCCATCACCTACACTTAAGTGGAACGTTTTCTTTAGATTGTCACCCTTGCTCTAGAGTAAATAAACGGTCCTGTCTCCCAGGAAAATTCAGACAACAACCACAAATACCATTAACCATAACGTTAGACACCAAGGTGGGCTTATTCAATGGTGCATTGGAAGCAAGTTGGCCCCAGAACTCTGCACTCACTGCTTTCCCATAAACATTTTAGCTTCTGCAGTGTAAGCATTTGAACATAACACCATCTGTTTCCATTTACATGGAACAGTAAACAAAAGTTTTTCTACCCCATTCACATGAAGAAGGGTGACTGAATACCCATCTTTCCTACACAGCTAACTTACACTTCGCATTGCACTATTCTTCATGTCTTTCTAGCTGATTCTTAAGTGTTTAGAAATACTGTTTCTGAAACTCTCCTTGAATCTTCCCATGTGACCTACCCTCGTTTTACTGGACTACCTGCCCAGACAAAACAAACTATGGGTTTGTAAATTACCAGATTACACCTGTGGATACTAAAATCACTAAAGAAAAGCTAAATCTATTTTTCTCACTGTTTAACCATTTCCATTTTACCCTTAGAGACTTCAACAGTTTGATGTAATTTCTAGGTTTACCCTTGAACCCACTTTATTTTGCAAGGATATCATTTCCCACTCTTCAGTGGCCTGTTAACACCATGGAACTGTACAGATATTTGAGAGTTCAGCAAGTACTGATATTGAACTGAATAATACTACAGAAAATGGAAAATAATCTCCAATATCAAACTGCTTCCAATCACACATTGCTCTGTTGGAAGTAAAAGACCGCTTTTTCCTCTGTTCACAGTCGGTGTCATTTATGCAGCTATGGGGGAAAAAAATGCACATCTGCTCACTTTTTCAACATCTACCATTTGACTCTTCTAAACAGTAAATGGGATTACGTCTTGCATCAAGGAATAGGATTACTGTAAGAAAAGCTGCATCTGTGTCTATGGAAGGTTCACAGCTATCCACAACAGTCCAATCTATCACGCGTATGCCTGCCCTTTTCTCAGTGATTAACAAGTTTCTGATATATTTTCAAGATTTTGAGTTAAAAACTATAAGGAGAAAAAGCCTATTGAACTAAGAGTTTTATTTGTCTGTATTTATTCATTTATATTTGTGCTTATGATAGTGGTGCACGTGATATGGATGAGATCTATATACACGTACATGTGTAGAAATACAGGCCTATGTGGGCTTGCAGAAGCTGTAAAAGAACTTCAGGGCACCTGCTTTATTACTTTCTGATTGTTTTCCTTTGAGAGTGTCTCTCCCTGAACCTGGAGCTAGGTTGTCAGCCAGATGCACTGGAAATCCTGTTGACTCTGCTCCTCATAGTTATGGCTTTATAGACTTGCATATAGTATGCTGGGCTTTTTTCCAAGTGTCCTAGCATTTGAACTCTGGTCTTTGTTCTTCCTCAGAAAGTGCACTTATCCATCAAGCCATCTTTCCAGCCCCCTAGCAGACAAAGCAGCATGACCAAGAACCACAAGCCCAGCCTTCCCAATTCTTGTCTATTTATCCTCAAAACACTGTTTTTAAACCAGTTAACACAGTCATAACATTTTGTCATTTTTCCATCTGCACAAATTGAAATAGTCATGTCATAAAGACATATCTATAAGACGTAATAGAATCAACAATTTTCCTATTTTTATAGCTTAAGCTTCTCTAGATCTTGGAAGAATTAGAATACTGATCATTCATACAGATTTAAATTTTTTTATCTAATGTAGACACAAAAAAGGCTGGGTAGCCTTTCTGTAGCAAAACTTTAATAAAATATCATAGGTTGTGTGTTTTAAATAATAAAAAGGGAATATTCTTACAAGTCTTGGAAGCTAAATATCATTTATAGGTACAGATAAGTCCCGAGAGCACCCTTGGAGACAGTGAAATAAATAGATCTAGGAAGAAAAGAACAGAATGTATGTATTTGACTGAGAGCTAGGAGGTTCACATCCTGAGAAGACCCTCTACAGATCCTTTGCATTACAGTTGTCTTTGGGCTGGCGAGTTTTTGTTTTGTTAAACAGAGCCCAGGTCGGTTTTTCTGGGAACTGGCTTCTTTAAATGTAAAAGCTGAATGTTTCTTTTTCCCCAAGCAGTCTAACAGAAATCTGTTTTTGAGCTTCACAAAAGCAGCCTCCCTGGTTGGCATACATCTGTGTCATCCCTACAGGTCTGAGTCTTCCATGTACCTGCATGCTTCCCAATTCTTGTCTTCCACTCAGATTTAAAAACAAACAAAAATCTCTGAAGAGGATACCCGTGTGTACTCACAAGTACATTTGTTTAGACACTGTTTTTTTCGAGTGCCGCCATCTTCTGAGACAGAGGGCTTGGGACCCAATGTGAATCCAAAATTTAACATATACAGCTTGCCAGTGCATCTGAATTGTAAGTATAATAATTAGGGGGAAAACACACAATGGAGAGGCTGAAGTATGATTGTAGTCCCAGACAACCCTGGGCTACAGAGTTAATTCTTGTCTCAAATAGATAAGCAAGTAAGTAAAATCAAACCAAAAGCTAAAGAAAATATATAAACAATGAGTTTTAAAACATTAACAGCTTTGCTGACAGTTTTGGCTCATAGCTCTGAGTAAGAAATTGTTACAATTTTGTTTCTATCTTGGCAGTGTCACAACTATCAAAAGATGAAACAAAAGCTGCCAAATTTGCATATGCAAATTTTATGCTGGGGTCCAATTACAGGGCCAGGAATGGTTACTTCCTGAAAGATTTATCTTCCTCCAGGTGGGCCATTTTCATTCCCAGCATGATATTCCTGTAGGGATCCTAATTCCTAGTCACTTTCTTTTATAATAGCCCTATGTATTTGCCAGAAAGAAACACTTCATGGGCTTATTTGAGATAAAGGATTATAGAAAGGATAAATTAAAAAATAATGAGCTATGTCCCTACTGGGGTAAGTGGTCGTGGTTCAGAAAGAATAAAGGTGAAACAGAACAGAAAAATGGACAGAGGGTTTTGTACTGTGAATTTGACTTATTTTTTTTTTTAAATAATGAACAAGCTTATATACAGCCAGTGTTTATGATAGTCAGATAAGTAGATGTGTGTATATAGAAAGGTAATTAAACAGACACATAGATACTGATGATAGAGACAGATAAATAAATCATTAGAGGAAAAAGTGATACATGGTAATAGTTAAGTAGGTAGATATATGAGAGGTAGGTAAATGACTTATAGATGGATGAAAGATAGCTAAAACATAGATGATACTTAGACAATAGCATATAGATTGATAGATAATAAATAGATGTCAGAATGAGAAGTGATAGATGCTAGTGTTCATAAAGAAATGATCAGCAATGAGAAAAATATAAAATGTAAATAGAAATAAATGACTTGGAATTTCAAACACTGAAATATACTTAATAAGTGAAGGAAATAAAATAACAGAAAATAAGGTGCAATCGCAAAGGCTGGCTGTTTAGAATGACTTGGATATGAAGAGGTTGGAATACGGCAAGTTCATAAGCAAATTACCTTGCACTGTCTTAAACCCTTTCATAGCCACTTACTGCCCATCTCTATGTAAACTCATATATTTGTGACTATTGGGAAAATCCTTTGGAAGAAATGAACAAATCCCTATTTTCTACCAATCTCAAAGACTAGCATACTGACAAATTACATCTCAGGTCTATAACAGAATTCCTTGCTTTGCCACCTATTTGACATTTCCATCAACATATATGAAAAGTGTCTTGACATGATTTTCTTGGTTCTATTTCTATCTCACTTCAAGACTCTGTAGTATGTTAGAACATGGAGTTTGAGAATATCTGAATCTGTGTTTCTCAGTCACAATCACTCATATTTGCCTGGGGGGGCGAGGAGATATACATATGAATATAATCATCCTTTGATGTAAAGTTATCTCTTGGTCTATAGATAGAGTCTTGATGCTCATGTAAATTTGTTCTAAAACTATTTATTTTGATGCTCACTAGTAGGATTGTACAGTATGCAGAATGTTGATTGCCCTCTTTGTTAACTTTCTGTCTAAGCTCATCCCACAGTTACCTGGCAACAGCCAGGTATGCTTGACTGACTATAAAAATGGCTGCGTGCATCTCTTGCTCTCTTCCTTTCTCTCTCTCATTTTTTTATGTCTGAAGTTTTTCTTTCTTTCTTTTTTTTATTGGATATTCTCTCTATATAAATTTCAAATGTCTTCCCCTTTCCAAGTCTCCCCTTTGGAAACCCCCTATCCCCTCCTCCCTCTCCCTGCCACTATGAGGGTACTCCTTCACCCACCCACCCACTCCAGTCTTCCTGCTCTGGCATTCCCCTACACTGGGGCATAAACACCCTCTGACCCAAGGGCCTCTCCTCTCACTGATGCCAACAATGGCATCCTCTGCCACATGCGCAGTTAGAGCCATGGGTCCCTCCATGTGTACTCTTTGGTTGGTGGTCCAGTCCCCTGGGGTTCTACAGGGGTCTGGCCTGTTAACACTCTTGCTCCTTCCATGGGACTCAAACCCCCTCAGCTTCTTCAGTCCCTTCTCCATCTCCTCCATCTGGGACCCTGCGCTCCCTTCCTTCCCCTCTCTCTCTCCATTCCTTTCCCCTCTCTGCCTCCATGTGCTCATGGCTGGCCTCTATTCCTCTTCTCTACTTCTCTCTCTCTTGTAGTGTTAAAAATAATAATAAGCTGCCTAAGATACCCAANAGAAGAAGTGGGGTCTGTGAGAACATGAACTTTTCACCCTCCCNTGCTGAACAATGGTTCCCGGAGCAGTCCTGTACGAAAAGTTTCCTGGAACAACCACAATAACCCATAGCCTCCGGTCACAATGTTCCAATGCCCCTGTAAAATGTCACCACCCTAAAATGTCGCAAAGCCCTGGGTGTGTTGCCTAGTGTTACACATGACTAGCATATGACCTAACTGTATGGAAAGTTTATGGTCTTGGAATTCCCCTTTCTCCCTCCCTCTGCTCCCCCCGGTTTGTGGTTTTTTCCTTTATAAGCTCTGTAAAAATTCAGGTCGGGGTCGAAACTCCTCTACTCCCTGTGTGGTGTATGAGTCTCGACCCCAGCATGCTGGCCTGAGCTCTCGTTTCATCTCGCATACAATAAAGCTTCCTCGTGTGATTACAGCAAGTCGGTCTCTGCGTCCTGCTGGGTGCGCGTCCTTCCCGAGACTAGAGTGGGGGGCTCCCTTCGGGGGTCTTTCACTCTCTCTCCCTCTCTCTCTCTCTCTCTCTCTCTCTCTCTCTCCACCCCCCTCAGCCTTTCTCTGCCTCTTCTACCCTCTTAACTCCTACCCCCATACCCTAAATAAACTCTATTCTATACTATATTATTATGTAGCTGGTCCCTCACGGGGAAGGGACTGCTGCGGAGGAACCCCTTTCCCCCATATCTGACTAAACCTCTATAGAACATATTTCTCCTCTATTTATCTTTTAATAAACACATCAGTCTTCATATCCAGGTTCAGCGAAGACCTTGTATTAATGAAATTACAATCATAGAGCAGGAGACCCACGTTCTCCTCAGACTTCCACATATGCGTATGAGTGAACACACGCACACACACAGACACACTTCTTGGCCTTACTTGACTCTTTGAACTATATTTGAGTATTTTATTTTATATATTTAAAAATATGTCAATATGTATATAAAATATGCATATACTTGTATAAAAATCAAAAATCATATACTATAAGAGTATATAATTAATAAAAATGTCATTTTCTGAATTCTGAATATTATTTCACTCTTTTCTCAATAATATGAAATAACATAAAATTATGATTTATGGTATCATATATGTTCACTATATGGAAAAGATACATTGCTACTTAAGTTTTCTTTATTGTGAAAGTCTTAAGATTGTTTATAATAAGCAATTGCTATACAATATGGAGAAAATAAAATGGGCTTCAATGGCATAGACAAAACTAAAATTGTTTTGTTATTAAATAGAGAAAATATATATTTTTGTTTTTATATTTAACATTTCATATAATCAAATTTGTTTCTTGTATCAAAAAATCTCCTTACCATAATTTTAGTTTTCCATTTTTATGAAATGTAGGGTTGGGGTATATTTTCTGATATAACTGTTGCTTTGTTAATTTACCCCACTGTGTACTCTGAAGAAAATGAAGGGAGAGGTCGAGAGGGTTTTTTTCCATGATTTTTTTTCTAATTTTCAGAGTTCTTATATTTTGCTCTAAGCACAAATGGAGACTTAAGAAACATATAAGTTTTTCTCAACAAGTGTGAACAAAATCCTTGTCTTTTAATCAATAAAGAATTATTTCATAGAGGTACTAGAGTAAGTGCTAATTTTATATGTCCATGATTCTTTTTTTTTTTTAACTTCTTTTCTTGTAAACTTTATGTACATGTGGCTGGTTGTATGAATTTATGTTTACCACATGCGTGAATGTTTCCATAGCAGATAGATCATAGCAGATGATCCATAGCATCGGATCCCTTGGAACTACAAAAATAGTCAGTCACGAGCTGTGTGAATGGTAGGAACTAAACCTTGGTCCTCTGAGAGCATAGTAAGCACTGTTATTAACTGCTGAGCAATCTCTAGGTTGCTTTCCCTTAACTTTTGTACCAGATGTATTTAGGCCTCATATTCTATATTAAATGATTATATATATACTTTGATATTTATTTTGCAACTTCATAACTATTATAACCTACTTATGAAATATCTTATTGAATTCACTTAATAAATAACTGCAAACATATCTGTGACAGATGCTGTTTCCAGATTTACAAACCATAGTGATATTCTTCCTCTCCCTCTCTCCCTCCTTCCCCCCCTCTCCCCTTCTCTCCTTCTCTCCTTCTTCCTCTTTCCCTCTCTCCCCCTCCCTTCCCCCTCCATCCGTCCCTCTCTCTGTGTGTATGCTGGTTCCTGCCTCCCATGACACATGTGTATTGGTCACAGAACAAGGTGAGTTTACCTTGAGGTAGAGTTTCTGAGCTGTTTGCCCTATATATGCAAAACCAGAATGCATGTGAGTTTACCAGAACCCTCATATCTGATTCTGCCTTGCCATGGGTATGCTGGGATTATAAATATGCACTAGTATTCCTTTTTAAAACAAAAAACAAAAAACTGGACTCCAGGATTTGAATCCAGAGCCTCATGATTTCATTGCAAACTTTTTACCTAACCAACAATCTTCTCAGAAAAGAAGTAGTGTTTATAATAGAAACAATACTATTAATGATAAATGTTGAATATGGAAGCATTTTACTTTGATGATTTATATAATTCTTATTTCCAGACTAGTGACACTATGTTCCATTGTGAATGTTCCAATGTTACTCCGTGAGCTTTAACATTTGTTATACCCTACACTTATTGTGTTTGGTTTCGAACAGTTTCTCACACTCAGTCGCGTCATGTACTAGGCAGGAATTCATCATAATAATATTAGTATCTCATTCAGTCATCTGCCAGCATTCTGGACACTCCAAATACATATAAAAAGGGACAATGAGAACTTTTATTATTTATTTCATTAACTAATATTTGTTATCACAATAAATTGAATATTCCACTTAATCCGGTGATAAAGTTGAAGACAAACGTCAAAAGACACACTAGAAAAGGAAGTCTGTATTTGGACAAAAATGCATGGAACTTTAGCAGATGCTGAGCCTTCTAGTGGCTTTTACTTATGCAACTGTAATCTATTTTGAAAGCACATTTGTTGTTTCTTATTTAGTATATTATTATCAGCTGTTCTTGTTGACTGACCCCTTGTTTCTGTTTTAAATATGTCTTCCTTTAGTTTAATAGAATGTTTTTATCTCCTGTAAATCACCATTGAAATCCTGTGGAATTTTTAGTATTCATGTGTGTTTAATGTCAAGATGTCAAGCAGAACTATACATTGCAAAAAATATGAGTGTAAACAATTTTAGTTTTATAAAATTCCAATCTCGCTGGAGAGTAGCAACAGCAGGCCTTTTAAATACTATACTTTACGAAGTTAATTGCTTTAGTAGAGAAGAAAGAGGATGTAAAGGGTCATGATTGAAAAAGTTTCACGTGCTTATTACAGCAGTTAAGATGAAGTATGATGATGTGAGCTAAGGGTTAGCCAATGTAAATAGAAATTACTGTGTAATGTTAAGCAATGTGAAGATAAAAAATTGCCAGAGTAGAGTGAATTGGAGTTTGGAAATGAATAAGCAAAAATGTCAAAAGTATTTCTACGGTGATAGTAGCCGAAATAGGTAATAAAGAAAGAGAAAACCCTACCGATGATTTGAAAACAGTTGCTATTTGGAGATAATATATACTTACTGTTTTCTTTACATTGGTTTATTTATGTGTGTGTACATGATGCATAACACAACACACATACAGGAGTCAGAAGAAAATGTACTGAAGTTAGTTTTTTCTTCTACCATGTGAGGCTCAGGGATTGAACTCAGATCATAAAGTTTGGTAGCATGTTTCCTTCTCATTAAGCCATTTTGATGTTCCCCACCCCAAAAATTTTAAATTGCTTTTAAATTGTGTGTATTTTACATGACATGGGTATTTTTTCTGATGTTTTGAATTCTGTATGTGACCTGTAGTTTATTTTTCCCCTTCCTCCTTCAGCCTCTGTACTCAAAGATGGTTTCTTTTATCTGTATAAAGCTGGGTCTTTTGTTGTTGTTGTTCTTTTTTTGTTTGTTGGTTGGTTGGTTTTCTGGGTTTCTCTTTGTTTGATTTTGTTTTAATTTTTTCAAATATAAGTGTTACTCTATATTTTAATTAAAATCTTTGAAATTTCAATATGAAATAACTATCAATATGAACTATTTCTCTATACCTAGTCTTAATATTTTACCCAATTAATTACTGGGGTGCATGTTACAGTGGACATCTGGAAACCAGAGGTTGACTTGCAAGATTACGTCCTCTCCTTCCACTCTACCCAAACTCTACCTAACAGGCAAGTCAGCAAGATCCCTTATCCACTCAGTCATCACGCTGGCCCTGAATACCTATTTTGTAATGTGATTTGTACTGTACTGTGATATCTATCCTTCCTTTTCAATAGATGGTTTATTATAGTATTATTTATTGATTCTCATATATTAATTCAGTTCCACTGCAGATTTTTGCTTCATCCAATACAAAAATGTTACATCGGAAAACAAAGAATCACTTAACCTTCCACCTGGAACAAGGCAAGCTAACATTTTGAAGCATAGAAAAACTTGTAAATAGAGGTCTCCCTTGACTAAGATAAGTTATGCTCAATTGAATATAATTTATGAATTATATTCAGGGAATGGTGCATACCTAATATGTTATTTTGCAATTAGTATCAAACTATTTTGTGATAGGAATCCACATTTATTAAAATATAAAGGGTTTTATAATTTATCATGTATGTTCGTGATGCTATTTACTGGCATGTCCCTGAACTACAAGGCTCCCTGAATAGTCATTTTGTCCATAACTGCAAGTCTGTATAAGAAGATGCTGATCAAATGATAATACTTTTTACATCAATACGTAATTGAATTCTGTGGAGAAGCATTGTGTCTACACGCAGGCTTCTGTAAGACTGTTTTCTATGAAAACTGTAGTTGGAAGCCTTACACTCCAATGCATGGATGACGGATGGGCAAGGGATTTCCACAGGGGTAATTCTTGTTAGAGAATAGAGTTTTTGATTTTGTTTGTTGTGTTTTGTTTTTTTGGTTTCAAAGCATTTTGTGAAATATTGTCCCAACATTTAGAGAGTCCAAAGGAGGCTGAAATTGAGTTACTGCTAATTACAACATCAACATACAGGCTTCTGATATTTAACACTAAAATGGAGACTATGATAAATAAAATGCCATTCCATAATCTGAAGACATGAGTCACAGAACAAATATGTAGCATTATATAGTGAAATGATGTACAAAGAATAAGGACAAGCACTGTGATATGTGCATTTCAGGGAAATAAAATCATTTTAATTTTTTATGGATCATGAATGCATACATGAAATTTTTCTTCATTACTTTCTCCATTCACCCAGAGAAACAGCACAAATGATACAACAAGAATGATTTTGAGAAAGAAACGTATGTGTTTAAGGGTTAGAGAGTTGAAAGGTCAGTTATGTATTAGAAAATGAGCTTCAAAACACAAAAGGTTAGTACTCTGGAAAAATACTCTGCTGAAATGAATAGCTGTATTCAAGAGCATATCAGTCTAACAGAAGAAAAGAACAGTTCACACAGGCACACAAAGAAGCCTGGAAAGAGTGGCTGTTACTTCAGGCTTGATACTGAAAATGACTCAAAGGAATACAGGAATAATTCTCACTAGTTTTAGGCCTCCATTTTCTATAAAATTGTCTATTATCTCCATGTATCTATAAATCTATCTATGTGTCTATGTATTTATGTGTGTATCTGTCTATCTATCTATCTATCTATCTATCTATCTATCTATCTATCATCTATCTATCTATCTTTACATATATAAAAATAAACATATATGAAATACTTATGTGTTTTTCTGTCTATATAAATTTTATATCCATATCTACCTATACAATTTATATATCTAAATCTATGTATCTATGTCTATCTATGTATATGAAGATAGATGTAATTTTTATGTGTATTTGGACTTGCGTGTGTGTGTGTGTGTGTGTGTGTCCCAGAAGTCAATGTTCATGTCTTTCTCCATCACACTCATGCTTTTATGAGACACGTCCTCTAACTGAACCCAGAGCTCACCATCTGAGCTGGCCTATCTGGCCCAGCCATAGGGATCATGCTGGCTCCCTTTTTTTTTTTTTTTTTTTTTTTTTTTTAGCAACTTTGGTTACAGACATAGATACCTGTGTTTCTCTTTCCTGTGGATGTTCAGGATTACATTTTAGGAACGTCTACTTTCACAGCAAGCTCTTTTTCAACTGAGCCATCTCACCTGTCTTGATGAATATTTTTATTTTTAGAACTACTTAAAAAAAAACTTGGAAGAAAAATGTTAAAGTCATAAATTGGCAGTGATTTATTGACAATGAAATCTATAAATATACATTATCTAAAATTATTATTCAGCTTTTATTTAACGAGTAAAAATCCAAATTCCATTATTAATTTCCTTTGCATTAATCCAAATAATAACTAATACTATGATAATTAAAATCTCTGAATTCATCAAATTATTTTTATAAATGCATTGAAAGCTATAAAATAATTATATTTTCAAACATATTGAATTAATTTGTATTGAAATATTGGCAGTTTAATCACATAAATAATCTTAAGTTGATTACTCTTACTTTCAACTTTGAGAACGGGCATACAAAGAAAAATAGCTATTTTTCTTCTTCTTCTTCTTCTTCTTCTTCTTCTTCTTCTTCTTCTTCTTCTTCTTCTTCTTCTTCTTCTTCTTCTTCTTCCTCTTCTTCTTTTTACATTTTTTGAGTAAGGATACCAACAAGAGTTTTGCATTTTAAAATTAGTATTTTTCAATAAAATTCAATTTTTAAAATACAATTTTCAATAAATTTCAATTTCACTTGATAGATTTTTTTTAAGGATAATTAAAATGAAAATTAAATTCAGGTACTTTTTGATTTACTTGTTTTCTGAATGAAGATTGTTTTTAAATTTCTGTCTATAAGTGTGTTATGCTGGGAGCACTTTCTCCTTTTCTGTAATTCAGTGGAGTTTCTTAATCACTCATCAAAGATGAGGAATGCATTTTATATGAAAACATGCATACTCTTAAGCGCCCATTGAGCTCCTAATCAATAGCATTTGATATTTATTGAAATAGCTTCCCTTTACTGCTGCTTCCTTTCCTAGCATAGGACACCTGTCAAGAGACATCAGCATTCTTTTGTCCCCAACATTTTTGCTCAGGGGACACTCCTTCAGGGTGAGTCTTCCTCTGGATCTTTCAAGAGGAAACATGGCAGATGGAAGCAACATATGCTGTGGCTTTCTTTTCAAATATCAGTATGAAGCCGGGCGTGGTGGCGCACGCCTTTAATCCCAGCACTCGGGAGGCAGAGGCAGGCGGATTTCTGAGTTCGAGGCCAGCCTGGTCTACAAAGAGAGTTCCAGAACAGCCAGGGCTATACAGAGAAACCTTGTCTTGAAAAAACAAAACAAAACAAAAAAACCAAAAAACAAATATCAGTATGAGTACATTCTCTCAAATGATGCTTTGATTTTCAGGAAGAATTTGATTTGAGACATACACTATTTCTTTTTTCCTTCCCCCTACTACTTTCCTAAATCTACTGATATTTTTTTCTTCCTATTTAAACTAAAGGAATTTGTCTCAAATATACCAAATGCTACACATGTATTGGTTCATATGGTATGACAGAATTCCTTTTTACCCTCTTAATAAATGATTTTAAATAGTTCAAAACAAGAAGTTACACAGTGAATAAATTAAATACAGATTATTGTATTAGAGTATATTAATTGGTCCTCATAGATTTTGTATTATATTTAAAATTTGGGTCTTTTCTCCAGATGTTTCAAAATGCTCCATTAACTACATTATAACATTTAATATTATAAGTCATATATTACTATTGTTCTGTAGTACAAATTGAAATCAGAATTGGTGATACTTCTCAAATTTTGTTTATTTTTCAGGATTGTTGTAGCTATCCTATGTTTTCTTTTTTTTTTTTTTCCTTTCCAGATGAAGTTGAGAATTGTTCTCTAAATGTCTATAAAGAATTGTGTTGGAATTTTGATGGGAATCGAATTGAATCTGTAGATTGCTTTTGGTAAGATGGCCATTTTTTCTGTTAATCCTACTTATCCATGAGCAAGAGAAATACTTCCATTTTTTAATATCTTCTTCAATTTCTTTCTTCAGAGACTAGAAGTTCTGTCATAACTTCTTTCTGTCATAAATGTCTTCCATTCTCTTGGTTAGATTTAAACCAAGGTATTTTATAATATTTGTGAGTATTGTGAAGGGTTTTGATTCCTTGATGTCTTGCTCAGCCCTTTTAATCATTTGTTTAAAGGGAGGCTATTTTTTTTTGGAATTTGTTTTGTATTCAGCCAATTTTCTGAAGGTGTTTATCACCTGCAAGTGTTCTCTGGTAGATTTTTTAATGTCATTTATGAATAGTATTTTACCATCTGCAAATTGCAATACTTTGAATTTTCTTTTCCAGTTTGTATGGAAGTAAGTATTTGAAGTAAGACCTAATGATTCTTTTGATTTCCTTAGCGTCTGCTTTTATGCCTCTGTTTTGATTTCTGATTTTGTTAATTAGGATATTGTCTCTTTGCCTTTTAGTTAGTTTGTCTAAAGGTGTGTCTATCTTGTTGACTTTATCAAAGAACCAGCTCTTGGTTTCATTGATTCTTTGAATTGATCTCTTTGTTCCTATTTTTTTGTTATTCATCCCTGAGTTTGACTGTTTTCTTCTCTTGGGTGTGTTTGCTTCTTTTTGTCATACAGCTTTTAGGTATGCGTTTAAGTTGCTCATATGAAATGTCTCCAGTTTCTTTATGTAGGTAGTTATTAATGCTATGAATTTTCCTTTCATCACTGCTTTCATTGCGAAATGAAATGAATTTAGTTATGTTGTGCCTTTATTTTCATTGATTTCTAGAAAGTATGTAATTTTTTTCCTTATTACTTCCTTGGCCCTATGGTCATTGAACAGAGTATTGTTCATTTTCCGTAACTTTGTAGGATTTCTGTTGTGGAAGTCCAGCATTAATACATTCAGATCTGATATGATGCAAGGGGTTATTTCAATCTTCTTATATCTGTTGAGGCTTGCTTTGTGGCTGACTATATGGCTAATTTTGGAGAAGGTTCCATAAGGGGCTAAGAGGAAAATATATTGTGTTTGGGTGAAATATTCTATAGATATCTGTTTGGTCCATTTGGTTCATAACCTCTTTTAGTTTCATTATTTCTTTGTTTAGTTTCTGTCTTGATGATCTGCCCATTGGAGAGGGGAATATTCAAATCTCCCACTATTGATGTATGAGGTTCGATGTGTGATTTAAGCTGTGGTAACGTTTCTTTCATGAATGTGTGTTCCCTTTTGTGTGTTGTGTTTCTTGTATACACCAGATTAATGGATCCTGTTTATGCATTTACTCTGTTAGACTGAGTTTTGTATTGGGGAATTGATTTCATTGATATTGAAAAATATTAATAATTAATGATTGGTAATCCTGTTATTTTGATGTTGTTTGTGGCAGCATGTGTGTGTCTGCATGTGCTTGAATGTGTTTGTGTGTGTGTGTATTCCTCTGCTTTCAGTTTATTGGTGTGAAATTATTTATTTCTTGTATTTTCTTGCAAATATTTTGCCTAATTGAGTTGAACATTTCCTTCTAATATCCTCTGTAGGGCTGGAATAAATTTGGTTTTCTCCTGGAATATCTTGGTTTCTCCATCTACAGTGATTAAAAGTTTTGCTGGGTATAGTAATCTGGGCTGACATCTTTTCTCTTCTAGACTCTGTAAGACATCTTCTGGGGCCCTTCTGGCTCTTAGAATTTATATTGAGAATCAGAAGAGAAGTTTGATATGCCTGCCTTTATATGTTACTTGGCCTTTTACTCTTACAGCTTTTAATATTTTTTTTCTGTTCTGTCCATTTTATATTTTGATTAGTATGTAGTGGAGGATTTTCTTTTTGGTTCTAACCTATTTGATATTTTATAAGCTTCTTGTATGTTTATAGGCATCTCTTCCTTTAGGTTGAGATATTTTCTTCTATCATTTTGTTGAAAGTGTTTTCAGGGCCTTTGTGGTGGGAATCTTCTTCTTCTATTACTATTACACTTAGGCTTGGTCTTTTCGTAGTGTTTTAAATTTCCTGGGTGTTTTGTGTCCTGAACATTTTAGGTTTTTCATTTCTTTGATGAATGTATTTATTTCTTCTATTGTATCTTCTTTGTCTAAGATTTCATCTCTTTTTGGTGATGTTTGTGCCTATAATTCCTGTTTTCTTTCTTTCTTTCTTTCTTTCTTTCTTTCTTTCTTTCTTTCTTTCTTTCTTTCTTTCTTTCTTTCTTTCTTTGTTTTTAAGTCCTGTTTTCTTTCCTGGTTTTCCATCTTGAGGATTGCCTCAAATAAAATCATGACTCAAAATAATAAATTTTCCTAGAATCTATAAGATAACTCTAGTTAAATTATCCTAGAATTTCTGTGTGAAACAGAAAAACATAAAACTTGTAGATTCTTAGATGTGTATTTAGTAAGTAATAGGAAGTAGGTAAAATTGATGATGTTACATTATGTTTTTATGAAATGTTTAACTTTAAAAGTAACAAAAGCTAAGAGCATAGATAAAATATTTATGAAAATTAATGACCTCATAAAACAAAGTGTTTTTCCTTGTACAGTAAATGGATCCATAATGTGAATATGTAAGAAGTTTCTAGATACTAATAATATCTGAAGTATGACATTGTAATTGATCAGATAAAAGAGGTTGAGTATGTTTGACACTTCAATCTGGCACAGAATGAGAGCTCAATATTCTATGAAGACACTGGTGTTAGGGCAGAGGTAAGGCTTCTCTATTTTAAAGATTCAGCTATTTATTATTATTTTCTGTCTGGGCAGAGGCTTTAAGAAGAACTTACTTAATTACATCCTGTCTGCTATGGTTGATCTGCTGACTCCTTCAAGGAATTTAGCTTCGACTTGATGTCTCAGTTCTAGAACCTTTTAGTCTTTTTCTCTTGTTCACATCTCCAACACAAAAATCCACCTGTTGTTCTAATGAGAAATTATAGTCATCTGTGTTGTCTTGTCCCCCCACACCCCAGCTTTTCAAGATTAAAATCAAATCATTTGTGTTTTATTCAGGTGCTCACCAAATTCCTGTATTGGATCTCTGGAGCTGGATTGACAGGTAGATGTGAGCCAACCAATATGAGTGGTAGCAACTAGGCGTGGGTCTTTTAAAAGAGCAGCAATTGCTCCTAGCCACTGAACCACCACTGTAGCTTTGTACTTTTGGAGGGAGATACCAGTGACGTTTGCTTCCCATCATCAGTATAAGAAAGGTGTTAGGTGTGGAGAGGCAGTGATTCTCCTTCCTCTTCTTCAACTTACACATTCACTCTCCTTTGTGATCAACCTCCAACTTTGGCAAAATGAAAGCCAGTGAAACTGTTAAAACCAATTATTTTCATTGTTATAATCTCTAGAATTTGGATTTTTCACTATGATTTTGTGAATATTTAACCTGACATTTCTTTCCTATCTGTGGTTATTATGCATTAATCCTTTTCAATTGTCTACAATTTCTTCTTACCCTAAGCATCCCCCCCCTTGAGAAAGAACTAATTATCCACCATCCTTTAAATATCATTCTGAACAGTATCAGATATAGCTTTAAGTGGTGTTCTATACATAATACCTGTTTTTGTTAATTCCACAGAAACAATAATGCACAGGTTGATGAAAGCAAAAACCTTATAAACACCAATAATCAACATAGATTTTGTAACTTTCCAATACTCAAAGGGGGAAAGAAATGGAGACTCAAAACAAATTGTCTTCAACTATCTTTTCTTCATATAGAATCAATTCTTCTTCATTTCAGGTCAAATCAAAGCTACTAGGATTTTCTAATTTAATTCCAACTTCCTCATGAAGGAAAGCTTTTAAAATTAATCAAAATTATGAACAAAATTTAGCTAACATTGTGTGTTATCACAACAGAGATGTAGATGTATAAAAACAAAGTTGTTTCTCCCATCCTCAGATTTCAAGAATAATGACTCTGATATTCAAAATATTCCACCTTCTATTCTAGCCTCTCCTATAGGCTATTGGCTTTTTGATTGACAAGTGATGTGACCATGCAGTACACAAGAAATACATTCTACAGGAAAGGGTAAAACCACTCCAGAAATCAATATGAAGGTTCCTCAGAAAATTGGAAATAGATCTACCAGAAAACTCAGCAGTACCACTCTTGGGAATATACACAAAAGATGTCCCACCATGCCACAGGGGCGAAACAACCCAGATGTGCCATGAGAGAAGAATAGATACAGAAAATGTGGTTCATTTACACAATGGAATACCACTCAGCTATTAAGAACGAGGACATACTGAGTTCTGGTGGCAAATGGATGGAAGTAGAAAATATCCTCAATGAGGTAACTCAGACTCAAAAGGACATGCATGGTATGTACTCACTAATAAGTGGATATTAGAAAAAAAAGAAAGAAAGAAAAGAAAAGAAAAGAAAAGAAAAGAAAAGAAAAGAAAAGAAAAGAAAAGTAGAGAATATCCAAGACACAGTCCACAGAACTCTAAAAGGTCACCAAGCTAAAGGATCCAAGAGAGGACTCCTCAGTCTCACCTGGGAGTCAAAAGGAGGCAATCACAAGTGGGGTGAGAGGAATAGACCTGGGAGGTAAAGTGGATGGGGGTTGGGGATGGGGGTGAAGAGGGAAAACTGATATGGTATTGGGTAAGGGAAAAGGACTGAATCTCTGGTCAACAGAAACAATGAAAACAGGCACCTCCAGGAGGTAGGAGGTTGGGGGAACCCCTCCAAAGTGCACCAGAGACCTGGGAGGTTAGAGACTCTCAGGACTCAAAGGAAGGAACCTTAGATGAAATGCCTGACAGTAGGGAGAGGGAACTTATAGAGCCCAACTCTAGCAGGAAGACAGGGCATCAAGTGAGGGAGGGTTTGCCATCCCACAGTCAAAACTCTGATGCATATTTGTTCCTGTATAAAAGAACTGCAGGGATGGAAATGGAGAGGAGTCTGAGGAAAAGAAGGTCCAGCAACACGCTCAAAGTGGGATCCAGCTCAATGGGAGGTCCCAAGGCCTGACACTATTACTGAGACTATGGGGCGCTCACAAAAAGGGACCTATCGTGACTGCACTCAGGAAGACCCAACAAGCAGTTGAAAGAGTCAGGTACAGATATTTGCACCCAACCAAAAGACAGAAGCTGCTGTATTAGGAAAATTAGGTTGAATTAGGAAAAGACTTGAAGAAGCTGAGGAGGAGGGCGAGCCTGTAGGAGGATCAGCAGTCTAAATTAACATGGACCCCCAAGATCTCGAAGACACTGGACCATCAACCAGGCAGCATACACCAGCTGATATAAGGCCCGCAATACATATACAGCAGAGGACTTCTGAGTTTAGATTCAGTCAGAGAAGATACATCTAGTCCTCAAAAAGACTGGAGGTCCCAGGGAGTTTAGAGGTCTGGTTGGGTTGGGGATGTGGGGTAGGGATATCCTCATGAAGACAGTGGGCTGGGGAGAAGGTATGGGATGTGGAATAGTCAGAGGGTGGACAGGGTGGGGGTGGGAAATAAAATCCGGAGTGTAAAAAACTAAATCAGTAAATAAGACAAAAAAATTTAAAAAGAAAGAATAAAATAAATAAAAAATAATAAAACAATATGTTTCTTATTTAGAGAAAAATGACATATAAAGTATTCAAAAACAAAATCAATAAAATTAAAAAATGATATTACCTTTGTTAATGAAAATGTTTTTAACATGATGGAGAAGTTCACAAACATAAATTGCATTATGGGTAATTAAGATATACTAGTTTTGGTCCTAAGGTGGGTACATATTAAACTTTTTGCATGGTGGAACATAACATTATATACATTTTTTTTGAAATTTTAAATATTTTATTTAGCTTCAAACTAAATAAATAAGGGAAACAAGACAATTTAAATCCAACATAAACAAATACAATGAGCAAGGAGAAAATTCATAAGATATAAATTACATCCAATACAATGATACCTGGTTCTTTGATTAAACAGGAGAATGCCTAGGTTGCTAGAGATTTTAAATTTTACTTTTACTTTTTTTATCATTTTATTTATTTTTTTCAATTTTTTTAAAATTTACATTTCAAATGTTATCCCTTTTCCTGGTTTTCCTCCAAAACCCCTATCTCATACCCCTCCCCCTGCTCACCAACCCAACCACTCCAGGTTCCCTGTCCTTCTATTCCCCTACACTGGGCCATGGAGCTTTTACAGGACCAAGGACTTTCCTCCCATTGATGCCCAACAAGGCCATCCTCTGCTACATATGCTGCAGGAGCCATGGGTCCCTCTATGCATAATCCTTGGTTGGTAGTTTAGTTTCTGGGAGTTCTGGAGGTACTGGTTGGTTAATACTGTTGTTTTTCCTGTGGTGTTATTTGTTTGTGTGAGAGTTGCATGCATGAGGTACTATTGTATATACATCTTCTTAAGATTGCATAAAACAAAATAATCACTTCTATTTCTCCTAGCATGATCACCATTTTCTCTCAGTTTCACATTGTAAGCACTCAGCAGTATGAAAACTAATTGCAACATAGCTGTAAAATTAATGTACCTTGACATGAGGTGATCCCTTGTGGTCTAAAATCAAATTTATACAATGAAAAAGTAGGAACCTTTAGAATTGAGACTTTGTACTTAGTATACACACTGGATAATTCCAATTGTTGTACACAGCCACTTCACAAATATCCAGGCAATATGAGAAGAAAAATATTTAGTAAAGATAATAGCACACTTGAATAATTTCATGAAAATACTGCTTTTCTTTTGTTTTAATACCTTTTTTTATTTTTTATTTTTTGTGGTTTCTAGAGACTGGGTTTCTCTGTGTAGCTATTGCAGTCCTGGAACTCACTCTGTAGACCAGGCTGGCCCTGAACTCAGAAATCTGCTTGCCTCTGCCTCCCAAGTGCTGGGATTAAAGGCGTGAGCCACCACGCCCGGTAATACCTTTCTTTTTTATGCCTAAAAGTTGGATGGTTTTCCACAAAGGAATTTAAGCTCATATCTACAATGGTAGAGTTAAATATCATGAAATTTACTGCCATAGAAATTATAAATATTCTAGAACATGAATAAACCTAAAACTTCTTTCTGGAATTGACATTTACATTTGAAGCATATCTAAATATCTTCCTCCATTATGCTGATACTATTTTTCCCCCCAGTGGCCTTCTATTGAGATGAGCAGTAAATACTATGGTCATTATTTTCCTTCTTTCTCATTAAAGAAATTATAATCACCAAGGGCACTATACTTAATAGAGTGGTTAAGTATGGTAGCACAGGTTTGTAATCCAAGAAGTTGCAAACCCAGCTGGAATATCAGAAGTTCATTACCATTCTTGGAATACTAGCCAATTGGAGACCAGATTAAGGGGATAAGTGAGACCCTGTTTCATAAAATAAAAGCAGCAGTAGTAGTAATAATAGTAGTAGTAGTAGTAATAATAATAATAATAATAATAATACACAGATACCGTACCTGATGATAATAAAAATAGTAATAATATGTAGATACTATATATTTGCTAATTTTTGCAGTGATCCTACTATATAAATCAAAAAACTCGTCATAAAAAGGTATTTTGATCTATGCTTTAATGTGGACATTATAGTCTACAGAAACAAGACTATAAAAATAACTTTCAAGTATAAGGAAACAGTACTCTACTACATGAAGACTCACTCACAAATGACACAAAAAATAAAATAGGGATATTATATCTGGGCTTATGGAAGCATATCATGCCTAAAGGATTTTATGACAGTAGACATTCTAATGGGAGAGGGGTGTCACACATAAGGTTAGATTGCATTGACCTGCTGGACTGAGAAGTTCTGTGAATTTATTTGGCATTTCCACTGATTCCTTACCTTTTATTTATTTATTTTATTAGCATACAAAGAATTAGGCTCCGTGATAGCATTTTCAACCACAATTTATTTTTCCTGTTTCTCTTCCTTCCTTCTTCCCTACCCTCCTTTTTCTCATATGCCCTCTCCGTACTCATGCTACAAGTCCTTCTGGCCTCCTCCTATCGATCGCTGTTTGCTCCCACTATAGAAATGTCGGATGAGATCATTTGCTCATTTTTAGTAGGATTAATTTTTATCAAGTTTCTAGATTCTGTCTATGATGTGAATGTGACACCTCTGTCAGATATTATTAACCTACTTTCACCTTGTTGTGTGTGAAGATCAACAAGCTGACCAGAGTAGAGGAACTGTTGACTTTTTGAATGTTTTTGCATCTAGTACATCTAATTACAACTGACCAAATTGTAAGGATGGAATCTAAGCAAGCCTCCATATACTATATGTCTGCTCCTAAAGGCTTCTACAGAGGCCTCTAAGGTGACATTTGCCTTCCACAAATGACTTGGGCTACTCACTAACAGTCCTGGAGGTACTGAAGAGGGTGGTATGGCTGATTAATGAGTTACAGTCAAGTTGCCTCTGACTCATGCAACATGGTGGCTGGGTTGTTTTCCATCATGCCATTGCTGGCAGCTGCAGAGAGAGGAGCATGCTTGCCCAAGGCATTCTCCTGTTCTAACACCCACTTCATAAATATTCATATGTACTTTTCAAGCATCTACAAGGAAGAACTAACTCACTATGCTATTCTTGCCCTGGGAAAGCCCTTTGCAATCTCTTCAGTGTTTACTTGGTTTAGTTTTGCTAAGTAAACTTCTGCTCAAACTTGTCTCTTGACTGAATTTCTACTTCAAGAAGACCAGAACCAAAAGTCCCCATCCCGTCCAACATCTGTCATATCCAAATTCTAATTTTGCCTTGTGCTTCATTTTATATAATAAGAGAGTAGATTACAGTTTTCTGAATATAAGAATTATTTTTCAATTAATTACCTGTGTGTACTGGCTAGTTTTGTGTCAACTTGACACAGGCTGGAGTTATCACAGGGAAAGGAGGTTCAGTTGGGGAAATGCCTCCATGAGATCCAGCTGCAAGGCATTTTCTCAATTAGTGATCAAGGGGGGAGGTCTCTTTGTGGGTGGGGCCATCTCTAGGCTGGTAGTCTTGGTTCTATAAGAGAGCAGGCTAAGCAAGCCAGTGGAAGCAAGCCAGTAAATAACATCCCTCCATGGCCTTGGCATCAGCTCCTGTTTTCTGACCTACTTGAGTTACAGTCCTGACTTCCTTCAGTGATGAACAGCAATGTGGAAATGTAAGCTGAATAAACCCTTTCCTCTCCAACTTGCTTCTTGGTCATGATGTTTGTGCAGGAATAGAAACCCTGACTAAGACGCTGTGTTATGTTTAATTTCAATTTTCTATATGGCTTAGATATTTTGCTTTTGAATTTCTATTAATGGTTTTTAGACATCACTGGCATTTATATTATATAGAGTTTCTGTCTGGTTAAAGCAACTATAAATGTTATATTTTAGTTCCTTTATTTAATGAGGGATAATGTATTTGAGTATCATTTTATAATATCCCTTCTCTTATTATAATCCCTTTTGTTATTTTGATAAGTATGTATTTGACATAAAAGTATTGTGGATGAAAGTTATCAGGAAGAAGTTATGCCTTCCATCTGAATCTAGATTTAGATCACCGTACATTCCCTGTTCCAATATGGAAGCAGTTTCTCGATATTTTTATAATAATGGAACAACAGAAGTCATAAATAAAGACACATTTTAAATAGAATGGTGGAGATATCAGAGAGAAGGCTACAACATGCGGAGCCTGTATGATAAGCCTCAGATGCTGTCTCTTGACACTCCTAGAGGAAGCCAAACTCTTTCATGATAAAGCATTCCAAAAGAAAAGGAGACCTCTGTTTGCATGCTCTGAATAACTTACAAATGGTTGCTGCATTCTGAGATTAGGCTGCTGCATGGTGTGAGAATCACATATACGGCTTTCCCACCACTATAAAATTGTGGAAAGTATATCCCATCATGAAAAATAAAGCAATTATGATCAACATATACCATTTTATTTTATTTTTTAGTTTGACCTTTTAACTCTACACTAGTTATATTGGTATTTCATATTTGTGTAGTTTACCTGACACTGATTCTCTCAATTATTTTCATATTACTGGGGTAAACACCAAAATCAAAAGTTACTTGAAGAAGTAAGAGTTTGTTTGGTTTAGTTCTTGATTACAGTCCACCAAGAAGGGGATTCAGGACAGGTACTCAAGGAAGGAACCTGGAGGCAGTAAGTAAAGCAGAGAGCATGGAGTAACATTCTTTCCTGGCTTCCTTCCCCAGGACTGCTCATCCTGCTTTCTTTAGAAGCTCAGGACCAGGCACACAGAGGTGGCACCTCCCACTGTAGGCTAGGTCCTCCTACATCTGCCATCAATGAAGAACATGCCTGAAAGACCCTTACAGTCCAATCTGATGGAGGCATTCTCTCAATTGAAATTTCTTTTCCCAGATAAAACAGCTTTGTGTCAAGTTACACAACCAAATAACAAGCAAATCAGGACACTAACCCACTTCTACCTCTATTTCCAACTTTATTATATATTTTTATGTGTGTGCTTGTGAATGAACATATACATATGTATATATGTATATACATCAGTATGTCTCTGTGTTATGTGTGTCTCAGTGTGTAGGTGTACCTATATATGTATATGTGCATATATGTGTGTTAATGACTGTATCCTTGTATATGTGTGCACATGTGTGTCGCTATATGTACACATTTTTTCCAGTTGAATTACATTCCATATCTCTACACTCTCACTGTTATAAAGAGCTGCTCTCTGCAATGATAATGGCTAGGCCTACTATTGACTAGTCCCCTTTGCTTACTTCAAATAGCTTATTCTTCAAACAGCAAATATCATAATAAATATTACATGTTATTTTGCTTCCTATAGTAATTATGCACAAATGCTAACTATCATGAAGAAGACTAGTTTTACTTTAGTATTGCCAACTATTTTACCATTTAAAATTTTATGATATACCTCAGCTTATATACTACAGTGATTTGTATTTCAAAAGATTTACCTATAATATCTGGATTAGTAAGTTTCTACATGCACTTTTCTTGTTCTGTTTGTTTTGTTTTAGACCATCTCATTGTAGAGCCTGGAATTAATTATTTAGCTAAATCTAGCTATATTTTTAAATTTATTATTATTTTCTTTATTTACATTTCAAATGCTATCCTGAAAGTTCCCTATTACAGGCCCCCTACCCCTGCTCCCCTACCCACCCACTCCCACTACTTGGCCCTGGCCTTCCCCTGTGCTGGGTCATATAAAGTTTACAAGACCAAGGTGCCTCTCTTCCCAATGATGGCCAATTAGGCCATCTTCTGCTACATATGCAGCTAGAGACATGAGCTCAGGGGGAACTGGTTAGTTCATATTGTTGTTNTACAACTCCTTGGGTACTTTCTCTAGCTCCTCCATTGGGGGCCCTGTGTTCCATCCAATAGCTGACTGTGAGCATCCACTTCTGTGTTTGCCAGGCACTTGCATAGCCTCACAAGAGGCTATACTTTTTGATCTCCCCTGCTCTAATTCTAAGGCCAACATTCCTGTCATTGCCAACTTTTGACAAAAACCCTAATACATTTTAGGTCTGCTTGTATGATCATAGTATAATCAAATGTTTGTGATTATACATACTGACATCGTATTTCTTAGAAAACTATTATCTCTTATTCAATTGATGTGCCCACTGATGGATTGCATTAGACTTTCTTATTGTGTTTCATATTTCTAGAGACAATGTGAACAGTGAACCTGGCTGAATTCTTCTACTTTTAGAGGAGCTGTAAATTTTTATGCACTGCTTTTTTAAAGCAGTTCACCAATAAGTATCTGAAGCCATAAATGTATTCATATTATTTGAAAAGGTAATACTGTTTCTGGGAAGTGATCCCAAAGTAATAAAGCAATGTAAGTGAAAAGGCTTAGAGTGGAGTTATTCATTTCCCCATTATCCATTATAGTGAAAGAGCAGAAACAATAGAAAGATGTCACTGATGCTCACAACACTTTCAACGTGTTTATCAATTGAATTGCTCCATATTTATTTTATATACTAAGGACTCTCTAGAGAGATTATCAGTTATCAAAAGTGCTACACTTAATGTCCATCTCTGGTAAGTGCTTACACATTACACGGAGGATAAATTTTATCCGCATATCACCTTTTCTATTGAAAATAGATTATTTTCTCATATAATTATCCAGAGCACAATTTCTCCTCCCTCAACCACCTTTCCTATTCCCTAGATGAACTCTCCCTCTGTTTACTCTTCTGGAAAAAAAGAAGCATGCCCGGAGAAGACCACAAACAAACAAGACAAAACAAGGTACAATAAGTCAAGGCAAAAGCCTTCATATTGGAACTGGACATGAGAACCAAAGAGGAGAAAAAGCATGTCACACCCAGGCAAAAGCATTAAAGTAACACCTGCTCCTACTCTTAAGCAGTGCCACAGAAGCAAATAACCAGAACATGTACTCAGAGGATCTGGTGCAAAACCATCCATGCCCAGTGCTTGCTGCTTCAGTATGATTATAGAAACATCTTGTTTTTTTTTAATTGTTTGTTTGTTTGGAGAGTTGTTTGTTTGTTTTCAATTTCTTTATCTCTTAGTTGAGATGCTTTTAGATTCTAACACAAGTCACAAAATTAAAATATTTTCACTAAAATGGCATCTTGACATAGGTTTCCTTTTGATGCCCTTTTCCATTTCTTCCTTTTTAAGAGGTGAGGGGACAGAGTCTCACCAATGTAGCCCTGGCTAGCCTAGAACTAGTTATGTAGACTATGGTGACCTCAAACTAAAAAATATGTCTGTCTCTGCTTCTGCCTCCTGATTGTTCAAATAAAAGGCATGATCCACAATTTTCAGGATGTCTGCGTCAATGGAAAATAGTCATTTCTGCAAGAAAATGTTGCGCTCAAGAATAGGCATATGATCCAGCAAAGTCCTATGAAATTGTTATGGGGTAGAAGATCCTATCACCAGATAACATCATCAGCACTTCAGTGTAATATGATGATACATTATTCCAAAGTCTGTGGTAGTATTGTAGAAAACAACCTACTCCTTTATAGGAAATTCTACCATGCACAGTCACATGTAGTATATGAGACTTGAAGTGCTTCTGTGTGAATGTGTCATTGCCTTATATAATTCTTACACTATGCATTTATCAGTATTTTACATTCTGTATGTAAATTAAAGTTAACTGTAAGGGAGTGTGCTTTGTCAAGCTAGTGGCAACCTCATACATCTTGTATTTAGCTCTGTCCCTTAATTGCATCAGACATCCACTTTGATTGATTGACTGCTCACTGTTGTCTAGATTCTTGTTATGTTTACTCCATCATGTTCATTAACACTGAAATCTCCTCAGGAGTTCCCCTTCAACAATGCATAGCTGTATAAAGAGACAGTTATATTCACTGTGCACCTTAATCATGTGGGATGTACGGTGTTTTATTTGAAGCAGGAAACTCATAAACACCAACCACTGTTAGACGAATATTGATAGGAAGCATCAGATTGACAGAGATATCTTCATCAGCATGGAGGCTATGAGCTGTGACACCTCTTCAGTTCCTTGTATAAGGAGTAGTTGTAGCTAAGGCAGAGCTTCTCTGAGTAGGAAGCACATTCATCAGGGACTTCCTTTGGGATGCTGAGAATCAAACCTATAGAGATCTGCACGTCAACCAACTTCCTGACTCCTGAGCTATACCTATAGCCAATATATTATAATACTGCCAAGTGCACCAAAAGTTGGGGAAGTATTTGTTAATTGGACACTGAAAATATAAAGTTAGAGTCATATTTGAACAATCTGTACTGCATATACATGGAAAATATACTGCTTCTCAGGAGAGAAGGTTCTAGGTCACCATTTGCATATCCTCTTGGGGTCTTTCTAAGACCATTCTTTTATTTCCTAAAACAGTCTTGCCATGGCATGAGGCTAATGCAAGTTCACTGTCCTTGCTTCTTCTCCATGAATATATGTACCACACTTTAGGCAAGGCAAAGCTTAATTTACGATAAAATGCTTAATAATTTCCTTATATTGTGGTGGCCCCCTACAACAAAATTCTGCATTGTTAATTCATAGCTATAATTTTGCTAATGTTATGGGCCCTAATGTAAATATTCCTAGAGTTAGAGGTTTATCAAAGCAGTCATGACCCCTTTAATTGAGAACTACTGCTCTAGGCCTCTGATCTACTTCCCGATTCCAGGTTTCTGTTCTGAATTCTCTTCTTGAAAGCCTGTGATAAGGACATGTAAGCTAAAATATACCTTTTCTTCTTCCCTTCCCCCACCCCCAAAAAGAAGGGAGACAAATATGGCTCATAGGAAAATGGCATTTTATAAAGGTACAAAGGGAAACCCTATATTAGGATGAGATATTTCATTTTAATTGGGCATATTAATTAGGTGAGTCACAGCAGGACTTTTCATTGTTAGACTTTAATACTTTGGTAGCTAGACCTTGGTAGTTGGTCTCCAGAGGAGAAAGTGGCCAAATAAGGGAATAAACCTTAGTGGTTAGCTTTAGGAACATAATCTCATGATTTTAATCAAGGCAAGGTAATTGGGAAGAAGGGAAAGGGAAGAAAGGCATATGCTTGAGTGAGCTACTGTCCCATCATATTTTGCAATTTATTTTGATAATTCTTAGACTTTATGCCTGCAATTCTAAGTAGTAATATCCTTTTAAATGTGATTATTTGAACCTTTGTGTCTTTAGTGTTCTCACTAATGTGCCTCACAATTGTAAGAAATTTAATGTTGAATATTCTTTCTTCTTTTCATATTTCCAATACATTTTTCAAGTATTTAATTTGTAAATATTTAGTGTATATATGACAGAAATAAAGCAAGAAGGAAGGAAGGCAGAAAGGAAGGCTAATGGAGGGAGAAAGGAAGAAAAGCAAAACAGAAAGAAAAACAATTAGTAGTTGGAACCATTTACATGTAGAGAAAAATAGATGAGCTGATTTCAATGTATCTTAAATATATTGGAACCCAAAAATAAATGTGAAGTAACAATGAGCGTTTTGTTCAAAAACTTTTATCTGAACACAGCATTAAAATAATACTCTTCAGAAATACTATTTATTCTCCAAATTATAACATATATTGTAACTTTCAACTATTGTTTTCTAGATAGATGTTATTGTCTGCTTAAAAGTATTTTCAACTACTAGTTATTTAGTAAGTCTTATGCCTATACTTTATTTTTATCACTTATTCTGAACATACGTAGAGTAGGTGTTAAATGAATAGTTCTCATTGTTAGATTTAAGTATATAATTAATCATGCAAGTGACATTACCAGGCTTGTTGAACATTTAGGATTATAATATATGCAACCTATTCTTGAGTTAGTTATAATTTTTACCTGTGTTAAACGTACATTCTCATTATAGTGAGCTTTGTAGTATTATTGACACAAAATATTTTAGTTATATGTTAAAAAGTTGTAAGTTGTGTTACCTCAAACAAAGTAATGTTTAATGGAAGACTATAACTAGGAAGTTTGTCTATTACTTCATATTATCCAGTATTCTGAACATCTCATCAACAGAACATAGTATTTGCATAGTAATGAGGACATATGCTCTAGGAAGAACATTAACTCACTCATTCACATTTGCTTCTTTTTGTACAGACTTCTAGCTCAGAATTCTTCTATAAATATCTCGATCTTAGTGATTTATTGGAAATATTTAACTATTTGAGTTCCTCTCAACATCTCAGTTTAAAGAATGATTATTTTATTACTTAAATAATCTGATTGGTCTCTAGAAGAGTTATCACTGACAACTGTGAATGTCATAAAGACTCCTGTACACTCCAAAATGAAGAATGGAAATCATAGTCAACTCTAGTTTAAATGACATGATGATTTGAGAATTCAAGATGATGAGCTAGACAGTCAACTGGAACAGCTAAGATAAGCTAAATTTTAAAACACAGTAAAACTTTGCAGGATATTCATCGACAAACATATAATGTAGAGAATGAGCTCCGATCCTTATTCCCCTCTGTCTTTCATGGAGAAAACACAAGAAGCTCTATGGAATTTGGATTTAAGAAATTATGTAAAATTATTGGAAGGTATTGATTGTGACAATGAAGAAATATATTTTATTATCAGCTATATAATTCATAATTTCAAGCAATAAAGATAAATCAATTTATACATGTACCTGAACTTGACTTACTACAGTAGAATAATATAGAAATTAAAAACAATATGATAAATGTATTTTAAAAGTTTATATGGGAAACAGTTATAAATATTGATGAAAAATAAAGATTAAAAATAAAAATATACAGAATTGAGGCCAAATTACAGATCAGGAATTCTCAGAACAAATCCATAAAATATCTGAAGAAAATAGGACCAACAATCGTCTAGACCATGAAGAAGGATGGGCACAAAGAAGTATGGGTGAGGAGATCCTATGGTCAGCAAATGCAGCCATGCTGTTCTCCCTTCTGGACTGGGCATACTTTGAATTGCTCCACTTTCATAGGTACCTCAGACAACTACACTTGTCACATATTTCCTGATGTAGTAAGGCTGTATATATATTGTTTTGTAGGCAGAAAGTTTTCTAACTTCCAAAAAATGCAGTATTTTATTTGGGGCACTGTCCAAGATAAAGTATTCTGTAAAGTTTCTCAATTTCATAGACTATGACTAAATTTCTACACAGAATATGTAAAAGAAGACATAAAAATAGTAGAAATATGTAAATACCATAAAGGTTTGACAGATAAGGTATATTTGAATAAATATAGGCTGAAACATAAGTTTTGTTTGTTTTTTTTTTACCTCATTTGCCTGCTTATTTCTCTTAATTCTATTCCATGAAGCAAATAGCATTCAGAAGACATTCTTGGGAACCAGAGACATAACTTAAAAACATTGGAAGGAGGAAATGAATGAAGGTAGAAAGACATTCTTGGGAACCAAAGACATAACTTAAAAATATTGGAAGGAGGAAATGAATGAAGGTAGAAAGGTAGGAATGGAAAGTTGGATGGAGGAAGAGAATGAATGGATTAATTTAAAATGAAAGAGGAAAGAAATAAAAAAAAACAAAATGACAAAGCATAAAGGTAAATGGAGATCAACTAAAATAAAAAAAAATAAACTCAGAAAACTAAATAAGAAAGTAGAATTTATTTTAAAAGAAAAGTGTTTGAAAAACAGTACTAATCTGACTCATTTGCTAGAATTAAAGGCAATTAATAAAAACTGTTGTGATATGAGAGAAAAATTACATTCTTGCAACTATTGGAGATCTCTAGCTATATTCTCAGAAGCTGTAGAAAAATATAGTTGGTGTTTTGAAGCAAAATAAACACAGCAATGATGATATTTTTGAAGATGGAACAAAACAGTTGATAAGGACAGAGTAGAATGTCAATGAACTTGAGAGCCGACTAACAGAAACTAGTGTGAAAAACAATGAACCTCAAGCTGATAGAGTTCACAGTGTGTAGGGAAAACTATTCTTTTCTTTCTCTCTTTCTTTCTTTCTTCCTTCCTTTCTTTCTTTTCTTTCTTCTTTCTTTCTTTCTTTCTTTCTTTCTTTCTTTCTTTCTTTCTTTCTTTCTTTCTTTCTTTCTTTCTTTCCTTTCCTTTTCTTTTCTTTTCTTTTTTCTCCAAGGTAGGGTTTCTCTGTACAGTCCTGGCTGTACTGGAACTAACTCTGTAGACCAGGCTGTCCTTGAACTCAGAAATCCACCTGTCTCTGCCTCCCAAGTGCTGGCATTAATGTCATCTACCATCCCTGCCCGGCTGGGGAAACTTTCAAATGGCTTTTATCTGAAGTCCTAAAGTGATATGAGGACTTATTTTGTGCTTAGAATAAACATTCAGGAACTTCATGAAGTTATGAACATACAAAGGTTCAGGATTCTCCAGAGTATTAAAAAAAGACCATCCCAACAAAATAATAAAATTCCTGTAAAGTAAGATGAAGAAAAAATTACATAATACAGCCAGAAAACATAAATCAGAAAGAGGACACGTTTCCTTTCAGCTGAGACCCCAAAATCAGACTAAGGAGATTCTGAATAAAGCTGCAAAATAACTCACATGTAAATTGTACAATATTATATGGTATACTATATTTATATGTATGAAAAGTGATGATAATCTTAGGCTTTATGTATATATACATATATATACATATATACATATATATATGTGTGTGTGTGTATACACACATATTATATGATATATGTACATGTAAATTTTCACATAGTATAAGCTTCAAAATAGAGATTACATGTTTCAGTAAGTCAAGTCCTATTTAATCAATTTGAAAATGGCTATATTGATTTAATTTTATGTTGCCAGTATATATAACTTAACCTTTATATCCATTTCTACCACCACTGATATATTACAAATACATTACAAAAGTAAACATTTTCTACTGGATTCAGAGACTTTCTTTATTGACCTTCTAGAGTATTTTACTGAGTAAGTTTTTACATTTATCAACATACAGTAAAGCAGTTCCATGCATTTGGTATTATGTATTCAATATATTTTAAACTGAAGGATCATAGCTTATACTGATATAAATGTTTATTTCTCACTTCTATTAAAATTCATAATTTTTATTATTTTAAAAATTATTTTATTTATTTATATTTCAGATGTTTTCCCCTCACTATCCCCCTTCCCACAGTTCATCCCCTTCCCCTCTCCCTTTGTCTCTGAGAAGGTGCTCTACACCCTTCCCGTGGCTTCAAGTCTCTAAAGGGTTATATCCAACCTTTCCTCTGCTATGTATATGCTAGGGGAATCAGACCAGCCAGCCTAGGCTTTCTGGGTTAGTCTCTGGGAGCTCCCAGAGATCTGGATCAGTTGATACTGTTGGTCTTCCTGTGGGATTACCATCCCCTTCAGGTCCATCAATCCTTTTCTTAATTCTTTCAGTGTGTCTGGTTTTATGTTGAGCTTGAGCTATGTACAAGGTGATAAATATGGATCTATTTTCATTTCTTCTATATGCAGACATTCACTTGGAGCAGCAGCATTTAATTAAGATGCTTTCTTATTTTTTTTTCCACTCCAAGGTTTTGGTTTCTTTGTCAAAGATGAAGTGCCCATAGTTGTGTGGGTTTATTTCTGCTTCTTATATTTTACTCCATTGATCCACTTGCCTGTCTCTGTTGCAGTATCATGCAGGTTTTATCACTTTTGCTCTGTAGTAGAGCTTGAGGTCAGGGATGGTGAGTCTTCCAGAAGATCCTTTGTTGTGGAGAACTGATATGCTATCCTGGGTGTTTCTTTTTCCATATGAAAGTGATATTTGTTCTTCCCATGGCTCTGAAGGGTTGTGTTGGTATTTTGATGGAGATTGCATTAAATCTGTAGATTGCATTTGATAAAACAGTCATTTTCACTGATAATCCTACCAATTCATGAGCATGGGGGATCTTTCGATCTTCTGAAATCGTCTTTGATATCTTTCTTTAGGGACTTAAAGTTCTTGTACTACAGATTTTTGACATAATTGAGTAGAGTTGCACCAAGGTATGTTATATTAAAGTGGCTATTGTAAAGGATGTTGTTTCCCTAATTTCATTCTCAGCCTGTTTATCATTTATATAAATTAAGGCTACTTATTTATTTGAATTAATTTTTTATCCAGCCACTTTGCTGAAGTTGTTGATCAGCTGTAGTAGTTCCCTGATGGAATGGAGGGGGGCGCTCTTATATACTATCATATCATCCACAAATAGTGAGATTTTGACTTCTTCTTTTCCAATTTGTATCCCCTTGATTTCCTTTTATTGTGTAATTGTTCCTGCTAGAACTTCAAGTACTATAATAGATAGGGAGAGAGTAGTCAACTTTGTTTTGTCCTTGATTTTAGTGGAATTGCATCTAGTGTCTCTTCATTTAATTCTATGTTGGTTGTTGGTTTGCTGTATATTGACTTTATTATGTTTATGTATGTGAAATGAATTCCTGATATTTCTAGGTCTTTTAACATGAAGGGGTATTGTGTTTTGTTAAAGGCTTTTTCGGCATCTAATGAGATGCTCTTGTGATTTTTTTCTTTGAGTATGTTTACATAGTGGATTACATTGATGGATTTTCATATATTGAACTATCCCAACATTCCTGACATTCAACCTACTTGATTTTGCTGACTGATAGTTTCGATGTGTTTTTCCATTTAGTTGGCAAGATTTTTATTGAGTATTATTTTTGTATCAATATTCAAAAGTGACATTTGTCTGAAGTTC
This sequence comes from Mus pahari, assembly GCF_900095145.1. NCBI lineage: Eukaryota > Metazoa > Chordata > Mammalia > Rodentia > Muridae > Mus > Mus pahari. The sequence continues at coordinate 96,773,227 of NC_034591.1, read as the reverse complement.
TCTTTATTCCTTGGATCTTTGTGTGGTTTGGGAATTAGAGTAACTGTGGATTCACGGAATGAATTAGGTAGTGATCCTTCTGTTTCTATTTTGTGGAATAGTTTGAGCACTGGAATTAGCTCTTCTTTGAAACTCTGTTAGGATTCTGTATTAAAACCATCTGGTCCTGTATTTTATATGTTTGTTTGTTTTTGTTTGGAATTTTTTCTTTTTTTATTGTTTTTGAGAGTTTTTTTTTTTTTTTAGAATATTTCTATTTCCTTAGGGGTAATTGGACTTTTTAGATAATTTACCTGAACATGATTGATTTTATTTTGGCACATGGTATCTGTCTAGAAAATCATCCATTTCATCCAGATTTTCCAATTTTCTTAAGAATAGGCCTTTGTGGTAAGATAGGATGATTTTTTTTTTTTTAATTTCCTCAGTTTCAATAGAAAAGTCTTTCTTTTCATTTCCAAACTTGTTGTTTTGGATTCTGCTTCATTGCCTTGTAGTTGGTTTGACTGAGCACTTAGCTGTTTTGTTGATTTTCTCAAGGAACCAGCAGTTAGTTTTGTTGATTTTTTTGTATTGTTCTGTTTCTTTCTATTTGGTTGATTTCAACGCTGAGTTTGGACATTTCTTGCGATCTACTCCTCTTGCAGGTGTCTGCTTGTTTTTGTTCTAGAGTTTTCAGATGTGCTAGTATATGATCTTCCAATTTCTTTATGAAGGCACTTAGTGCTATGAATTTTTCTCTTAACATGGTTTTCCTTGTGTCCCAAAGTTTGGGTATGCTATGTCTTAATTCTCTTTCCATTACAGAATTTTTAAAATTTCTTTCTTTATTTCTTCCCTAACCAAACTATCATGGAGTAGAGAATTGTTCATTTTCCATGAGTATGTAGGCTTTCTGTTCTTGTTTTTCTTCTTTTTGTTGTTGTTAATGAAGTCCAGCCCTAGTCTGTAGTGATCTGATAGAATGCATGGGATTATTTCAATCTTCTTGTACCTGTTGAGGATTCTACCATGATGGATCATGTGGTCAGTTTTGGAGAAGGTTCCATGAGTTGCTGAGAAGAAAATATATTATTTGTTTTGGGGTAAAATATTCTGTAGATATCTGTTAAATCCATTTGGTTCATAATTTCTGATAGTGCCATTGTTTGTTTACTTCTGATTCAATGACCTGGCCACTAGTGAGAGTGGAGTTTTGAAATCTCTCACTATTATTATACAAAGGCAGTGGGTTTTTGTTTTGTTTTTTTGTTTGTTTNTTTTGTTTTGTTTTGTTTTGTTTTTTGAGTTTTAGTATATTTTCTTTTAAAATGTGGATGCCTGTGTATTTGTGGCATAGATGTTCACAGCTGAATGTCTTTTCCTATCTAGTTTGGTAATTTTTGGTTGAAAGTCTATTCTATTGAATTTGTATGGAAAGTCCAGCTTATTTCATGGGACCATGGACATATTTTTTAAGTGATTTGATTTCATTTTTAAGGTGTGATTTTTGTTCTTGAAGTATAATTCTGTTTTTTTGTAGCACATCTTTAATTCATTGTATACATGTTATATTGCATTTTCATATGTAAGTCTGTGACTATACATCTCTGTGAGGACACTTATCTTCACAATTCTCATGTTTTTATTTTGTAACAGAAATTTTATATAAAGTACTCAGATTGACTTTATGTAAATTTCCACATTTCTACCAAAATGTATCACTTACAGAGGGCTATTGGTCAGATGCTTCATCTGAAATCATTTGTCACTGACTGGGCAAAATTCTCATTTGATAGTCTCCTCTTTCATTGTTAATTCATAGATTATTTTTCCAAGTATATTTTGGAGATTAATGTTTTATAATCATCATTTTCATATTGAAAATTGTCAGTCCATAATCCAATAAAACATTGATAATCACCCATATACCTATCAAATCTTGACAGTAGAATATTCCAAAGCTTATCCGTTTTTAAGAGGCTGAAATATCCACAGCAAATCCAGCTGTCTAATGATGATGAGCATCATATGGATGATTTTTCAGTAGTTGAACTGGGAAAATTTCAAATCTAATAAATAGAAATAAAGTTTAGTTTCTGTAAAAAATCTACTGCTAGCTTCTTAGCCTTCACTTAATAGGAAGAAATATACCCTGTGAAATCAAAGGGGAATTGTTTAAATAGTATCTCTGTAGGTAGTAGTTTAAACATTGTTACATGGAAGCAAATTTAGCTAAATTTATCACTCATGACAATTTTAGCATATTGTTTTGAAATGAACTACTGTCTAAGAAAACAAGAAATGTTCTCTTATTTATTTTTATCGGATATTAAATATTTCTTTTCATTATTAATATGTATACAACAATGGACCTTTTACATATGTTTAGAAGTAGACTGATGATCTGTTGACTGTGTTCTGTATTTGCATAAAGAATTTATAGCGATTTGTGGAATATTTTGTCCCAATTTCACTGAGAAATAATATTACCTCATGTAAGAATACACAAAATTACTCAGTAATTATGATTCAGTCTTCTGTAAAAGTAACTTTTATTTGCCTGATGTAATTGTCATTTTGGAAGATAACGAATAAGCTCACCCTTTCTAGCTCTTTCTGAACTCTGGCTGGCTAGTTTAGCTCAGCAGTTTTGGGCCAAACTCCTCTCCAAGCTAATTCAATCTGGCTTCTCTGAGCTTCTCACTGAGTTGTTTTGCTGGGCCTCAAGTGAACTTGTGCAATCTGGTCCGATCTTCTGTCTCCTTTTCATTTTCTGACTCATTCTGTCTTCACCTATGTCTAACTGGTTCTTTCTTCAGCCTGTCTTTGTAAAAGTTCTCCTGGTAAAACAGCCTCCTCTGTCTAGTCTCTGCACTTTTAAGACACCTCTCTTTGCTATCTGTTCTCCGGAGAGTTGTCCATATCCTATTGCTGACTCATTTTGTTAAATCTTTCCCTGATTGATCACTTTGTCTCTCAATTAAAAGTCATTTTCAAACATGGCCGCTTCCTTCTACCAACTAACTTTATCTACATTGTTTGGGAGTAAAGGTGTGTGCTTTGCTTAGGGTATGTCTGTATTCCAGCTAGAGCAACCATGTTGCTAGATTTAAAATAACTCCACAGCTTTCCAAGGATTTCTCCAGCCCCTCTACTAACTTTCTTTTCTGTACCAAGTAGTCTTAGAGACAAGCAATTGATCACTGTAAGGAAGTAGGTATTGTTGATAATTGAACATATAATGTGTCAGTGTGGGAGAAGCAGGTGTTGCAATCAGTTTTAAGAATACACTTTATCTCTAAAATTGAATGACAGTCCTTACCCTGCCCTGGCAACTATTAAAAAGCTGCTTAGTAATCTTCCTTAAATGATTAAGGCTTCTTGGAGGAGACACAAATCACTGTGCATGCACCATGCAGTATGTACTCTAACACATCATTGAAAATAGAAACAAAAACCTAAAAACAGCAACAACAAATATCCCACACACCCTCTCTGGAAACAGATGTGACTATAAAGTTCCTGATACTTCTGAAAGTCTAATTGTATTTTTTACAAATAGTTACAAATTGTTTCATGATTATTTTCCTGTCCTTCCCCATTACGTTTTTGGACTACCAGCACTAAACTGCCAAACATGAGAGAGAATTAGAAACAAATTATATCCTGATCTCCTTTTTAAGGTAAAAGTAAAGCAAAATTAGTCATGCGATTAGCAGTAGTATAATAATTATTCATAAAATATTCAGTATTTTTATGTACAAAACACCTAATTTATGATGGAACATGACATTAATATGTCAAGGGACCCTCTTTCAATTCATAGTACAAAGAACGTGGTTCAAATCCATAACTCTAGCTCCATGGGACTCAATATGTTCTGATCACTAGAGAACCAAGCATTCCAGTATGCACAGGTTTAAATACAGGAAAAAATATTCATACTACATAAAATAATAAAATAAATACTTAATAAAATGTAGGCATGAGGAAACATAGAAGTTTAAATAAATTTTAGAGAAGAAATAAGTAAAAAATTTTAAACACAGGTTTTAGTATCTGTGTTTGTTAGAAATCTTTAGTGATTACATATGTAATTCTGAATTTTTTTCTAAATCTGTGAATAATATTGAAATTATGAAATTAACATCAGAGATACTACAGAAATTGCATAAATTCTTACAGATGAAAAAATTGTATCTGTAACTTAGAATTAAACAGTCATTGAAAAATCATAATTGAAATTACAATATTCTTAGAAACAAATAAAATGAAATTATAACTTATCACTTACTGCAGAACACAGCTACAGTGTCCTATGAGGAATATTTATAGCTGTGTGTACTCACATTAAGAAATTGGAATGATTTTAAAAAGGTAGGCTGGGAATTCATGTTAAGACTCTCAGGAAAAAAATAAGAGTTCATGAGATTGAAAAAAATGAGGTAAGAGTACAAATTAATGTGCTAGAGGAAAGAAGAATAATACACAGAATTAACCAACCCAAGAACCCTTTGAAAAAAATTACAAGATTGAAAAGCCTTTGCTCACAACAACCAAAGGAAAGAGTGACTGATCCAAATAAAACAGGAGACAAAAGCACTTGTCCATGATGGAAATTACAGGGAAATCCATAGTTTACTTTAGACAGTATAACCATTTTTACAATGTCTATTCAACTAATGCTTGGACAGTGTCTCCAACTACTGTCATCCTCTCTCTTTTTCAATGACTAATAATTTTTCTTCATTTTATTTTTGACATTCTCATTGAGATCTATTCCAACATACTTTATGGCTTACTATATGTTCAGTTTTGGAGATGGTTTCATATGCTACTGATAAGAATGTATATTCTCTATTTCAATGAATGTTCTGTACACATCTCCCAAGTTCAGTAGATCTATTGTGTAGCTCTGATATTTCCTGGATTATTTTTATCTTAGAACACATATCTAGATAGGACAAGGAGTTTTAGGTAGAAATTATTAGTGTCTTAAAAGAACTACTTCATGACATATAAATATATTGAAGATAGATAAAATTATATTTGTTATATATGAAAACCCATTCAAGATAAAGAGATAAGGCATTTTTTAACCATTTTCACCATAGAAACCTAATAAAACTTAATAACAACCATCAAACATGTATAAAGTATTCTACAAATAAGCCAACAAAGGAAGAAAGATTGTAAATATGATGGTGTCTCGTCCAGAAATCATATCGAAGCTTGAATCACGATTTTATTTTGATTTTTATATGTATAGTGTCTACAAGAATTTCTGTAAAAATTTTTGGTATAATTTATATGCAATTTACATAATCTAAACAGTGTCTTTACCAGGTTCTCTTCCACGTACATATCAGAAATATCTCAGACATATAATTAAACCGAAAAAATATAACAAAGAACAAAGATTAGCAGAATTATTAATAATTATGTAAATGTTTTAAAATGTGACTCATAGAGATTATTTTGACTTAAATGCTATATTTATCACTTTTCAAGGAAACAGAGCTTCTGTGAACATCAGAGAACACTAATTTGATTTGGATACACTACAAAGATGTTAATGAGTTTGGAGATTGGAATCAATTTATGTCTGGAAGGCTCATTAAAAGTCATTTGTTACTTTTTCTACTAATGAATTATATTAATAGCAATAATCAGATGTCCTACAGTGCTGTGATCAAGGAATACTCAATTTTTTCTAAAAAAATAATTTAAGAGAAAGCAATAGATCAAAATGTTCATTTTGATGCAAAAATGTGTTTTTAATATGTCGATGCTCATAAACTTAAAGGATTGCACAGCATTTCATGAAGTAAAGAGTGAAAATAAAATGAAATAAGGTGCTTCATTACCTTCAGGCAGACTCTCAGATTGCTAATAAAATCATCAAGAAATATCACATAAGTAGAAATTTGACACTTTTAGGTTTACTTTTCCACTTCCAAATTTGACATTAATAAAAATTATTATCTCCAAGAATAAAACAGTATAATAGGGAAAACAAAAAGCCCCAAAACCTAAAGTTCAATTTGACAAATTAGCTAATTTTTATACTCATACAGTACCACACATATGGATGGAACACAGGGCCCCCAATGGAGGAGCTAGAGAAAGTACCCAAGGAGCTGAAGGGGTCTGCAACCCTATAGGTAGAACAGCAATATGAACTAACCAGCAACCCCAGAGCTCGTGTCTCTAGCTTGAGTCATCATAGTGGAAGGAAACTCATTTGAAGAAATATCTCTGTGAGATTCAGCTATAAGACATTTCTCAATTAATGATCAATGGGAGAGGACTCAGTCCTTTATGTGTGGTTCCATCCCTGGGCTGGCTATTCTTAGTTTTATGAGTAATGTTGAGCAAGCCAAGCGAAGGACTCTCATTAGCAGCACCCTTCCTTGGCCTCTGCTTCAGCTCCTGCCTATACATTCCTGCCTTGTTTGAGTTCCCGACTTGGATTCCTTCAATCATGAACAGCAATTTGAATGTGTAAAGAAAATCCCCTTTAATCCTCAACTTATTTTTTGGTCATAGTGTTTTGTCAATTAGAAACCCTAATACAAGTTGTACTAATACAAGTTGGTACCACCAAAGTGGAGATTTGTTGTGACAGATCTATCCATGGTTTGGGGAAGAACTTTGGTATGTTGAATTTAGAGGAGCCATTTAGAATTAAAAGGTCAGTGGGATATTCTGTGGGGGCTTGGACAATAAGCGTGTTGAGAGCAGTGCAAGAGAGGGAGTCCTGGATTGTAAAGTTTTTATTTTTTTTTCCAATTACTATTAGGAATTTACTTCATTCACATTTCAAATGGTATCCCCAAAATCCCCCATACCTTCCCCCACCTGCTTCCCTACCCACCCACTCCCACTTCTTGGCCCTGGTGTTCCCCTATACTGAGGCATATAAAGTTTGCAAGACCAAGGGACCTCTATTTCCAATGATGGCTGAATGCACCATCTTCTGCTACATATGCAGCTAGAGAC